>NC_051073.1:23342982-23942982 GCF_004664715.2 Peromyscus leucopus | reverse complement strand
GAAATGAGCATGCATCTGTCCATGACATCACAGGGGGTTGCCTCAATTACTCTCCACCTTACTTTTAAAAAATATTATTATTATTATTATTATTATTATTATTTCTTGAGACAGTCTCTCACTGCACCTCCATCTAGCAGCTAGATTCTAGATGATTTGGCTAGACCAGCTATCCAGCAAGCCCTAGGGATTTATAAGCACCAATGGACGTAAGGCACACATAGCGATACCTGACTTTTTGTGTGTGTGCTAGAGACCCATATTCAAATCCTCAGGCTTAGGTGGTAAGCAGTATATTGACTGAGTGATTTCCCCATCCTACTCAAGTCATTTTTAAGATACCATAAAGATAGACCTATAGTGAACTTCACAAAGCTTAAGTGCTCAGGTGAGTAAATCTGCATGAAGTGAAGAGATGCATGTAACCCTAGATGAAGATCTCTAATGTATGAGTCCCCTGCCATAAAATGCTCTTTTTATTGCCCTACTCAGCAACATACCCTCAAGAGATAACTACTTTTCTTTTTCTCTTATAAAAATTATATTTCAGTTGGAAGAAATATAAGGGAAGCCACTGTTCTGCCCTTCAGCCACTGTGCCTGGAAGAGTCATCCATGCTAATACATGGTGGAAATACTTGATGTGAAGGGGAAATTTTGATACCTCAAGGCTAAGTAATTTCACATGTCTATGACACAAACTTGGAAGAATCATAGTGAAGTATTTTTAATAATGTATGAAAGCTCTTGATTTACACTTTCAATTTTTCCTATTTCTCTTTAATTGGTCCTTTAAAATGATGCAAGCTAAATTGAGTATATTTTCACATTAACATTATTAATGCTACTTTTTCAAATAAAGAATGGAAGATGAAAGGCTGAGAGTTGTCCCTGTACACTAAATGTGTTCTTTCTATAGGAAACAAAGAAAGGAAAATGTCCTTTATTTTCATATTCTGTGGGCCTCTAGCCTCAAAGTCTGCCACCATCAGGATCCCAAAACCACAAAAATCCATTTCTCAGTTTGTGAGTTCTTTGTTTTGTTGCTGTAAATAAGGGACTATGGCAAGGCAACTCGAAGAAGGGAGAGGTTTTTGGTTTTGGGTTTTTGTTTGTTTGGCTTGTGTGTGTTGTTTGTACTTTGGCTCCCAGTTTGAAGGTATAGTCCATCATGGCTGTACACTTGTGGACAGTCCAGGTGGCAGGGACTTCAGGCAGCTGGTCACATTGAATTTCTAGTGAGGAAGTGGAGAGTTATAAATGCTCTCATAGCTACCTTTCTCCTTGTATTTATTCTGGGTACTAGCCCTTCTAAAAATGCCAGTCACAGTTAATGTGGGTGCCCCCATCACAGGTCACCCAATCTAGATAATTCCTCAAGAGTCTCCTCTTGAGTTTGCCTCTAGTTGAATCCAGATACTGTCCAGGTGACAATATGAACCATGACTTAGCCATACCTTAGAAAATAAGGGAAATGATGATAATGTTGGATAATGCTTGTATTGCCCTATTTTGAGCCAGAGTTTTAGAGACTATATTAACACACTTAACACAAATTCATGCACCTACATTGTAACTGACACCTTCAATAATGATCATCTCTGTTCATCATATATACATATATATGGATAGGAATAATCATTACACCTACTTTATAGAAGAAACTAATGCTCACAAAGTTAAGAACACTTGGTCATGTTCATATAATACCACTATTAATTTTTGTAAAGACCCAGTAGTAAATAATTTAGTATTTATAATCCATATTGTATTTTGTGATTATTTAGGTTTATCATTTTGGTATAAAGCATCCATAAATAACAAATATATAAATGAGCAAAAGTATCCAGTCACTAAGTCATACTTTGCCCTTCATTTGTAGTTTGCTGTTTAGTGGCATATATATGGAGAGAGAGAGAGCGAGAGAGAGAGAGACAGAGAGAGAGAGAAAGGAATAAAATACTGAAAATTCCAAATAAAATATACTTCATAGGTGAAGTTGTAGAACCAGCTAGAGCATATAAAAGTGAAGATATATATATATATATATATATATATATATATATATATCTCACAGAATATCTATTAATCAAGAAGACTCTATGTATGAGAACTAGCTATTCTATAGTAGTGACCTGGACATCTCAATGAAAAGACAAAATTTGGTCTGAATTGAATGACAAGTGAAAATTTCCTAAACACAAAGATAACCTCAACATTTTTATTTGAAATGTGTTATGCATATGGAGCAAGTAGTATTCAAGGACTTAGAAGATCAGAGTTCAGAAAATTCTTACACTGGGTGAAGACTAGATTTCCTTCATTTATTGGGGGCAGTCAGGTGGGTACAAAAGCTGCAAATGAATGCAGCAAAATTAAAATATATGCAGACTGTGATCATGAGTAAAATAATTTATAGATTAGCTGACGCTTATTTTTCCACCTTAGAGATGAACATTTGCTTTTGCTGGTATTTTTAAATATAAAAAAGATTTTCAGGTTGTAGACTTTGCTTGTCCTTTGCTCAGAAGCCAGACTATTTTTGAAATGAACCTTCTGAAAGTCATTGATATCCCGTTCAGCAATCCATCTGCTCCAATGCAAATGCTTTAGAGTGCAGGTGGCTTGAGATGTTGTGTGAGAGCAATTAATGAAGTTTTGAATTTCTTTTGCTCTTTCATGCTCTGCTAAATGGCAAAAGGGGTTTATCATCTTCAATTCCCTTGCTTAACCATATACACAATCAGACATTGTCATGCATTTTTCATTTCCTATTCACATACATATATTATAGATGTTTTCCTGGTTGTTCCAGGTACAGCTCAAAACTCACCATTGATTTTCAGCAGGGATCAATAAATTCATATATAGTAGATATTATATGAGTACCACTTTAAAACTGAAAATTATAAAAAGAAATTACTTCAACCTGCCCTAATTATAATCTAAAATATCTTGAGTTTAAAGCAACAACTTAAAGGAACAAAGACAGAAAACCTCCCCACTATAACACAGTTTAATGGTAAGTCTTTACTTACGAAATATTTATTCTGTTTTATTTAAGATTTTCCAAAGCTTTTAGTTGTACACTAGTAGTCATTTTTATTAGTTAAATGACATTTCATGGGACATTTATAAATTAATTGCTATCTAGGTTTCCAATATTTCTGATTACCACATCATACTTTAAGGTTAAGGATGACTCAGATCAAATTATGCTGTAATAAAGTATTGGATTTAGGTTTATGACTTTGCCAGCACTGATATATGCTGCTTTTCCTAAGTGCATTATGGATTTACTTACTTGGCACTAAAGATATTTGTATGAAGTATGGATGTTTTTGGATAGTTGTATGACCATCACATTTGTTTTCCCTAACCTTTCAAATTTTGTAAGCGTAGACGACAGAAAGAAATTTGTTATCATTATTAATATACATTTGTATTTGAAATAAGAATTATGCAAGCCTGAAGAAAGTTGGAGACCAAATAATAAACTCCCTACAAAAAGAGTACATAGAATAACCTTTGTCACTCAACTTACTCAAATTTCATCTCTATTGCTACTTAGTTATCAGCCAACAACTCTCTTACAGTCTAAAGAACATAAGATGTTACTGAAAATCATATTGGTATGGATTAAGTAAATTACTTAAAAAAATTTAGGCAAAAATAGTTTAAGAAAATGACTGGAAATAATGAATAGTTGACTTTAAGATCCTACAAAATGCAAATAGATGCACTCCTACAGTGATTTTCATATGTATTTCCTTTGTACTCATATTTAATACAAAGTAAACATTAATATAGAGACTTAGAAAATATATGAGCTCACCAGAATCTTACTGCATTTCCATCAGAACAAAATTATTCTAAAATAAAATATGATAAAATATTGGTCCTATTGCTTATATGAAACTATTATTTTCTGAGACATCAAAGATTGGAGATGACAAATCAGGCAAGACTGACATTCTGTTGCTGTTGTTTGTTTGTTTGTTTTTGTTTTTGGAGACAGGGTTTCTCTGTGTAGCTTTGGAGCCTGTCCTGGAACTCACTTTGTAGACCAGGCTGGCCTCAAACTCACAGAGATTAGCCTGGCTCTGCCTCCCGGGTGCTGGAATTAAAGGCGTGCGCCACCACGCCTGGCCCAAGATTGACAGTTTTTAAGGCAGCCAAACTAAAGTAGCAAACGAATCTAATATTGATAACATAAGCCACTCATATCACTCCCTTATAGTGAAAACAGTTATTTAGGAGAATGAGTAATTGTAATTATCTTCAAGGAGGGTTGGCTATGCAGCTACTGGCCCACCACGTTTTCTCCTTGGAAACTGTCAGCATGGACTGAGGGCTGCTCTGACACCTGCCAGTCCAGCCAACAGCCTTCCCAGCAGCCGATAATCTCAGCATTCCTCCTGAGTTCCTCACTGGCACAAATTCTCTGCTTTGGCATACTTTGTGCCATGTATCTCAGTCTTCTCATCAACTGTATTCCACTCTGTCCACAGTGTTCATCAGTTAACCCGGTGGTATTTGGAAATGCTCTTGGGCATCATTCTTCTTGGTGCTTGAATGCTTTGTTTACCCATTAATTTAAAAACAACTTATTTTACTATTTTTATGATTTATTTTTATTCACGTCTCCTCTGTCTGTCTGTCTGTCTGTCTGTCTCTCTCTCTCCCTCTGTGTGTGTGTGTGTGTGTGTGTGTGTGTGTGCGCGCGCGCGTGCATATGTACCCTAGGAGTCTAGAATAGGGCATGAGATCCCCTGGAGCTGGAATTACAGGAAGTTGAGTCACCCAGTGCAGGTACTAGAAACCAAATTTTAGTCTTCATAAGAACAGTAAGTGGCCTCAACTGCTGAACCATCGCTCCATTCTTTTATCGTCTTTTTCTTTCTTTCTTTCTTTCTTTCTTTCTTTCTTTCTTTCTTTCTTTCTTTCTTTCTTTCTTTCTTTCTTTCTTTCTTTCTTTCTTTCTTTCTTTCTAAGCAGAGTGAATGTAGACTTCTTAAGGAAAAGCAACAATAAAAACCTCTGAGAATGGGAAAGGCTCCAAAGGCAAAATACTTTTAAAATTGTATTCAATTGTGTTTGAGCCAAAGTACTGTCAAAAAATTAAAAAGACAGACAGACAGACAGACAAATAGAAAGATGCAAACACACCAAAAGGAAATGAACAACACAGAAATTTTAAGTTATGATCTGACTATGATGATGGCAAAGTGTGGGAATCTTATAAACATAACATCAAAGGATTTGTGAGGTTCTTCGTTGTATTACTTCATTATCTTCTATTATACAACATCATTATAACCAAACTAGTGTGGAAAATATTTACCAAGCTGTCAGAACTGTATGTCTGATCATTTCTTTTGTCGACTTGTTGAAGGGGCCTTTGCTCCCAGAAATGAAGTCTAGCCACGTACTCTGTTCTTGGCTGCTTCATGGGTCTGGTAGGCTGAAGGAACAATAGACTATCTGGTTTCTCTTCCCTAGGTGGAAAGACAATGATTCAAAGATTTATCTGCTATTCATCGATTTAAATTGGCTAGAACCTGTGGACAGCTGTTTGGTAGGGAATGTAACCAACTAGAAATAAAGCATGAACTCAGCCATGGAAAACTCCATGTGACCTGAATGAGTCAATTAATGTCATATGGCTAAAGTATTGTTCATCTAAGCATTTGGGTGGTGTTTGAGAAGAGTTTATCATCATGAAGCTATATAGATCAGATGAGAATTTGAACTCATGACTAGTGAGAGAAATGTTCTCAGTTGGAGACTTAAGATCATATGTGGTAATTAACCAAGACTTTGTAAATTCCTTAGAGAGGGAAAGGGCATGATCTACATGAAGAAACAGTTAAGAAAATATACTTCACATTGAACAAAATACATAACACTTTTCTTTAAGTAATCATAGTTATTTTTGAACAGCTTAGTATCTGTATGTGTACTTCTATAGAGCAAGTTCATATAAATGTTAACAAAGTATCAACTCCAAAATTCTGACACATAGCATATATTCCAATAGAAAAAATGTTGATATTCTGATTATTTTTTGTGTTTTGTTTAAAATCCACATTGAAATAATGATAAATAGAAATATTTAATTTTGTGTTCTTAAGAATACTTAGGAAGATAATTCATCAAAGAGTGAAGAGGGCTCCACTACAAATGTTGATATGTATATTCAAGAAAATTACATATAATTTTAGCACTTTACTAAAGCTATATATATAGTTTTAGTAAATATATATGGTTTTAGTAAAGAGAGAGAGAACTGGCTAGAACTAGGCTAGACCATGAAGTCTTCAAATATTTACATGTTAATAGATGTGTATGCCTGAGTTCTGAAATAATCATTTTGAACACACCCCACAAGTTAAGCAGAATTTTCTACTATACATATTCAAACTATCTTTTTCAAATGCTAATTTGCTAATTACAAACTTTTCTGGAGCTTAAGGAAGCTCATAGGCTTCATTTGAATCATTTGCATAAATTGCTTCTCATATAGGCACTGCCATGATTAAGTCCCTAAAACATATTCAAAGAAAGAGGTAGATTTTCTTAAACTCATTACAGTTAAATTCATTGATTTAGAAAGTTATATTAGAAAATATATAAACTTTTGAAAATTTAAGCCTTTAAAAAATAAATGCCATCCTCATTTTACCTTGTGATAATTATTTACATGAATAAAAGGTCTCCAGTTTTCATAGGACACAATTTAATTATCCTTCACACATCTCACACCAACAAATAATCAAAAGCATCACAAATAAAACATCCGAGTCTAGAGTCTAGCAAATGTGATTAGCATTCTGACCCTTTGTCTCCTCTCCAGTGAAATAATAGTGGTTCTCTGAAGGTGATGATGATTTAGTAAGCACTTAACTAATGCCAGCTGTTATGGCAATTACAATTATGACAGTTGGTAGGCTTGAAACAGCCAATTTGAGCGTTCCAAGTTTGCCATGTTTCTTGTTTGTCTTTTTTAATCCTGGTGACTATTTTCTTGTATTAACTACTTCCACTTCCACAAGAGAAGTAGAAAGGAAAAGACAATTAAAATGCAAAATGCAAATAAGTCAATGCTTACTTTTATAAGGATATAGTCATCCTCAAAACTTGCTTTAAATCCAATCTTTAATATGCAGTTTGGGAATATTTATCTATGGAATAGAGATAAATAACTGTCTGCACTCTATTTATTGGCACAGGTAGAATTAGAAAGTCTGTGCAAAGTTTATAGCTCTATTTATTTTAGTAAACACATAACCATTTATGTTATTATTGCCACTCATTCATCCCTATCTGCATAAATTAGCCTACATTGTAAAATTATTATATATTTTATTATATTTATTTCATAATAATTCTAGCCATGAGATCAAGATAATGAGTTAGGGACAGCAGTGGATGAATGTA
Source organism: Peromyscus leucopus (assembly GCF_004664715.2). Taxonomy (NCBI): domain Eukaryota; kingdom Metazoa; phylum Chordata; class Mammalia; order Rodentia; family Cricetidae; genus Peromyscus; species Peromyscus leucopus. The sequence goes on along the minus strand of NC_051073.1, from coordinate 23,935,543 downwards.
GAAAACTCAGGCTATCATTAACTTAGTGGATGTCCACAGGAACTACTGGAGTTGATAAAGACTAGGGCAATTTTATGATATACATGCATGGTCTTTTATCAAGCAACCAATGTTATCTATAAGTATGGCAATGATAAGAACCAAAATGGAAACCCTCTGTCTAGAAGGGAAAAGGCTAACTTCTTCTTGTCACTTCTCATCCTCCACGCTCTTTCTGGAAGGGACAGAGAAGGCTGGCTCACCTGCGTGATAAAAAATCATTTGTTAAAACTCTCAGGTGGAGGTTGTAGGGGGAAATACAGAACAGGAGAGAGAGAGAAAAGAGAGGAAGAATCAGAGGCAGCAGGGGAGGAAAAGAAGAAGAAGAAGAAGAAGAAGAAGAAGAAGAAGAAGAAGAAGAAGAAGAAGAAGAAGAAGAAGAAGAAGAAGAAGAAGAAGAGGCAAGGAGGGATAGGGGTTCCCTGTGAATGGAAATCTCACTATATTTACATTCTGTTTGGTCACAAAATGCATTCTCAGTGGAATGCAAAGATATCAGCTAGAAGGGGGTCAAAACAGACCAAAATAAGGAACTGGGGAAAAGGTCAGAAGAGAAAATAGTGAGAAAAACATGGAGAGAGAGAGAGAGAGAGAGAGAGAGAGAGAGAGAGAGAGAGAGAGAGAGAGAGAGAGAGGAATGACAAGTAATTAAGAATGCTACATGACTCTTACCAGGAAAGAATTTGAAAAATTAATCTATTTATTAAATTTCAAAAAGACACCAAGAAAGGAGGTATAAAAATGAAATGTCCACAAGCGTAGAGGAGAATCTACACATATGTTACATAAGAGGGTTAGAAATGTCATCATCTCTCATGAACTTTGAAAGGCAGCCAAACTGCATAAGGGATAAACAATAAAAAAATCCATCTGTAAATTTCTCAGGCGATTCCCATAATGTAGTATAAAATGAGAAAGCAACTTTATTTCAGGAGTTTGGAATTGTGAGTTTTAATTTAACAGGATGATGTAGAAAGAGGGAAAGACTCCATGGTAGGAAGATAATCCTGCCCCCTTCTGATCAACATCTCTTCTACCACTTCATCAATAGTTAATTTTAGGACATATTTAGTATTTCAAGGCCCCAAAATGGCTTTGAAAATCTCTCATAAGTGTTTTTGGTACTTCACACTATTAAACTCCACCTATTCCTTCCATATATACTTAAGAACTACAATTTCAGTACATAACCATGGGAGGTTTGCTAATGTTTAATAAGACACGAGTAGTACAGAAAAAGAGAATCATGGAGACAGTGAAACCTGCAGGCATAGCCAATAATATATAGCCAATCAGATTTTTCTGCACCACTACCTTCTTCCTATTGGACACATTAGAAAGATAAACTGAGAGGCAGGGTCCAGAGCTGTTACGTTACAGAGGCCACATAGGACAAATATGTTGCTCCAACACAAAGTAACTGTTTTTCAGACCCATGCTTAGTATAGTTTGTAGATGATCAGCACAGATTCCCATTTCTCAAGAGCTGCTAGAGTTCTGTTGAAGTTTTACTTACAGGGGCAGGGTGCTGACTAGTACATGTGAGGATACCATAAGCTCAAGTCCCCAAATGAGTGAAAAAAAGAACAAGTGAATGACAACACAGTTGTACCTAAAATATGTGGATATGTAACAGTTTTGAATGCTAGACAGTTCAAATTCCAACTTTATTTTTATAACCCGTGTCTTTGAAACTAGGACTAAAAGACTGACTTTCAATATCAAGCAAGGTCTCAGAATATATTATGCATATATGCTGATTTATTTCTACACTTGTACCCACTTAAACTCATGCATTGAGTGATGTAATATATTTTCACATTTCAGATAAAACATTCAGTATGTCAAAATGTTCCTTATAAGATGAATCATAATCACCTCCCTGTCTGCAAACACAAACCTAAGTGATGGAGCAGGAATTCAGACAGCTAAAAAGTATGCTTGTCTCATCAAAATGATTTAAAACATGTGAATATTACCATTCTTTATTTCTCTAGATTCCTAATATCAATTTCTCATGGATAAATACATATATACAACTTTTAAATAGCTCTTTATTTTTGATATTATAATATCATTACATCATGTCCCCTTTCATTTTCCTTCTTTCAAGACCTCCAATGTACCCCTTCCCTTACTCTTCTTTATATTCATCCATTGCTCTTCTTTTCCTTCAATTGTTGTTACATATATGTATTGGACTTAACCGATGAAGTGTCTAACTGACCCTTTTGATGCATGTATCTGGCTCAGTTTACTAATGCAAAAACTGATGCTTGAAGAGTAGCCACAGGAACAAATAGATATTCAAAGGATTTTTTTTTTGTTAAATTTTTATTTTTTCTGTGTACAGGTGGTTTGCCGGTAGGTATAGCCATGCACCAAGTGCAAAAGGGGGTCACAGAAGATTTAGAGATGAGGGGTAGGATCCCCAGAAATGGGAGGTACAGATGGCTGAGAGCCAGCCCCCATGTGGGCACTGGGAATCCAAGACAGACACTCTGGAAGACCAGTCATTGTCCTTAGCTGCCGAGCCAGATCCACAGCCTTCTACAAGAACTTATTTTTAAACTGGTGATGGATATATATATATATATATATATATATATATATATATATATACAAATTTGATTTTTACCCAGTTAGGAAAAGATGGCCAAACCTCACATTCTTCTCTCCATTTCAGTCATTCCTTACATTGAGGCTCTACTTTCTAAGATGTAGAACTTATCAAAGCATCCTTAAAATCCTGAGTATCATAATATTCGCCAGGCAGACATCCATGCTGCCACAAATTTCAAAGTGATTTTGAAGTGACAGGTACAGTTGTTACTCAACTCTGTGACAGATAGATTTTGTTGATTTTAAATGCCAATTCTCAAAATTTTATTTTCATGAATAAATATAAACCATTCTAACAACATATACAAGTGTAATTTTAATAAATGGCTAGAAGCTCCCATCTGTCTGACAGTAAAAACCACTAAAAAGAGTCAAACTAAAAGAATCATGCCAGGTTATTTGGATTTAGCATTTCTTAGACAATAAAAAAGGAAAAGACCATACGGTTCCTAATTTCCCCACAGCACTTTATATGCAAATTTGTACACGAGACACATGTATTTTATGTGCACTTGTGTGATGAATGTTTCTTGGGGAAAAAAGATTTTTAGTTTTGGTTAAATTTCTCTCTTCAATTAATTTTGCTTAGATGCTTACATAGCAACTGCAGATAAAGTGAACTCCAATGAGGAATATAATAGTGTTGTAAGTGGTTCTCCTGACAATTTCATTAATTTTCTTCTTTAACTTATGGAAAAAATTTAGGAAAAGAATCGATTTTGGTAAGCTTCATATCAAAATGAAACAAAAGATAAATCTTTGGGGGGGTAATTTTTATGCAATAAGCTTCAGTAATGAATGAACAATGAGGTGAGTTTTGAAATATGGAAGTAGTAAAAGCCACTGTATTCATGACACAGATAGAGCACACTTCTTTTGCACCAGATAGTTCTTTCTGTTCTCAGTCACTAATCAGTTCTGTCAGCCTCAGTCCACAGGAACCACTGATCAATTATTATCCACTGAGTCAGTGTTACCTCTTCTAAAGACCTGGTAAATCAGGTGTCCATCACCAGTTGATATAGCTACAATACAAGTCCCTCACCTAAGGCTCAGGGAACGTCTCAGAGGAGGGATAAGGCAAGATAGGGAACCAGGATCTGTGCTTGCAGGTTGTGTCATCTAGATGGGAAGAGCGAGGTACACTCATGATTTTAACAGTTCAATTGATAAACAAATCCTGAACGATGACAATGTGGTCGGAGGAAATCTCACAGAACCCTGAGCAACATGAAGAGCCATGGACTATTAATGTCTGCTTGCAAGAAGAATCAGTCTTTTTTAAGGAAAAGTCCCAAGTGCTCATCCCTAAACACATATACATACCAGTATCACAAAATGGACTCAGCAGGTTATAGTTATATAAGATAATTTACATATATATGCACAAATATACATATAAAATAATAATAAATTTTAAAAAGAGGCTGTGGACTTAGAGAGTTAGGGAGCATGTGGAAGATTTAGAGATGATGGGGAAGTGGGAAATGATGTAAATATAGAACACATATTTGAAACTTATCAAAAGGCATATGGATTTGAAATTGCTTTCTATTAAATAATGTTAAAAAAAACTTCCATGTTACTATACTGTACTGGTGCATTCTGTTTATTGTTGTGTATTATTTCATTGCAAATATATGCCCTGATTTATTTGTGTTTTAGCATTTATAGGTAGACTTAAATTATTGATAGTTTTATTTTCCACTATGATTTATTACATCTCTTATGACAATATTACTAAAATACTTGTATATGTATATCTTAACTTCATATAGTCCAATAGGCTATGATCTAAGGGTGCATTGTTCCATCATATGAAATGTGTGCAACTTTATATGAGTTTACAAGTTCTTTAATTGAATATACCATTATGCCTTTGCATTAACAAAGGATTAGACATAAAATTGCTCCAAATTCTCATCAATGATTGAAATAATCATCCTTTTAATGTTATACTAGTCAAGTTATTAAATATTTCAATGCAATTTAATTACATTTCTTTCGCCAAAAAAAAAAAAGACAATGAAACTCTTTCATTTGTTCATGATCTCTTCAGTGGAATTTAATTTTAATTTTTAAAATTTTGAGGTTGAGTGACAGGTTTTATTATTTGGCTATAGCAATCATTTGCACATTCTGCATATACCCTTTATTGGATATGATTTTAAAACTACTGAAGAGTAAAATATCTTAATACATAAAGATTAATTTATATGTTGTTTTAAAAATTATTTTAAGGACTCTTTGGTGTTAGTTGATCTATTATATCTGTTTTTTGAAATATTATAAAGTTAATTTTTTTTACTGAAATATAATTTAGGTTGGATAACAATTGTGAAGGCACCTGCTTAGAGGTCATATTCATTCATTCATTTGCCTTTACAACATTATTTATTTAAAAAATTGTGTATCTTACATTAAATTGCCATTAAGTAGATGCAAAAATATTAATTGATTTGTGGGTATGAATCTGTTTCTCAATTTTATTCCATTTTCTTTATGACTATCAGTACATTACTGCTTCACAGATCTATTCGAGTAATAGAATGTTTGAAATCCTGAAATATAAGTTTCAATCAGTTAATTTCCAAATAGGTAGATATAGAATTCTTTGGTGGCCTTACAAATATCATCAACCTAGAGAGATGGGTCAGCAGGAAAAAAAAAGTGTTTGCTATGCAAGCCTGGCAACCGGAAATGCATTCCCAGAAATGACACAAAGGTAGAAGAATAGAACAGAACCCAGAGTTGTCTCCATCCTCCACATGGCATGCTCACTCCCACTCCACTCCACAGATCCTATACACATGCAATAATAATAATAAAACAATACTCTACAAGAACAAACTCTGACTTAAAATTGATAAAGAATATACCTTAAGTAGGAACTGCTTTTAGAAACACAATTCCTTCCTCCAGTAATCAAACTGACAGACTAAGATAAAGATCCACTTGCAACAGATAATAGTGGACAATGTAGCCACTTGTACATGAACTTGATTCCTGTGTTTAGGAACTGCTTGTCTTCACTAACAATTTTACATGTTGATTACACACAATTTAGATTGGCTTTTGCAGAGACTTTAAAGCTGGTGATCACTTTAAGCATCACATGCTCCAACTCCCCATTTTACAGGTTGAAAACAGCCAAACAAGCAGGGAAGGAAAACAGTGTTTTTCTTCACGTGGTGTAAAATTGTGGCCACCTGTGCTATGTTTGCAGAGCTCCTAACGCAAATGAAAGACCTAAGAGTAAGTGCTTCCTTTTATACTCTGCAGGGAAGTGTGTTCAGACAGCAGGCAAAAATCCCCAGTCATTCTCCACTCAGAGAGGCATGCTAAAAATAACCCCCGAAGCCACTACTGTAAAAACTTGTGTGGAAGATGAAAAGGCAGTTGGTTAACCATAAGAAAAAAATCTTAAAACGATGAAACAACATAACAAGTTAAAGTCAGGGCCTATGGGGACATCTAACTTTGCTTCTCATGGCTTATCAGTAATAGGCAGTCTTAGGCCTCTCCAACACCAGGGAAGACCACCAGAGAACACTTTGGTAGCACTCAGAAGTGTATAGTTCTTATAGTTAGTTGTATTTCCTTTTACTTTGTTATCTGCTGTTCAGGAAAAATTATCAGTGTCACTAAGAAGTCTAGCTGTGACTGACTTTGTGGTGGGTAAGTAGATAGGAAAGCACATTATGGAAGATCCTGTCAGTTATTCAAATCATCTTCATCAGTGTTGAAGATTCTTTAGTCCTTCAGCTCTTCCTTCTAAATACTTTTTATTAATGCCTGAAAAACTCACTTCTCTCAGGACATGCTATGTTACAGAATAGTTTTTTGGCACACTGTGAAGGTGTGTCTTTGCCAAGGTGCCTTCTGATTGGTTTAATAAAAGAGCTGACTGGCCAGTATGTCAGGCAGGAGGTATAGGTGTAAGATCAAGACAGAGGATGCTGGGAAGAAGGGCAGAGTCTCAGAAGTCATAAGCAGACATCGAGAGAAGCAAGATGAACATGCTGTGTTGAAAGAAGGTACAATTACATGGCAGAGATAAGCAATATGGGTTAATTTAAAATGTAAGAGTTAGCTAGTAAAAAGCTGGAGCTATCAGCTGAGCATATATAATTAATATTGACTCTCCATGTAGTTTATTCAAGACCTGGCAGGCAGGGGGAAAAAGGCTGCCTACAATGCTGGCATGTTTTTAAAGTATTATAAAGACCTACTTGATGGTGCATGTCTTTCTTCCTAGTGCTTTAGAGGTAGAGATAGAAACAGGTCTGTGAGTAAGAGACCAGCCTCATTTACACAAGAAGTTCCAGTCCCATGGGTTCATATGTGAGACCCCCCCATCTAAAAAATATATATCACATAAAACAAATAGGATCATGTAAACATTTTTTGTGTTCCCCATTATTTTATACCATCTAGTTTAGTTTTAGTAATGTATTTCTTTCTCTTTTTAGAAATTTTCCCATAATGAGTTTTTTTTTTTTTTTTGGACAGGGAGGGGGGACTAGTAGAGAAATATTGAAGATGTTCAATAAAATATTTCAGTATACATACCCTAGGATTATTCAAGGCAGAAAACATAATTTGGCTCAATGTTGTTGCTCCAACATTTATGTCCAAGCAGGTGTTCAAAAAATATCTGCTGAGTTATTGTGTCAAATAAAGGACCAATATTACTACTACATTACAGAACACTGGCTCAAAGAATACACAATTGTGAAAAATAAAATAAAACTGTGTCTGTGTGTCTACGTGTATAAAAAAAACAAAATCATTGCATTCAATAATGACCATAAAACTATTTTAAGAAACTATTTTTCATTTCATGCAGATCTTAAATAACTACTCTGCATTTTTTGGAATTTTTGTCATATTCATAGAATAAATATTATACTTATTTACTATAAAAATCAGTAGAAATCTTCATAGGTCAGTTAATGAGTATGTCTTATCTGCATCCCCTGTTGTTTAAACTCTTGAAACTAATACTGAAGAATTATCATTAACTTGTTGAATACTATAGCTCAATGGAAAACCAGGAAAATAATGAATGGGAAGAAGCAAACCGTACTGCCTAAAAAGGGGCAAACACTGAAGACTTCACTATTTTCTTATTGACAGTTATATTGCCAGATGCATCAGCATACCACACTGGTGGTAACTGGTTACCTGGTAGTTTGTAGGTCACACAGTAGAAAACATTGACCTACTGACATGTACCTGTTTAATTTGAGCCAAGGAATTTCATTAATAACATGTGATTGAGATGAACTACATTTTCTTACATGAAAAGTTAGTGTGTTGGCTGCTTCTAAGGGATGCATGAACATGTACTGAAGAACTAGTTAAGGGCACATGACCTGAAGCTTATATCAAAGAGAGAAAAGAGATTTCTTAATCTTCATTTCTTTCAAGTCAAGTTGATAAATGCAACGGATGTATTATTTCCTATTTTGAAATGTTTCAGGTATCAATGACTGTTAAATTTAAATTTTAAATAAAGAACTTTTTAAAACAAACAATAAATTTTTCCATGAGGCTTAATTTTTAAGCAGAAACAATTAATTCAGGCTGCTGAATTTAATTTTGGAAACAAACAGCATATCCTTCTATGGAGAAGAACCCTTAATGTGTGTTCTGAAAATTATCACATCTTTCTCTTGATCAACCCAGAGTCAAGATCTCATCAATTCAGTCTAGGTTGTTATCTACTCCAGATACACATATCGTACATAGTTGTCTCTTGCACTTTCTACAAGCATTCAAACTAGCACTTTATGGTTTAAACTGTTCTTTTTATTGGCACATATACTGACCCCTTATCTTACAAAAGCCTTTGTCACCAAGGTTTCATTGGATTCCTTAAATTAAGGAGCAGTGACCTCAAAGGATTGTGTTAGAGATTTCTGGGCACTCTGTTTTCTTGTGACTTGCAGATGACTTCTCAATGAATGCTTGAGTGCCCAATGTCAAAGAAAAGCCCATGTGGTAAGTGATGTATCAAAGCCTAAAGGATTCATGTTTAAATTACTGCTACTCATTTGTGAATGCATGGTTTGTTTATGCTGGTTTCCTCTGGCTGCATTGTATGGGCTAAATTTATTGGGTTTAAGAAGTGAAAAGATGATTTCACCTTTTGCATATTTTCATATTTTCTATATTAGTTGTCCTTGTTGATAAGACCAGTGATTCAAAAAGGAAAAATGTTAACAAAACATATGTGTAAGCCAACCTTCCTGTCACTTCTTTTTAATTGCCCCCAAACCTGGGGCTTTGTTATAATAGGTGGAAATTATCATTAGTTAGAAGAAAAAATTGAAATCTATTTTTTTTATATTTTATTATTAAGAAAATTTTTTATACGGTTTACATGCCAGAGATCCCCCTCTTCCCTTCTCCTGTCCCTCCAGCCTCCCCCTCCCAACCCATGGCCCATTCCCTCCTACAAGAAGCTAAGGCCTCCCGTGGTGAAGTACATTTAGTAGAGGCAAGTCCAAGCCCCTCCCCCTGTCTCAAGGCTGTACAAGGTGTCCCATCATAGAAGTGGGTTCCAAAAGGTCTGCTCATGCACCAGGGATGGATTCTGATCCTACTGCCAGGGGACCCTGTGGTGGTATTGTGTTCTCCAAAATATTGTGTACTCTAATAAATTTATCTGGGGTCAGAGAATAGACAGCCACTAGATACAAAGGCTAGAAAATGGTGGCACTCACACCTTTAATCCTAGCATTCCAGAGATAGAAATCCCTCTGGATCTCTGTGCGTTCAAGGCCACATTGGAAATAGCCAAGCATGGTGACACGCCTTTAATCCCAGAAAGCCAGCCTTTAATCCCAGGGAGTGGTGGTAGAAAACAGAAAGATATATAAGGCGTGAGGACGAGAAACTAGAAGATTTTGGCTGGTTCAGCTTTTGGCTGGTTAAGCATGTAGCTGGTTAAGCTTCAGGCTTTCCAGCAGCAATTCAGCTGAGACCCATTCCGGATGAGGACTCAGAGGCCTCCAGTCTGAGGAGACAAGACCAGCTGAGGAATTGGCGAGGTGAGATAGCTGTGGTTTGTTCTGTCTCTCTGATCTACCAGCATGGACCCCGATAACTTGCCTCAGGTTTGATTTTATTAATAAGAACTTTTAAGATTCATGCTACAGGACCCTTAAGCAGATTAGCTACACAACTGTCTTACTATGCAGAGGGCCTAGTCCAGTCCCATGCCGGCTGCACAGCTTTTGATCTAAGTTTCACAAAGCCACAAAAGTCATACCACAAAATGTCCAGGAAATCTGACATCTATTTTATACAAATGAAATAGAATGAAAACTGGCTAAAATGAAGTATTGAAAACATGCTAATAAAAGATCATCCAGGCTACTATATGAAATAAAACATGGATTCATAATTGAATTCCACCAGTGACTGTTATTCCAAGCCCACAATGAATAGTAGAAAAGCACGCTATACAGAAGATGATTTTTTTTTTATGGGAAGCTGGCTATACAAACACAAAGCATAAAAAACACACATCTCTTACTTCTATTTGTGCCTGTGTGTTATGCCCTGGAAAAACAAAGTTCCAGCCTAGGGTGAGCCACTCTTGTACAACTTGATACACCCTTGACGGTTGTCAAACCTTCCAAGAGTTCAAAAACATTGTCAAACCTTCCAAGTACCCAAAAAACGGAGAAAGGAAAGGGACAAGAAAATGGTTACTCAACAGATATTAAGTGACAGACAGGAAAGTTCTTGTGTACAACCACACAGGGCGACCAATTGACATATGAAAACATTATATGTTGAAAAATGTAACAGAAAATCATTGTTTCACAATAAGAAGACACAAGTGTTTGATGACACACCATATGTGCATTAATTTAAACATGGCATAAAGTATATTTGTGTCAATATTATGTAATACTCTATAGATACATATTATTTTTTAAATACCCAAGTAACTCTACTCTTAATGCTATAACCACTATTTCAGGTGGCTTATAGGATTCAGCCTACCTGACAAGGTGACCTCAGTGTTGCAGTTGATAATTACTTCTCTCTCTCTCTCTGTATATATATGAATATATATATATATTATATTTTTTTTTTTTTTTTTTTTTTTTTTTTTTTTTTTATATATATATATATATTAATTTATTTTATATTCAAGCCACAGTTTCCTCTCCCTTCTCTGCTCCTAGTCCCTCCATTCCACTCCTATGTTCCCACCCCTCAATCCACTCTTCCTCCATTTAGGAAAGGGCAGGTCTCCCTTGAGTAACAACAAAACATGGGCATACATCATCTATGCAAGGTAAAACACCAATAGTCTGGCAATCAGGTCGAACGACTTCTTATGACTCTTTCGCTATTTAAGGTGGGCAAGGTGACCTAGCGCTATTGAGAGGAGATAAGGGCTTACTTAAGCTCAGTTAAAAAAGAGTCAGAATAGCCACCGTTATCTTACATTGTTAGGGACTGCCACAAGTAGGATAATAAGGTAGCTCCTAACTTGTTCATGTCTCTGTTCAGGTAGCTGCTAGGATGCAGGCTTCTCCTTATACTGGTGGACTCCCTAAGTTTTCTTCTATTTTCTCCTGAGACTAAACCCAATGTACAGCCCACTGTTAGTGATTCTACAATTGGTCGCAGTTTCTTATCTTGTGGTGTGTCAACATCTCCATTGACACCCTAATATATCTGGTCTCCTTGTGGTGCATTTAAGTACATACTGATAATGGAATAATAATCATGGTTAATACAGTCGGATACTTTACCAGACTAAAATTGGATATTATTGGATTAATATTCTGAACACTATAGATACAATTCAAATGTCAATCGCTATGTAGAATAACTACTTCTCTTAGCAAAGTAATTTCATCATAAATCTCGCAAAATATAGAATGTATAACTATTATTGAGTAGATGGATGCCTTCTACATGCTATTGCACATGGATAAAAAGAAGACCATAAATGAGAGATCACACCAACAAAATATCTACTGATTGGCAAAAACGATTCCACTAATTTGTTTCTCTGTTCCTGATAGCTAAGGAGAGAGAAAGCTGATACAAATGAGTTTGTTATGAGCTCAATTTACTGATAAAGAGTATAACCTCTTCATTTAACATTGTGTCTGACAATAATGACAATATGATAGTTATTTCATCAGCAACCTAGCAAAGGCCACCTCTATCTAATGTATTGCCCAAATTCCAGGTGACCTTACCAAACCTAGGTTGGTATATTTCACCAAAGATCTCGTCTTGGCCTGTATGAAGCACGGCCATACACTCATATGATTGGTATCCCTTTTATTTAGTGAATGTGATCTATATAGAATGGACCACATAAAATCATGAACTGCGCTCTTCACGAGTGATGTTCAGAGGATAGGGTTAGAGGTTGACGGCACGTCTTGTCGGTTGCCGACAAGTAGCCATCTATAATAGTTAGTGATGAAAGCATCTATTGGGTGAACATTCGCATAAGATGGATTAGGAAAGGTTCGTACTAGCCTCATTACGCTATGGTGAATTGTGAGAACAAGGCCACATCGTACAGAGAGACAGGGACAGTATGGTGAACTAGAGGCATCATAGGACTATAAATCGCACAAAACAAGAGGTTCCATATTGCATCGAGACAGCAGAACGCCTGACCAGACAATCCCTTGGATACAAAAGAGGGCCAATGCAGCGCAGACAGGAGCTTGGGGAGAAGTGAGTTTACACAGCACATAGAGACTAACAGTTTTCATATGTGTTCCTCCAGGTGGAATATGATATCTTTAAGTTCGTGTGTGTGTGTGTGTGCGTGTGTGTTATGTTGTAGCGTGTGAGGTGATTGATGTATGCAGCTCACTCACCTCGTATATCGCAGGAACACATGAAGAAGGACCCACTCAGGGTTTAAACAACGATTAAATTCTGGATCCCATTTCAAAACCCAGGTTCCTCTAGAGGGGTCCAGCCCCGTCATACATATATCATTGAAATGCAACTTTTAGCATATGCCATGCTGAAATGCAAATACAATTTACTACTCTCTTGTAATGCCAGGTGCATTAAGTTGCAACAGAGAGGTCAGGACTTCTCTCAATTAAAGGTCTAGAGGGATCGTACTCCACAACTTAACCAATAAACACTGGTTCTTGATTTCTACTCCTCCAGTGCTCACTTATGCTCTGCGCCAGACAGCAGGCGATCGTCTGCTTTTCATACAATGGATTTCATAGCCACAGTCTCGTGTGCACAACCAGCATTAAAAATGCTCTACATCGCCTTGCAATCATGCTATTTCTCTCTTTTTTTTTTTTCTGAACTGAACTAATGTTCTAGATCAAATTGAAGTATAAGCTGGGGCCTCGTTCTCAGATGTGGTAGAACAACAAAGAAAACTTAAACCGGGAACATAAAACTTTGAAGCCATTTTAGATGAATTCCATCGGTTTTGATGTGCAATTATCCACTTATTAAGTGACCCATACGCTACGCCACGCACGTGGGTTTACTAGTAACATGTTCTAAGCATATTCTTTTTTGTGTTATTTTTAATTATGTTCTTCTCTCACTATTTGTTAGATCGTAGGAAGCTCTAGGGCAGTGGAGCTCAAAGTATTAATCGGTATTCTCTATTTAACACACCGCATCGAGAATACTAGAGGGATATGTTAAGGAATGTAATTCGCATACATGCATGTTGTGCTGTATACAGAAACTCGAATGTACGCGGCTCATATGCATTTTGATGGTGTCTCAACTTAATTCATCATAGTCTTCAGAGTGTGTCAAGATCACCATTTTTTATGTTTAGTGGCATCAGTGTCATTGAGAAAAACTTCGAAGAGCATGGTGAATTTATACCCAATGTAATTTCCTAAAAGGCTCGACAGAACAATTATGTGCAACAATATGTTATCAGCAGTTGAACAAAGGGAAGTAGTTCTCCATATACATTGGTAGTAATATTAAATTTAACTTATAGGAGTAAAATGCAAAAGGCTTTAAACTCCGCTGATGACATAGATTAGGCTAAAGGAACAAACAGGAGAAACCATGTAAGAGCACAATTTAGAGAAATATAATTTATTGCTCCAAAGGTAGGCTTGGGTTAAATAGGGAGGTATGGGCGGAAGAGAACACAGTAGGAAAAAGGATACTATCAGGATAATAATACATTTAATGTTAATTAAAAATTGTTTGAAATCGGTGGTAACTTTAGTACCACTGGGGAGAGCTCTCTGAACCTTCCCTAGCATCACTTCATGTGATCAAATTCTTTAGATAATCTCCTCTGATGACAAAGAGTCCACACCGAGTTATCATTGAGTTTTATGGTGTAATCAAAAAATTAAGTGCATTAGGGAAGATTTTAAGGAATTTTATCTGTGAGTGAGCAATAACAACTGATAAATATGTGAGGAATCGCGTAAAGCTAGACACACAACATATGACTGATTCTATAAATAGTATCGCAATTAAACATCTAAAGGTACTTCTTTGTTAAAGAAAGATGAGAATATCGAGAAGGAAAACACACTGTAAGATCATAGGCAGAACACAAAGATACTTTGAGGAATATGGACAGCAGAGAATGGTTCCATTGACATGCTGTGGGCGTGAATAGGTGCCCCTCTCAGTTCACTAACCCACGCTCTAGCTAGTACCAAGCTAATGACTCTCACGTGTGTGCCAGCAGGTTTGGGATGATACAAATGAGACGAGCAACAGAGAGCGTAGTATAGTTCAAAGAAGAGAAATAAAGATAATAAGAATCTGTAATGAAAAGACAACGTATATCGAGCCCAGAGATAAAGACAAGCATGAAGTTTGGAAATGGCTGAGCGCTTGTGAGGATTCCATGGCAAATCAGGATGAATTCACAAATAATGAAAAAAAATAAACCTCAATAAAGCAAGAAATGTTCCATTTACCTGCATTGCAACTGTGAAAGAAGATGTTTCTAATCAAAATATATATCATAGTCTCTCTGCTTCTAAAGAAAAGAAAGACTAAATAAGAAAGCAAAAATTGCTAAACATATTAACAATTACTCAATCAGATGATTGAAGAAGGCGATGATAATAACTGAGACGTAACATTTATAGAAGCACAATGATGATCACTGATGTGATGGAGCGCTAACAGGGTTAGGTTTAGTCTAACTTTTATGAATTTGAATCCTAGAGAGATTAACAACTCGGCCTGAAATGTCAAGCTTTTCGCACTAGTGCTTATAAGAAAAAGTTCGGTAAGATTTAGACAATATCCGCTTAGAACTTTATATGCAAATTTGTTGAAGGTAAAAAAAAAGAGTTAAATATGCAGGAAATTCTCTCTTTGGAGTTTGATATGACAGTAAAAATAGCACAACAGAAATGCAATTAAGAACCATCAGAGTCATCAAGGAACGATACCCAGATGAGTTGTATGAATCCTGTTGAAATTTAATTCTATTTAAATACTCTAAAGTAACCTATCGATGTTGAAATTTAATTTCTTATGTATAACCCATTTTAAATTGCAAGAGCAAAATAGTGACACCACATATTGGACCTCTATAGTCAGAAGTGAAAATCTTCGCAGTTGCGCAATTAAATTTTACAACCTGTATCTAGAGAGAATCTGTGGACTCCTCACACAGTTACTGACAACTTTTATTACTAGGACACAAGCACTGTTGACTTAGAGTTCTGATTGGTCAGAACCCTAAATGGAATTCATTCGCATGGAACTACATTTTTATAGTAATCAGCAAAAGGGAACACGATAATATTTATTAGGATAGCGCAATTGAGGTATATTACACTGGATTCTGTTGGAACGAATGAGCAGACTAAACCCTAGGAGAGATTTCGTTTTTTTTTTTAACGGAATGGGAATTGTCAAAGAAGGATGTAATATATTAGTTAGTATTGAATCTATATAATGCCTAACATGTTTCTATTAACAATATATCTGAGATTGAATCTCCAGGGAGCATGACTTTAGAATAAATCAGAGACAAATGCAGTATAAGATTGGTGAGTCTTTTGGATTTTATGTGATTTTTCATTTACATGTTTCTTGGTAAGTGTATATTTCCACTACTCATTTTTAATAAATATCATTCCCTTAGTCACAATGAAATGACAGGCAGGAAATTGATGACAACTTATTAAATTATCACCAACTTCTAGATGACACAGTCATAACACTGTAGTAGAAATGCTATCAACCTCGCTCACAAATAGTTACAATGGATGAGTAGTATTTTGCTTTTCGATATAAGATGCAAATGCGCACTCTTACAGTTGACCTTTTTTCATGGCAACACATACTGAATTGACGAAGTAACTAGGATGACTGGATCATCAATGTTAAAGAGAGAGTTTGTGAAAGTTCGCTGCAAATATCTGTTATGTTTTTGTGTTCTAATGTTCTTCGCTTCATTGCACTGTGCAGAGATATCTAGGCAAAGGCTGTTTATTTGTCTCACTCGCAGAAATATACAGCGTGTAGAATAAATTGTCTACCACAGTTTTTCCTCTCAAGAAATGCGGAGAAGAATAATCTAAAAGATTGAATATTTATCTTAGAAATGCTTCTGGAAAAGATGTTCTTGACAGTTAGGAAATTTGCACTAGCTTGAGTGTAACATAGTTAGCTAGTGATAACCGTTTCAGCCCCAACAGACTCCAAACTAGGAGATATAAGTTGGCGCAATTTCAATAGGCATGTAAGTGGAGGACTCAGTGGACAGTTGAGTCTCTATAGTCTCGTGAGTAGTAGGATTTTGTTAGTTCTCATATGTTAGAGGTATATGTCACTTGAAGAGATGATCGAGCTAGTAAAGAGCAGGTGAGTTGGTTATCTCTAGTGGTATGTATTCCATATGCCGTGCATACAATGATATAGAACACTCTCACTATGTATGATACTGGTTACAATGCTCGGTGCAACTGAGATGTAAAACGCCAATGTGCATCTCTCATGTATATACTTTACACTATTGGTACGAGATGACAGCACATTGATGTTATATATATTCTACCTTTCAATGTCTAACGCAGATACGTAAAACTACACACAATAGACAGGCCACCATATTAAGCCGAGAATTTAGATAGAGTGATGGGTATATTATTTCTCTTGTCTATAGAAATTTGTATAGCCAATGTGGTAACACTTAGTGATGTTTCTTGAAAAATGCTCAACTTAGTATAGCAGTGATCAAAAAGTATATGAGAAATTCACTATCATAGCTAACCACTATTCCATGATAGATGGAAAATCTTGACCAACAGCAGCCTGTATAACGACACTACTTCTTGCTGCTCGAGGGATATCACCGGATTGAGACCACTAGACCCTATATGGCAAGACTTGATTTCGGTCACGTTAACCGAATATTTTATGTATTTGCATCATGGATACTTTTCAATGGGAATAGCACGGCGAGTAAAAAGTTTAGGTTTCGCATCTTTTGATGATGAGGTAATCTCAGTGTGAAGTGCGAGATGACTCTATATAGACAGCTTATAATACTTAGTTGGTCAAACGAGTACAACTATCGATATGGAAAGCAGTGGTTGTACTGTACGTGCAGGGTCTTGTCTGTTCTGGTAAACGTCTATTGCTAGCTCATGTATGGGGACTAATTGATATTATTCGCTGCTTATGTACTGTGAATAACACTTTTCTCTTATCAAACCAACCAGCATTTAACAATTTGTACATTTTTTTCGCAGGAAATAAAAGGTCAATGCTTTCTACTGGTTATGAGGAACATGGATATTATAGGACCCTTTGTGGATCATCTAATGCTCAGGGAACAGGCTTTAAAAGTTATCTTTGCTCTTTAAGTCTTCGCATATTTGAGTTGGTGTAGTGACCTCGAATTTTTGTATATACTATTGCTCTATCAGAGTTTTCTTTAAAATCATACATTGATCTGATGACCTACATACGCCAATTGTTTTCACACTTCTCCACTGTGGAGTTTCCTTTAGAATTCACTAAGCTGATTGTGCTTGAGATACACAAGACGTAATACTAGCATCATCTCATGGTAGGTATGCATCTATTAGATATCAAAGTATTAGTTACTCTTCAGCTTTGAGAGCTTAATCACATATGTATGGGGGATAATGAACCAAGGTTGACTTTGATATAGGTTATCTCTATGAATGGGAACTTCACGTCTTGTAGAACATCGCATCAGAGATAACATCCTAAACCCATTAAGTGATTCACAGCTATCTGTATATAATAAGATAGGCGCTCTTATATGAGGTCACGCGTATAGTGGGCTTGGTAAACTTTTTGCTCTCCAGTTCCTTCTTCATCACTATTCATGACCAATTTAGCAATTTGAGCACGTCATATCCTTGAGACCTTCACCCTCTCATCTCCAAAGACTTTATGTTAGTATCTCCGCATGGTGAGGCCTAGACATCGAGATCGAGAGACAAACTATCTTTTATTTAATGATCTCCTAACTGTGATTTATGGTGATAATCACGATGATTAACATATGTATTGAGGTTCCACATCGCTTGTAAGGAGATGTTTCAACAATATTTTTGTCTGAATATCTTTTTAATATACGCCTATTAGCTATCGCTGTGTGGGTGCTTTTTATGGATGGGGTGCCAGACTTCAAATACTATCTTCCCAGTGTATGTGTATATTGGATTACTCTGTTCCCAGGTTTCAACTCAAGAGCTAGCCTCGCTCTTTGAGTTGTTCCTGCACGGATCTCTTACTCACTAGTCATTTATATTACTATTTACCAGGGATCGAACAAGGCGAAGGTACATTCTAAAGATTTCTCACCTGAAGAGACACAGCCCTCTTGATGTGAGTGATTTTCGCCATGAACTCGCAGAAAGCTAGCGAAAATGAGAGTGAGCATCCGATTTGTAGTACTCCTTAATGGCACACTAAAAAAAAAAAAAGAACATCTTGTAGTGATTCAAAAAATCTCAAATGTTACACTCATAATAAATCTCACATTACTTATCGTAATCCTCCTCCACTCGAGAACATTTATAACAGGATCTCTCCTTCCAACGGTGCTATTTTTCTTGTCCTACAAAATGTGACTGCAAAAGAACTCAGAAGTTGCTAGAAAAGAGCAAGAAAAGATATATCCAGAAGCATAATCTCATGGTTTTTTCGAAGATTATTGTGCACTCTTTTCGATGATTAACCACTATAGATATTCATCATCAGAGTAAGAACAAATTATGGTGTTAGAATTGCTCATACGCATTCGTCACAAGCAACCATACCTGCGCTACATTGGTTTACTATTATAGAGTGACAGAGTTGGTTATATTTAAGTCACTGTGAGTCGTGTATTTAACTTCAAGACAGACTGAGTTTAATTGAAATATCTTAGTATATTAGTCCATAGATAAAGGTAATAATCTAACTTCGCATATGAAGGTCCTAAAAGATAAAGATTAACATGCGCCCAGAAGATGGAGCTGCTCTGACGCCAGTGGACGTGGTGTCACGCAGAGGGAATACAACCAGTACCCCAATTTTCAGGTCATTTCACTAGTAGCGTTACACTTCCTCTTTCTCTATTTTCCTAAGTGATAAAATCAGAAATGTCTTCTTTTAATACTATGGTAGAGGCAAACACTTTTACTATACGTTTATATGGACTTTCTTCCAAGTTCATGGAGTTCATGAAAACCAGGAATAAACAACATCACAGGCCTACACTTTGCTGCCCAGCATGGAATGCAAGAGTTTCGCACGCACTCCACCATAAAACCTGAGAAGCACAGACGCAGCTTACTCAGAGTAAATGCATAGGCCACCAATAGACACCATGAGAACTTGTACTTAGTATGAAATATGAAAATGAACGTTATGTATATATATATGAGATGTATACAACGAAGCCGAAGCATAATGAGGATAGAAAATAATAGGTAGAATCGAGTGCCTTCTTCAAGTGATATAAGCGTATAATGGTTTCATAACAATAAAAGACGACAACCTTGAGAGAAGAAGACTTAGAGAGTAGAAGAGTGTAGATAAGTCTAACAGAGAAGAAAGAAAGAAAGCAATAGATAATAAATGAAAATAGAACAGTATCTACGAGAGGAACAGATTGTTTCCATAAATGTGCGCATAGCATACAACACACGCCAGTCTTCTAGGTCTGTTTACAAAACTGGTACGCTGTTCATTCCTGGGGCAGATAAAGCTCTTCTTCTGTCTTCCGCTGTGTCAGACGAGCACACTATACACAGACTTATGGGGAGTCACTATAAAGCATAAAACACACTGCTGAGGACAAGTATAGAGAATATCATAAAGAGGATCGAACGACTCTTTAACTTCAGACGTCTCGAAGAAGGGCGACGTAGCCAAAGGCGGAATCCTGGCAGCATGGCTGGATTCTCCACCTGTCCTCTGTAGACGCATTTGCGATAGACTAGTTGCGCACTAACAGTGAAGTCAGGAAAGGCGCAAAAGCAAAGCTCAGCTCACGAGAAAGCCCTTGATCTCGAAAAGGAACCTGCATAGAAGAATAAGAAAAAATTAAAAGAAACAGAAAGTCACTAGCATGAACGAGGTGTAGAAATAAACACAAAATAGAAAAAACCGACGTATAATGGGATATATTTACTGAGGCTTCAAACAAAATTAGTCATTCGTTTTGTGTGCATTACCATGTAGAAGAATACAAAAGAGCAAAGAGACATTAATGAACTGGGCAATCACTCCTTTGTTTTCTGTGACCTCAAAACAATCCATCTGAATATGTAAGTGGCGCAGCAATTTGTACACTAAAATGCTGTAAGTACCGGTTCGCTCTTCCTATTAAATGTTGTCATAGTTTGTGGTCTCTAGGAATGTCTCGAGGAAGCTTAAATGCACTCGACCAAAACCATCATGCGCTAAGTCCTATCGACCCCCAAAAGGACAATCTCAGACAGCATATCTCAGGTGCGCTAAGAGCTGGAGGAATAAGGGGGTGTGAGGAAAAAAGCGACTACAGTCAAACCAAAGGACAATTGATAGCAAGAGAAAGTTACTCTGCTTCCTAAAGGTATTAGAACAGATCAATTGGCTATCCAAACACATATAGGGGTCAGTGCTTAGAAAAACAGATTTATAAAGCAGTAATCATAATCACAACAGGTCTTTGACTGAGAAAGGATAGCTAGTTAGTTATGATGTTTAAAAATATTGCCATATCTGTCTACGCTTATGATTTACTAGAGATAGAGCAAATTAGTAAAATGCGAGAGATATACGCTACATAATTAGATTGAAGAGATCAGAGGAGGGGTCTGACGAATGATGCGTTTGGAGGCAGAGAAGATGGCGCTGAGGCTAGAAATGATATGCAATTATGAGATATCGAAAAAAATGTCTTTGGAAAGAATATCTTTTCCTTGGATCTAACTGTGGCTGTCTTTTAAGTCATCTGTAAACCTGGCCAACAGCTTCTCCAGACCCCAGTGGCATTTCCTACTATGGCACTGGCACCCATCACAGTCGCTTCATCTGTCTCTTTACCAGCACTTGCTGTAAAGCAAGGCACCTCAGTTCTACCACTGACATACAAAACAAAGTGAGGAGATGAAGGAAACTGCCTTCCCAGAGGCTCTCTTAATTCTGAAATACCACCCTGGAGGTGTGATAGGCCTATTAGGAACACCGTGCCTGGGAGCACCTCATCCTGTCACTAGTTCTGGGCTGGTCATATCTTCTATCTCATCATCTCAGCCAACAAGAAGACACCTCTCTTGGTCATGCTTGACTGCAGTCCTGCCCCACACCCCTACCCAAAGCCATCCCCAAAGGGTGAGAACATTGTCTAGGCACGGAGTCTACTCAGTTCTTATATCATTCCGTTTATCTAGACACTCGATTCTCAAGACTGACTTTCCTATCATGAGCATAAGTCACCAAATAATCACATAAAACTCATTTCCCTTTGACTCCGAAGCTGTGTACTCGGTGACCTTGGAAAAGCCAATAAAACTCCCAGAGCCATTTCTCCTTTCTGGATCTAACAGCCTAAATTATTGATTGATCTGAACCTGAATTCTTTGTGCTACATTGCTTCATTAATAAAAAGCGGCCTATTGCAGTTCAAAGTAGTAAAACTCCTTGACTTGCTTTTGTAAAATGTCTTAAATCATGGTTCTAAAGATCACAAATGCTCTATCCTAAGTTGTGAGTGAATCTTCAAACAACTTAGCCCATTGATTGCCTAGAATACTCCCCTTCGGCCCCATGCTTTACAGTTTCACAGGAACTTGCTATTTGTGATGGGGAGAATTATAACCCTAATTATAGAGCAGTATAATATTTTGATATGTTGGGTAGAAAATAGGGTATTACTTCTATTCCAGTGATGCATATGCAAAATAGTAGCAAGTATAAAGCATTCATATTTCCTCTAAATCCACAGATGGAGTGCTTAATGACATCCTAACCCATCAGTGTGAAAACAGCTCTCCTTTTTTCCCCCTGGTTTCAATGGCCACCTCTTTTATTGCCTTTGCAGGACACTGCAGATGTATCAGAAGGAAAAAGTTAATAGCAGGCAAGTCATTTCAAGGCGAGTTTTAACCAGAACAAGAGGATCTCATAAAGAGCCCGACCCTCTGCATGTCCCACAGGTAGTACCAAGGCCCAGCAAAGCTATTAGTATAAACATTCAAGAGACAATAAAGAAGGCTGGCCAGAGCCCCAGATGGTGCTGCCGTAAAAACGCATTCCAAGGCTTGGCATCTGGATGTTGCAGCTGCCATGCATGGCCCATATGTGGCAATAAATATTGGTTCTGGGGTTGGAATAGCTGGAGGTTGGGGTCAAATGGAACCATCTGAAACATCACAATGGAGCAACCAGACAAAGCATGGAAGTGATTGTGGAACGGCATGTAATTTTTCATACCTCTTACTCCTTTTATTATTCTCAGCTGTTGAAATGCTAAGGTAAACTTTCAGAGGACAGAGTCATTTGTAGAAACACAGCAGCCAGTGTGCAATCATCTATTTTTTGGTGTTCCTTCTCTTTAGTTTACTTGCTTCTCAATACTAACCTTTAGTTGTTCTCTATTTTTTGTTATCAGCTAAAATTTTAACCCTTCCATTCAGCTATAGGTATCATCTGTGCACAATCCTCTAGTAACTACCTTCATTTAAAATGCATACCATTTTTTAGTCAACCAGTACTTTCTTAAATCTCTATTGAAGACTAGGCATTGTCCCAGAAATATAAGACATACAAAATACAGTCCATGTTTACATTCTATGAGAGGGGCAATCCTATATTTATTCGTGACTACCTACTGAGCCCTGGCCACAAATAATTCTCATTTCAAAGAAGGTGAGACTGACCAAGGGAGCAGGCAGAGTGCAGGAGATAAGTGTAGAGATTGCTGACCAGAAGAACAGAGAGTTTATGATAACTCCGAGAAGAAACGTGAAATCATATGTGGATATGAAGAGAGTGTCATTGATCTCCTTTGGAAGGAAGTAAAGTCCCCATTGAGAACTGAAGGCCTATCAGAAACTACCCAGGAGAGTCAACAGGGGTTAGTGGAGCTGGAGTGTAAAGTGAGGGTGAGCTAGGGAGAGAGAGAAAGAGAATGGGCATTAATATCCCTTTGTGCAGAGCTATGAGCATAAGGGAACCCCTTACGCTTTGGATTAACAGAAAATTTTTCCTGAAAGCAATTTGATTGAAGTAATTAGATAACTGACTAAATGCAGACATTCACAAACAACCAGACTTGGACACTGAGAGAGTTAGCTTATTCATAGATTGAAGGTCATTTAAAAATCCCCTGATATATTTTGATGACAAATAGAATTTTAAAGAAGTTCATGGTCGATTCACCAAAGGAGACACCCAAAATGCTTAATATTCTTGCTTGTGCATTTAA
This sequence comes from Peromyscus leucopus, assembly GCF_004664715.2. Taxonomy (NCBI): domain Eukaryota; kingdom Metazoa; phylum Chordata; class Mammalia; order Rodentia; family Cricetidae; genus Peromyscus; species Peromyscus leucopus. Next base: position 23,911,959 of record NC_051073.1, on the reverse strand, counting down.
AATGTCCTCTGAGAAAAATGATTACCATGTCTCAACTCCTAAGGTTCAGAAAACCAAGAAACATTTTCGTGCATAAAAACTAACAAACTTAAGCTTTCGTGGGGACACTGTCCCCTCTCTCCCGTTCCTTCACACATCGCTTTGCTCATAACACACCCCAGCAGTAATTCTGCTTCTAACTTCAAGGTTAAGCGAAAATTCCCTGCTACACTTCCACTTGAACACACACCAGGGAAGCTGACCTACATTCCTCTTTCTGCTCACTTAGAGAAACTTTCTGTGGCAGTTTCTCTATGACATGCTGGGACACTGTCATTCACAGGTATTGTATCACATACAGGTCATCACATCAATGCCATTTTCCAAAGGCTACACTATAAGACATTGTACACAGTGACATTTCCTCAGGTTCTTCTCAAGACATGTTAACAAAATAAATACCTAAAAGGAAGAACAGGAAAGCATTTTATTTATTAGAATGATTCACTTCATTTTTCATGTATCCTGACATAAAATCCAAAGCATTTTATGGCATCATTGTTTATTAGTACCCATTATTTTTCACACACCTTATTGGTCTTAGCTCATAATATCACTGATGAATACTGGAAACAATAAACCAAGATGTACATTTATTCTTTTATCCTGTAAGTGAGAATTAGAAAAAAATCTTGAATTTGTATAAATAATTAGGGTAGCTGGACAGTCTTTCTTCTCCTGGGCTAGTACTACTGAAAAATCCCAGTTCTATCAATTGTATGCTACTTACATATAGACTACACTGACTCAATGTTTTTAATGAGCATTTATAGGTCTTTTGCTGACACTAGGGATTAAATTTATAGACACACACACACACACACACACACACACACACACACACACACACACACACACAGGAAGAGCACCACCATGGAACTCCATCTATAGTCTAAGAGTTACCATTATTTTAATTTCACATTTCTTCTTTATCAACATATAATGATTTCTTCCTCTGTCTAGCAATCATCACATTTGAAACAGAGTTTTAGTTCCCAGCTAAAGCCTGAAACATACACCTGTTTTCATGCTTTCTACATTTGATTACAACAGCTTGCCAATTAAATCATGCCAGGTCCTCTCATCTTGGTGTTCAAAAGAACTTCTAAAAGCTCCACCTGCTCTGTGAAGCATCCCAGGCGTAAAGGCCATTCCCAGGCCCACACCTGATCTGCCTGGCTCATGCCTGCTGTGCTAGCTCCTCAGCATTTGGGCTACACCCTGCTTGATGAAAATCCAGGCTTTGCCAGATAGGGTCTGCTTAGGCCCTTGCTTTTGCACCTTGTCTTTCTAAATAATAAAACAGAAGCTGGGATCACAGGGCCTCTCATTTCAGATTACCAAGTGTAAATTATCCAAGTGTCTTGATACCTCTTAATTATTGACAACAGACAGTCTCCAAGAGGAGTGTGCAGAAACAACACACCTAAGTAATATGAACCCTCCCTCTGGTCCTTGGCAGGCACATCTCTGCTGCAATATGGGGGTGGGGGTGGAGAGGGTGAACTGCCAGGTGTCCAGCAAGAAGGATAGAAATGGTGGATTAGCACAAACCATGAGGGCTAGTGAGTGGCTCTTTTAGGAAGGGTTTCGTTTTGAGAGCTGTGTTAAGGCATGTATCAGTTATCGTATCTCAAAGCAGGCTCTGAAATTTGCCCAGGAAATCAAGTGTACCATGAAAAAGATTCAGATAAAAATTTCTGGTTTATTCTGCCCTCCCCAGAGTTGGTTGCTTTGGCCGTTCTCTGGAGTTTTGCCCCCATCCTCTCGGTTGACAGCTCTGGTAACTTTAGTTTCTCCCCTTTGCAATTTTGTCCATTGATATTCTCCATACGCACAGCACTATATTAGACTAATGGTAATGTCTCCTACCATCTTTAATTTAAATGAGATGTAAGATGTCAAGATGTTTCTGCTGAACAGAATAAATACATTGTCTATTTTCACACAGAGCATTATTGAGAAGGACATGCAGCCTTGACTGCTGTTATCTGTTTTTATACTTCCTGATGTTGTCGTCATGCTCAAAAAAAAAAAAAAAAAAAAGACTACAAATTCTCCACCAGTTGCCTACCTGTCATTGGTAGGCATATGTTTGTAGCACAAAGATGTGTCATAAACATTCTGGGTTATTAAAAACAAGTTCCTAAATACCATTGTAAATAGTAGTATGCTGATTCAATATGCACCATTTCCCTCTGCCTTTTGTCATTATTGTAGGACTGGGATCAGTTTATCCCACCTCTGATAGCAGAATTAATACAGCATGGGTACTGGCACCTAGAGACCAACAGCCTAAAAATGGAGTTCTGATCAGCTGTGCCCACTGGATGACTTCCTCTAAATGAGCTGATCGACAGAGAACTTTATGCACATACAGAGCTTCAGTAACAGATCAAGTTGGAAACATAAATACCATGACCATCTAACCTGAATCTCAATGCTGACAATGATGCTGATTTATAACATGAAATACTTCTATCCTTTCCAGGAAAAAAAAAGTGTCTGTGATGAGGTTTACAAAAGTGTCAGAAATTAAACGGAAGCTATGGCTCTCTCCCACTTTTGGGCTTCCTTTAGCAAAGCCATTTGCATCTCTTGGTGGTAAGGATCCCATTCAACCCAGTGTGTCTTCTATCATTAACACAAAGGATTCTGGGATGAGATTCAGTTCTACTCTTATTCAGTTATCACCTTGGGATGTCTATGTTTGCTTTCCAAATATGAGGAATCCATGAATTAATAACATAAGAACTTGAAAGGATGTGAAAAAGATGGATGTTGTGTTCCCCAAACTTATCTGGTACTTAAGTTCAGAAATTAAGAGTTTAACCATCAACAGATCATCTTTTGTTCAGCAATTCACAGGTTAATTTTCTCAGCATCTGTGTCCAAATTATGCATATCCCCACAAGGTGGCAGTAGAGATTTGTGGTCACATGGTCAGGGGACACCCCTCCTCCCCCAGCCAGACCATGGGGATTAAATAGATTCATTGTCTAAAATGTTTATCTACTTGTCGAATTGTTTTTAAGATATGTAATATTTTGCAAGTCTTGCTTTACAAATTCTTATTAAAAAAATCCCTTAATGTTGTCAATTCTTGGCTTTTTCAACTCTTTAGATTCTTATAAGGTAGATTTGATTCCAACTATCCATATTTTCTGTGATCCTAGATTTATATTCCACTGTGATAAATTTCCATTCCTGTTTCCTTATGAACAGAAAACTCCAAACTTCCAGTGTTGATTGTAACCTAAATGTGACTTCCCTGCACCCTTGGTAATGTTTTCTCTTTAATGGTGCACTTTAAACTTTGCATTTCAGCATACTTTAATTAACACACACATACACACACACACATTAATCTGCATATTATGTGTACAATATTGACAGTTGACATTTAGTGGAAAGTTATAGACATTCTGAGTGAAGATAGGGCACTCTGTTCTTATTCTGTCATTATTTATTCATTTATTTATTTATTTACAACAATTAAGGCACTTAACACTTTAACCTTCAATTTCCTCTCTGGTCAAAGGGTAATATTAGTGACATAGGGAACCAGGGACAATTATTAAAAGCAAATACGTTTCTATGTTATACAACTGTTAAGCAGGGGTTCCTTTAATTTTTACTGCTTGGCAATGGACAAGGCAATGATTAAGAATTAAAAACTATTTCTCACAAAACTAAATGTTTAAATGTAGAACAGTACTCCTGTCTTTTCTAACAACTCTAAAGGTTATTCAACACCAACATCATGCATAAGCCTACACTCAAAGCTTTGGTGCTTTAGTTTTCAGATTTCAAGTGATCAGGAATTCAAAAAGGCAAAATAGAAATGTTTTAATGTCTTAGTCCATCAAAGACTAAGTCCCCTGTTTACTTACTGGAAAAATATCTATTATATTAGATGAATTAAGCTTCGTATTGAACCAACTAAAATATGAATATATCGATTGATGGTAGCAGCCACTGTTCACTACAGGAACTGAAGTTTCTCTTTTAGCCAGTAAGTAATGGAATACTTTCATAATGATCAGCAACAAGATCAAAAAAGGACTATCTGGCTGGAGTTTCCCAAAGTATGGTAACTTGGCAACATACAAAGGCAAAGAATCATGTTCCAATGAAATATTTTAAGTATTTCAGAGTAGAGGTTTTTCAAATAGTCAATTTGGACTCATGGTTCTGGTTCATTCCTTTATTATTTCCAGTTTACTTCATCATCTAGATCTCAGGGTTTCCTCTGTCTGTGAAAACCCCAATCTTCCTTCATGGAAACAGCAGAAATATTTAGATGGGAATGTGTGTTTCCATCAGTCTAGTGACATCTGTTGGTTTTTCTCTTTGGCAAACAAGAGTGTCTTCAAGATCATTTCAACAGACACAGACACGCTGCTCACACTGTGTGATCTTCATGGCCCAACTAAGTCTAGATTCCGTCTAGCTGCAGCGAACTCTGGGCTCATATTTGAATACCCATCTCAAATAAAAAATTCTAAAGACAAAATTTAAAGAAAAAAATTCTGAAATGGAGCTGTTCACTGAACACTAAATTTGTCTCGACAGTTTATATCATGTGTCTTTTAGGTGAATTATTTCCCAAGGAGTTTATTTTCTTCAGTCCACTGGATTTTAAATGCCCATTGTACATATATATGAAAACTCAACTTATAGAAATACTTGGTTGGCCTCCTTGTGAGTTTTTAGCATTGGCTTCTAAATTACCCATGATAAAATATCCCCCAGGGATAACCTTTTAAATTTTCATTAAAGTCAGAATTTTAGTATGAGGACTATGTGCTTCAGGTGCACTACACTTTGGACAGGATGCAATGTACACATCTGTTGTCCACCTGGAGGACCTTTGAGAGGTGCCCTCTGAGGACTTGGAGCCTGGGCTTACTAACCACAAGGCTGTTTTCTGCACTTCCGAGTTCTGAACTTGGATCTTAGGATGCTTGTGCACACTAGCATCACCAACATGACTGGAAGTCCCCTCTGTTGAATATAATAGTCATCTTGGTCAAGTTCTTTAACATGGTTGATCTCTGTGTCTCCTTAAACACTGCATGTTTCTGAGAAAAGACAGGAGTACAGTTCTACTTTTAAAAAGAACTTATTAAATATTCATGCAATAAAAATTCCCTTTCATCTTATTTTTAAATAAAATAGAAAATGTTTATCTTTCAAAAGAGGAGTATTTAAAGTGAATTAATTGGTATGCTTGACCTTAAACTTTTAATCTTTAGTTTATTATGAAGTTCTCTTTGTGTATGTTATTGTTCTTAACAGATTATTTTAAGAACAATTTTAGATTTATAGAAAACTTATTCTCAAGTATTCTCAAGTAACCCTTATCTCTTTGTGCATGGGACCTCAGCTTCCTCATGATGAGCAGCATACAGAAGTGATAACATTATTATTAACAAAAGACTCCCTGGTTTACATGAGAGTTCACTGTCTGGGTTGTGCATTCTATGGCTTTGACTGATGTATGGTGGCATATTCACAGTTACAGTATTGTGCAGAACAGTTTTACCATCCTGAAAAGCCATGCCATTCCACCTACTCATTTCTACTCTCCTCCTTCAACCCCTGACAGCCACTGATCTTTTCCTGTCTTTAGAGTCTTGTCTTACCAGAATGCCGTAAAGTTGAGATCACCGATTACTTAAGTCAGAGATGTTTCGAGCTGTTCTGGACAGACAGGGTGGAGGCCTTCCTGATCCACTTCTTAGTGGTAGATAATGTGATACCAAGTTCCATAATATCTTTCCATAGATCATTCTTTGGTGCCCATTATATGGACATGAAATAGTTTGATGAACTGAGTGAATCTTATTTATTTAACATTTTTAGGACAGGGTCTCACTACCCACCCCAGGATGGCCCGGTATACTTATGCAGAACAAGCAGGTTTTAAAGTCAGAGATCTGCCTGCCCCTGTCTCCCAAGTCCTGGGATTAATGGCCAGCCTTATGATAAATTAATTTTAAGTAAACCTTAAACATATGTGTTCCTCTTTGAATATTGGACTTTTCCTGTATTGTTTTTCCTTTGTTTTTGAGACATGTCAGCCTATGCAGGAAGACCTTGAACCCTAGAACATTCTCTCAAAGCCTCCAGATATATCTGGAAAGGACCTCACACACCATAGTTGATATCTTGACACTTGACTATTGCTTTCTGTGGTGAGAGGTAGAGCCCTTCACATAATAACAATGCAGAGCAGCTGCCCTCTAATAGAAGAGAGAATTTTAGGGCTGGAGATGGCCCATCAGGGGAAACTGCCTGCTGTGAAGGCCTACCTCCAGAATTGTTACAGGAACTCATGATGGAAACTGCAACCCTCGAGTTTTCAGAGACTACACATACACATACACATACCCTGGCATATACATATCTGCATTCACACACACACACTCACTCCACTCACATCATATATATATATATGTATCTATAGTTTCTAAAAGGAAAAATTAAGAAAACATTTACTGTTGATATTTACATATAAATATGGACTGAGAAGTGTATAATGAGATTTACCTTTCAAATGTTTATGCTCCTCCTCAGTGTGGAAGTTTTCAATATAATAAAAATTAAATGATATAACTTTTAAGTTCACATTAATAAGATTATTTTAATGAGATGGATACTATTCAGCTGAAACTAAAGAACAACTTTCAACACAGAGAGGAGACTAAATGTAAGGAAGAGCTGATCATGTTTTCTAGCTACAGGCAGTTCCCCTGTGATAACTAAGCACTCTACAATGACAATTCCTGCAAACACTTTGTTTCCAAAGAACACCAGGGTGTTACAGCTTTTGAGCTTTTCGTATTAGGTAGGTGTGAATCTTTGCTTCTTTCTCATTACATCACAAAGTTAAAGAAATATTATCTGGAACAAAAGCCATCATAAATAAATGTTGAAAAATATTTCATCCTAAGTTAGTTTCTGGGTAATTCAGGAAAAGGTATTAGTTTCTACTTCTTTTAATTTTAATGGATAATTTAGCTTTTACTTAAAATATAAAAAATGTACGTATTAATAATGCAATACAACCCGGGCAGTGGTGGCACACACCTTTATCCCAGCACTCAGCAGGCAGAGGCAGACAGATCTCTGTGAGTTTGAGGTCAGCATGATCTAGAGTGTCAAGGCTACACAGAGAAACCCTCTCTTGAAAAACAAAAATAAAATGCAATACAATGTTTAATACATTAAACATTATGTAACGTTCAATAAGCAATTGTCTCTATTTTCTCAAATATTTAATATGTCTTCATGCAGAAAACTATTTTTTTTTAATCTTGGAAAGAACATTTATATATAAGAAAACAATGCTAGTCTCAAGTTCTAGAAACATACATAACAAGTGTTTTTCCAAATCTATAGTATTGAGTACTTGTTTCTCTTAAGATTCTTAACAAAGTGATATCACTAATAGAATATCATGCCTTTACTCACTTAATTTAAGTCAGTCAGATGCATTAGATGCTGAGAGAGAAGGCCTAAAATATTGAAAATCTCAAAGGCCAGCAAGAGAGCATGTAATTTTTCAGATTCTTCTATATACCATCTTTCTGTCAGGATGATACAGGTTCTTAGAATTCCTGACAGTAGGAAAACTGTGCAATCACTAGCACACTTCCTTTTAGTAAAGAAAGAAAGAGATCTAAGTATTTGGGAATAAATAATTGAAAAGGATGGCAACTGATTTCTGATTTGAGATTAAAATATGGAAATGCTTAAAATCACTATTAAACAATGCATAGAACCTGTGTGTCTAGTGAACAAGGGTGAAGCAAAGTCTGCCCACAGTGCAGGTTAATTCTAAATGTTTACAGGACTGAGACCATCTTATTTCTCTTTAGACAGAAACAGAATGACAGTTCTCCAACAGCTCCATGACAACCTACTCATGCCACTACGAGGAATAAAGATGAGACTCCAAACTTGGGAGCTATTCCATGCCATTCACGAGAATACATAAATTCCATACCGGGATCCATTGTGAAACATTTAAGATGAACACAGCATTTATCAGCACAGAATACTTACAGACTTGAATTGAAGGTTTTGGTCTGTTTTGAATACTTTATCACTTGGTAGACAACCAGTAACTAATGAATACATTTCCTTTTAAAGGTGGTATATTTTAAAAGTTGCTCTGATCTATTTTTTTCTTTGAAAAATTATCTATATCTTTCTTTAAATTTAATATGGTCTATCTACCCCAACACTGGATGTCAATAACCAGTTAAGTAATAAAGTGTTTAGGAATCAAACATTTAGTTTAAAACATCTGAAAAATCTGCCTACATCTTTGACTGAAGAATTTATCCTCCTAGAAGATAGCCTTTGAAAACTCAGAGGAAGTCCAGGTATAATCAAAAAGTGCATTATCTTTAAGGAATGGTATTTGTTTAAATTAAATTCATTTTCTACAAAAAAAATTGTTTCTTGATAAACTAAGAATATTTTAAGAGACTTAAAATATGGAGTTTCATGAGAAAGTAAAGTAAAATGTACACTGTTGATTATTAAAAAAAAAAAAAAACAGCTGAATTCCCATGATGCATGTTTACTCAAGAATGCTGAAGCTTATGACACTTTGAAATAGTTCCCAATACTTACCTGTTAAAATTTTCTCCTCTTATAAAAGTCTTTCATACAACCCAGGAATGAGCCAGCCAATACACTATGCTTTATTGTGCATGTGGTCATACAATCTCAGAATGAAGTTTCTTATAATCATTTCCTCTATCCTTACCTACCGACACACACACACACACACACACACACACACACACACACACACAACAACACACACAGACACACACACAAATTTCAGGCCAAAATCAACCCTCAGTCCTATTTTAAAGGTGTGACATACAAAAAAAATATGATTATATTCATTGTACCTAAGAAGAAACAAAATCATTAAAAAGAAGTTTAATTTTTCTTTCTTTAATCCAAGAGACAGGAGATCCCAAGTGTTAAAGGTAGGAGCTTTCTACATATACATTATTACTCTTTGCATTTATTAATAGGATAGCATTATTAGCTGGTTAGTTTTAATTGTCGATTTTACACAAACTGGAGTTGTCTGGGAAATAAACCCCCTTCCTCCTCAAGTGGTTTTTGGCCATTGCGTTTAGCACAGAAACAGAAAGCAAACTGCTAAGAATCTTCCAAGTTTAACTCACTTCTTACCAATCATTAGAGAAAAATAACTCTAAATTATCCTTTAATAGTAAAATGTTTGAAATGACAATCCCAATTAGCCTAGTGGCTTATTAATTTAAAGGAATACAATGTATTTTTTACATATCAAAGCTGTTGGCTTACCAAGTTTCTATTTGTTTAATAACTAAAAAAAAAAAAAAAATAGTAAGATTATTCTGTGATACCACTCCAGGGTTACTTAAAATTCCTTAAAGTACTGTGGTTCCATTTAAACTGTGAACATATAAATGTAATCATACATATGTATATATGTTCACAGTTGCAATCACATGTATATGGTTCATGTCTTGGTAGTCAATCAGTAACACAGTAATTGTTAGAAAAAGGATATTCCTGTTTAAACTAGTTACATGGTTAAACATCCACCCAAAGAAAGCAGCAGAAAATGGCAGAGTGTCATGGCTGAGAACAGAAGCCATTATGTTTGGCGGTGTCTCTGAATCTCCATTGTATTCGCACACCCTCATCCTATGGAGGGTTGAGCTAAATGAGCCAGTATGTTAATTATGTGCTCTGGGAGCACAAAGAAGAAATAAAGCAGTTATTACCTTCCCGGGATTCTCAGGTAATGAGACCTGCTTCTGGAAATATGTGGCACGGTACCAGAATCTATCATGACAACGAGCTTTGCGGAAAAGCGCCCAGAATTAATTTGTTAATGAAAATCCTCCACTGGTTCTCTGCGTCACATCCACCTGACACATGTCACTGGGCAATGTCATTACCAGTTAACCAGCACAAGGTCTTTGGAACAGATGGTATAGCCATGTCTTTTCAGAACCGAGACCGGCTAATTTCAGCCACCCCCCTCACCAAAAACCATGAAAAGGAAATAAAATAAAATTGGTTCCATGTCACTCAAACATGACAGTACTTTGGATTTTCCCCCATGATGTTTTTTAGCCTTGAGGCAGATATGACAGGTGCCTTATTAAATTCCAAAAATAAATGTGGAACAAGAAGGCAGTGCATTCCAATGAGACACCCAACTTGTTAAAAATGCAAGACACATAAAACTTGGCTCATTTTATTTTTAGTTATCATCCTCATCATTTAAATCAAAATGGAAATTCAATAATTTTTAGCATGAACCAAGTAAAAATAGTTCAAAGACACCTGCCTTTGTTCGATAAAAAATTAGCTACTCAATTGTTTACATATACTTAAGCACAGATTTTCTAAGACATTTCCATCAATGCCTTGATGTTAGGCTAAGGTATATAGACAAAATTCATACAGCTCTTCTCACACTACACTCATGCTACAATGTAGCACCTTCCATCCAACTCTTAATAGTTCCTTAGATAAACCCACTGATAATTAGGGATCCCTCCCACATGCATCCCAAGCATGTCCTGTTTTCTTGGGATGTGTTGTCTCTCAAATTAACATGTTACCTAGTCCCTTGGTTTGATTTCTAACATATTTCCTGGCACTTATCCCTCATCATTCACGCCTTCTTTAGCAGCCAATTTTATAATATATCTTGAACATCATATGCTAATACCTCAAATAGAAACATGTTTTTATTAAATAGTAGTTTATTTAGAAAAAAAGAAAGGTGTTTCTATTTACCCTCACCTAATCCATAGCACCCAGCCTAAGACTTTGCACATTTCTGGACATGGATTAAGATGTTAAAAGAACATAGCCAATGGCACATGTTAAAATTTTGCAGTTGATACTGTGCCTTCACTGTCTTACCACAGTCATACATTAGTTATTTTTCTTCTCATTGCAGAACCACAATATCTGACCAAAACAACTTAAGTGGGGACGTTCTGATCTGCCTCACATTTTGGGGATGGGGCAGCAGAAGCATGAGGCTATTGAACACCTTGCACCTATGGTCAGTAAGTACAAAGCAATCAATGCTTAGCTTTTCTTTTTTTCCTTTCTATTCTGTCTAGAACTCTAGCCCATGGAATGATGCCACCCATATCCAGGGTGCATCGCCCCACTTCACTTCAACTTTCTGGCAATATTTTCACTGACACATTCCGAGGTTTATTTCCTCCGGGCTTCCAAGTCCCATCAAAGTGACAAACAATATCAAGTGCTCGGAGTGTCATGGTTTTAATTGGGAATCCCCCCACCCCATAGGCTCATATATTTGAATGTTTGGTTCCCAGCAGTAAACTGTTAAGGAAGGGTTAGGAAGTGTGGCCTTGATCTGAATGTTTGGTTCCTCATTGGTAGATTGTTAAGGAAGGATTAGAAGGTATGGCCTTGATCGCAGAGGTATGTCAATGTGAATAGGCTTTGAGATTTGAAAAACCCACACCCTTCCCTGTCTCACATGCTCTCATTATGCTTGCTGCTTGTATCCATGCTCAACTGCCTGCCTGCCATCACAATCCCAACCATGGACATGGACAAACCCTCTGAAACTATAAGAAGGCCCCAATTAAATATTTTATTTTAAAAGTTGCCTCTTGGTCAGGGTGTTTGGTCATAGCAACAGTAATCTAACTAAAAAGGGCAAACTTCAGGGAACTTTGATACAAAGTATCAAAAGATAGTCAACACTGGAGTTTCAAAATGTGTACATTGTATACTATAAAAAACACAAAATTTCAGAACCTGATCATTTTCTTCAAGGAGCACAGCCCTGGTGTTTGATCTAGTTTCAGGGACAGTGTTGGATAAACTTACACACCCCACACCCAAAAGTAGTGAAAGAGTCATCTTTGGGTGGATAGTATGTAGAGTACCTTAAAAAAATACTTCATATAAAGAATTATAGGCAAATAAAGAGTACTGAGAGTTGGAGATATAGTCAACCACACCAATTTGTTATCCAATGCCAAATGGTCAGCTCTGAAAAACTACATACAGGTAAGAGCATAACAGATTGAACTGCTAAATATCTAGAAATACATATATGAATATAGTAACAAGTAATGAAAAAAGAGACTGAATTTGAAAGAGAACAGGGGTGGGTACATAGGAAGCCCTAGCGGGAAGAAAGGATGTTTGTAATTATATTTCAAAAGGAAAAGAAAGCAATTACATTAACTTATTTCTTAAATGCATTTACAGGCATGCGTGTGTGTTCACATGCACTCTGAAGACAACCTGTGGGAGTCAGCTCCCTGTGTGGGTCCTGGAAAGAGTTTACAGGTTTGGTGGCAATTACCTTATTAATTAGCTGAGCCATCTTACCAAGCCTGGAGTATTTTCCATACATAGTTAATGCACATACCTATCAAGGAGGCAGCATTAATCTTAGAGAGGTGATAAAACTTCTATAAGATCCCACACATACACAAATACACACACACACACACACACACACACACACACACACACACACACACACACATATGGCAGTACTAGTGTTTGACCACTTGTATTTTAGCGCCAAGGCCCAGGACCACCATCCTCCACTTATTCCACAGTTTCACAAAGTCGTGACACGCCCGACATAGAAAGTGGACGAGTCTGAAATGGCAGAACTCGGGCCATGCACACACTATGCTGCAACATGTTGGAACAATCGCTCCTAAAACTTTCCCATCTAAGAGAGACAATCGTGTAGGGCTTTAAGCAGTAGCAGGGTACAATCAGCAATTATAATCTAAACAATGATTCCAAAGACTAGCGTTAGCTCACTTTGTTTTTGCCTGGGGCTGTTGTCCCGAATAAAGTTTCTCACAAAAGGAGCAAATTAATATTTTGCAATAAATGGTCAGGTAAGTTCTGAAATGTGTTGTGCAAACTATTGTTATTTCTAGCAAAAAGAAATATGGTTGAAATCAGATGAGAGAGACGAGGAAGGAGTTGCTAGCTGTAAGTGTAATTTCTTCACTGTGACTATTGCAACATCCAAGATCAGACAGTTGACAAAGACAGGCTGGATCAGGCATTAAGGGTCTCCTTCTGCCTTCCCAGCATACCCTGTCTCCTTTTCTCCTCCCTCCTGTCATCTCCTCTCCCTCCTCCTTTCCTAGTAGTATTTTTTTCCTGTTAACTAAATCTGAAACAAGGAGACAATTTGTGCTCAGGACACCTTCTGGGAAAAGACCACACACAGGTCAGAGGCTCTTCATTAGACATGAAGAAGAAAGCGCTAGACTTGTACATCAAAGCAAAATGAACACTAAGCATCTTGACACATCAGCTAGCCAGGGCATCATTGTTCCTAACTTTCCTCCCAGTGCTCAAGCAGGCAGAGACAGACAGCTCTCGTTCAATTCAAGGCCAGCCTGGCCCTACATTGTGAATTTCAGAGCTAGAAGACACCATCAATAGCGGGGCTCTTTTGCTCTCTTGTCAGCCGAACTCAACATGTGACAGATTATCTCCGCCCCTTCCTTCTACACTTCCCTTCCGCGTTTTGCTGTTTAAGTTCAACAAGAAAGCCGTGTTAGGAAGAACATGTGTTGTTTATCCTACCCTCAAAGCCAAGTCACTGTTGAAGTCATGTCATGTTCAGAAAATGGCAAAGGAGAATATATAGAACAGCATCTCTTTTACACCCATTCAAATCATTATTCTTCTCCTTCTGGAGAATACATCCAAATAGAATATTCCCCAAAACACTGTTTGGCAAGATTTGGTTGAGTTTACTTTTTAAAAAAGTTAAACACTAAACAAACGAATAAATAAATAGTATTACCAGTGAAGGATGTTGCTATCTATTCCTCCACACACCATAATTTTGCCTTTTTGGTTACATTCTCCGTTTTTGAATTCTATTATTTCACTTTCTGAGATAGATATAAATGTATCAAATTTTGTTTGAAATGTGTGAATCCTTAACACTAGCAGCCTATGCCAATGTGATTCATAAGGCAGCACACCCTTCCACACAGATCCAATGCTTTCTTAGCAGGATAAAAACAAAAGAGAGTCAAAGTAAGTTGCTATAAGAAAGGGTTGATTTTCCCACATGTTGACAAAACACACACAAAGTGCAGTATTTCACACTTTGAGCTCAATAAATTCTGTGGTTTTTTTTTTTTTTTAATCAAATCTCCTAATAATAAGAGAAAAATCTGTGCACCAGTCACTGAGATTGCCATCGCTTCTGACCCTCATTCAGTATGCACTTGGTGTTTGAGATTCTAGCCACATAAGGGAAAGACAGATACAAATGGGTGATCTTCGCCTGATTCTTGGTTGGCTTCCTGGTATTGATTAATCATAGCACAGTGGTGGGAAAGCCCTGGATTGCAGGTCAGAAGACTGATGATTTTATTCCAGCTCAGCATCTCTCTATTTCCTTTAGGAGCCTGCCAACCTGACTTAACTTGTCTGTTCTCCGATTCTCTCCTCTGTCATCAGGGATCTGCAATGGCGTGCATCTGTCCTATTTGAAAGTCGGGGTAGCTCTCTCTACTTTTGAATATTAGTGCCGTCCTTTCAAAAAAAGCAAATGCCATAAAGATACTTAATGTGTAAAATTTTATTGAAGATAGGGTTATCATTAAGCACTAGAGACTAAATCTAAATGAAGTCCTATAAAATTAGCATTGGCTGTCTTAAAAAACTATAATTAGTTTACTTCGTGCATTCTGGATGATTTGAGCCAAAACTGTAAAGAGGTCTGAGAAAAACTGTAAATTATGAGGCCATTCTCAAAAGTGTAAGTTTCCATGGTGATTTACGTTCATCAGACAGAGGCAATAGTGCAGCTAGAACTTGATTTGCAAGAATGGAGAATTTCTAGAGTAATTTTTCACATGTAGCATTGGGGATTTTTTAAAATTTAATTAATTAATTTATTTCACATCCCACTTCAGTTTCCCCTCCCTCGTCTCCTCCCATTCCCTCCCCCCACTTCCCCTCTGCCCCTCGCCCAATCCACTCCTCCTCTGTGTCTGTTCAGAAAGGGGCAGACTTAACCATGGGTATCAACGAAGTACGGCATATCAAGTTGTGGTAAGAATAAGCATCTCCTCTTGTATCAAGGCTGGACAAGACAATCAAGTATGAGGAATAGGTTCCCAAGAGCCAGCCAAAGTGTTAGGGATAGCCCCTGCTCCTGTAGGTAGGAGTTGCATTGAGGATTTTTTAAAGGAAGATTTATTCTAGTCTTTTAACTGTGTGTATTCTGTATGTCTGTGGGTAGGTGTGTGCATGTGGGTGTAGGTGTTTGTAGAAGCCAGAGGCATTGGCTTACATTGGAGCTGGACTTCCAGGCTATTGAGAGTGGCTCAACATGGGTGCTGGGAACCCTGGAACCCTCCAAAGGCGCAGTAACTGTTCTTAACTGCAAAGCCATCTGCGAAGCCCTACCTTACACATGAAGGTATCTACTTTACTCTACAGCAACCTGCCAGGTTGGTATCTAATCCAGTTTCACAGGAGTAAGAAATTACCCTAAGAGAATTAACCCAGTTCTACAAGAAAGCAACTACAATATTTTAATTATTTTAACTATGCTTTTATTTATGTGTATGGGCTGCAAAGGCCAGAAGAGGGTCTGGTCCCTGGATTTTGAGTTAGTGGCAGTTGTCTGTTAGTTGACCAATGTGGGTAGTGGGAACTGAACAAATCCTAGGAAAGAGCAGCAAACCTACTCAATTGAGCCATCTCTCCAGCTTCACCTTTGACACTTTGATAATATTATCTTGTTAACTATGAATAAATTTGGTGAATTTATCTCCTTATAGACTGTCAAGAGATGAACAATGATCAAGCAGGTAAAAAATACAGAGACTGTATATATATATATATACACACACATATATATGTTTATTTACTCATCAAAACTGTTTATCAAGAGATATTTAGGTGGAGTTGTTTTCAATTGAATACTCAAATCTGTCACTCATTCCCAATCAATCAGCTATTCATCAGGGAAAAATAAAAGTCAAAGAAAAGTTGTAAGTACATATGTTGCTATAATTCTAAATGACTAGATTTCGGCTGGGTGTGGTGGGGCATGCCTGTAATTCCAGCTTCTCTGGAAGCCAAGTTAGAAGATCAGGAGACCCAAGCCAATCCACAGAAGCCCCATCTTAGAAAAACTCAAATGTAGGAGAATATAAACCATGAAGATTTTTTTTTTCTTGACTGGCAATAATGTACATTTTAATGATTACTTGTCATATTCTGTTCAAATTTGTAGAAAGCCAACTTTGAGCGTAAGAAGGTCCTTCCTGAAACAGATTCCTACATGTTTATTTCAAGTATTTTCCAAAATGTCCTCTGAAACACCACTTCTTGATCTAGGCTGCTCTCCCAATTCTGTAATTTTTGAAAAAAATAAAAAGCACGAACAGCCCAAGGATAAAAACATGGCGCCCTTGAGAGCAGCTAGAAGGTAAAGTATTCCTATCCAAGGTTACTATCCTTTATCACAGAATATTAAACTGTCTGCAGTGGCAAAGAGAAGTCAGGGTTTCATGGGCAGACAATGGTCTGCTCAGAAGTTTTGATGAGAAACTCCAGTGGAGTTGAGAATGAGAATGGCTTCCTCTTTCTATGTCTGTAGGGTGATTGCAAGAGCCTGATTAAATGATGTTGTCTGTCTGCTGCTATCTGTTCTTTTCCTCAGAAGGTTCATCCAAGGGCTTCCTCTATTCTGCATGGGAACTCCAGCTGTCTGCCTCAGTGTAGCTCTCCCAGCTGCTTGCTCTTCTGTGTTTGTAAGCCCCTGAGTTGAGGGTGATTCCTCCTGTTTACTCCCTCAATCGGGATGCTCCAGCTGTCTCTGAGGAATGTTGTGAGCACTTGTTGTATACTATTTTGCTATCTGCTGCTTCTATCTATCTGGTAATTACTACATATTCTTTCACTAGCTACATGCTGCGTAAGCTAAACTCACTCATTCAAAACTGAAAGTAAGCCAGGACTTGCATAATCCCATCACTGAAGACACAGAAACCAGTAGATCTCTGAGATTCAAGGTTAGTTGCCTCTACAGAGGAAGTTCAAGGCTCAAGGTCAGTCATGGCTACATAGTGAGACCATCCTTCAAAACCAAGGCAACAGAAAACAACAACAAAAAATATGGCTTTCTTGAATCATTCTCTGAACTGTACATATATTGACTCCTTAAAGAGTTTCAAAATCTAGTAAAATTGCCAGTCTAATGTTAATTTGGATTTCTTTGTTTTTAATTTCATGTGAGGCAAAGGTAACCTGCACCATTAGACTGTGCATTTCCCTTTACATGTCCATCCATGTCATCTCCTGTTACATGTGCACAGCTTCCAGCAGTTGGTCACCACTAAGCATGTCTGTCTTTCCTAAGACAGTAAATGCACATAAAATACAACCAAATAATTGAACCCTTATGAACATTGAGAAAAATCATGGAAATGTTTGGAATATCAGCTCATTCCTCTATCAGAAGGCAGAAGGGAAAATAAAATACATTCATGGAAAAAAATTCTGTCATCCTGGAGACAGAGTCCAGTCAGTACAGTGTTTGCCCAAACCATAAAACATGAAGCTTTTGCCTATAAAAGTTGAGGATACATGATCATAGTAAAACATGCACATAGTTACAGTAGCTTTTTTCAGAATTGTCCAAAATTTAGGAGCAACCAAAGCATCCTTCAAAAGATGAATAGATAAATGGGTATATCCAGAAAATGAGGTATTTTTCAGAACTAAAAAGAAACAATCTATCAAAACACGCAACGATATTGATGGAACTTAAATCCATCACACAAACTGAAAGAAACCAATCTAAAAAGGCACATAGTATATGATCCCATAATTCAAGTCTATGGATAAAATAGAAAGATGAATGCTTGCCAAGGGCTAAAGGAGAGGAAAGAATGAGTGGAAGAAGATCAGGGAAGTTTCCTGACAGTGGATTTACTCTTCAGGACACCAGTGTGCTATGTACACATCATTGCATATTGTTCATATCCATAGGATATTCACTACCAAGAGAGAACCTGACAAAAAAAATGTATCTTTTGGTGATTATGATGATGTATGAGTTTATCAGTTGAAATAAATATACAAACATGTTTGTATGATGGTGAGATCGGCATCAGTAAAATCACTACATTGCATTAATATGGCTGTGAGCCTAAAATTGTTCTAAATATAGTCTACTATTTTAGATAAAGGCATGGAATGCTGTATCACATTATTGTAGCAGAAGAAATGAAATTAGTTGAATGCTTTCAGATCACATTTTGCTTTTGGCAGAAGGCATGATAGAAACATTTGAAAATAAATATTCAGAATTCTCTGAGACTTTTGCTTTATAGTATTCCTGAATTGATTACTCTGCTGAAGCCTCATATCACAAAGTTGGGCATTGCATATCAGCAACTATAAGAGCATATATAAAAGTGTCCCTAATCCACATTCATAGTTTATGGTTAAATAGGTTGTACACCAATTCTTGTTATCTTTTTGCTCATTTTACAGAAGTCGAAATATTTTACAGTTTAATGAGAAATTTTGGATTACATAATATTTATTTGATTTTACAAATTTAAAAAAATAGAGTTTAAGCTGGGTGGTGGTGGTAGCACATGCCTTTAAATCCCAGCACTTGAGAGGCAGAGGCAGGGGAATCTCAATGAGTTCAAGGCCAGCCTGGGTTACAAAGTGAGTTCCAGGACTGTTATACAGAGAAACCTTGTTTTGAAAAAAATAAAAAAATATAGAGTTTAGTCTTATCTTCCATTCACGATTATGCAGCATTCTGTGCATATTTTCTCCCAAATACAATTTATGTTTTAATAAATGGTATTCATAGTAGTTTATATACTCTAAATAAATGTAAAAGTCACTGTTTCTCTATTCTTTACTTTTTATAGGAAAGTAGAATATCTATTATCATTTGCCTGATTGAGATATTGGGCCTTTTCTAATTCATATTTAAATCTTATAGAGGGGGGTATTACAATGGATACATAGACATACACACACACACACACACACACACACACACACACACAATATTTAAGTATGATGCAACCACTAGAAACCCCCAGAATTAAAGCTACATGATTGCCTCCCTTGATACTGACATCACTCACCTTGGCATTAATAAACCAATCTCAAAAATCCCGGACCAATAACCACAAAAGCCAAAACACTGAGAAGATAAGCCCCAAAGAGACACTATTTGAATTCCTGTCATTGAATTTTTCATTCTGTTTCCTCTTCAATAAACTCCTCTCATCTGATGCCCCAGAAAGAGTGAGTGCTACATGGACAAGGCACTTACACAGGCCAACACGCAAATTACAAAGGGAGGGAGGATAAAGAGATTGCAATTTAATTGTAAAATATTAATAAAAGTCCTTCCTTTTAAGTAGTTCCCTTCCCTCCTTGGGGGATAAGTGTCTCTTTCATGTATCAGAAAGCTCTAAATAGGTGCATCCTTTATTTCACAGAATGCCATAGTGTGTCTTTGCAATTCGCCTAGTTGTATTCTTTCCTGACCACTTTCATATGAAGTGATTGCAGCCTGTAGTTCCTGATGTCGGAAGAAATTCACTGCCTGAAAAGTAATAAAAGGCATCCAGGCATGATTAGTGTTCAAATATTTGACTTCTCTCTCCTAGAACCCTAATCTCACTTCATTTTAATAGGAACAACCAGCCTAGGGTGCCCTGAGATGGTAATGATGTCACCATCCCAAGGGCAGGCTTGTGTGTGGATCGGTGTGTGAAGGGGAAGAGTCAGGTTTGATTTCAATAGACAATATGACTCGTTGCTCTTCTGTGAATTTTGACATTGCCCTGGAATGAAGAAAAGATCCTGTTCTAAGCCAGCCTAGACAAAGCAATATTAAATATTTAATTTCCAAAGGCAAAGCCTGAGGTCCCTAAGCTCCAGCATGGCTAATGGTCTACTCTCTAGTTAGGCTTCATGGAGCAAATGCCACACTCAGAACTAATTTGGCTATAAAATAGAAGGAATTTCTTCAGTAATATTTATAAATGCAAGGTTATACAAACACAATATGTGCAGTTTTTAAAATGTGGAAGCATTCACATACATGTATTTATATGCTATGATGATTGACTCCTGGGTATTTTGCTGTTAATATAGATATGAATCAAATCAATCTTAGTTTCATGTGCTTTCGCTCCAAAGAGCAAGGTAAACAAGCTAAATAGAAGGAATTCATTGTTCACATTTCTTTTCTAACTATAATCTGTCTCTATATCTAGGTATCTATCTAGTCAGATAGAATATTCATTCATAAGAATTATGCAAGTATATATTAAATTAAAAAACAGTTTTAAAATCTACACTAGTTTCTACATGATAATATAGGCAATCTCTGCATAATAAAAGTTCGTGTGCACATAGAAAAGTCCATGTTTTTTAATCCTTCAAGGCAGATGCCATTTTTGTCCCCGTCATCTGAACAGTCATGTAATTTTATGATCTACACTGGCTTTCCCAATGCATACATTATCTACATGCCACAGAACCACTGAAGACAAAAAAAAAGTACAATTAATTCTTTCACATTCTAGGAAACACAGCCTAAAAATATTATAAACACACTACTTTAGTGACATTGTGAAATTATGCATAGTTTAGTAACGAGAAATTATCAGAAATGTTAATGGCTAAGACAGCAACCTTCCTATTAGCTATGCAGAGATCAAAACTGATCATGAGAGTGTGTGGAAGAATATTATATGATATTGTAGTTGTTTCTCCTTTATGAATGGAATGAATGCATTCTGCTTGTTTATACACCTAAACCAAGCTCAGGTATTCATAATGAGTTCAGTATGGGTCAGATGAAACAGGTGTTGGTCATTTAAAGGACATTCTTTAAATCAAAGAAAACAACATGTCGTTTAAGAATGGCATGGACCTAGAAGCACTTTGCAAATGATGAGATGATGCAGACACACTAGAGGCCTGTTTTTCTGGGAAAGGAGCTGACTACTGAGACAAAGAAGGTAAGAGATTAGCCCTAGTCCAAAGCCACATCACCCTGGATGTGCCTCATCTCAGAAGAAGAAAGTAGGTATTTGGCATTCATGATCAATCATCAGTCATAGACACACACAGAATTCACCAAGTTACAATTAAGATAGCCCTGTCACATTATGCAAAGGGAAAGGAAAAATAATTTGAAAAATCGAGAAGTTCAAAAAAATATGATTATGGAGGGAATGATATGAGGTAAAATCTAGAAGGCGTGAAGAAAAAGAATGAGGCAAACACTAAAGAGAAATTTTTGACAGACTCTGTGACCAGACTGACAAATGAGAAACTAGAGTCACCCAAGCTATAAAGATATTTATGGATATCCTGATTGTCAGATAATGAAACTTATCTTGCCTGGTAAGTTTTGAAATTAGACATTGATAGATGAGGAAGAAAAGGGCAGATATTAAAAACTCATAAAAAGTAAAATAGATCAAATTTAACAATTAATTCCAGAGACATGACTATGAATGAATCTTCTAGTTTAGATTTCAGAAGGGATGGTAATGTCTTTGATTGAATTGGTTTGTATATAAGTAATAGCGATAAAGAATGGCTAAATGTTTCTACCCTACACCACGAAGGACTGAGTGGGGTCAAAAGACACCAATCTCAGGCTCAGGGTGGACCACCCTGGGCTCTGAGGAGAAAGCATATTCCTACCCAGCATCATGACTGAGCAAGGCCAAGAGACCCACACACAGGCCTCCCCTGGGCTTCACGAAAAAAACACAGGCCTGGGTGGCAGGCACACAGGGCACTATTATGGTGAGCAATGTGTGGTGTATTATGGGAGAGAGTGAATGAGAGACTGACAGAATAGTTCTGTTCATCTGGACAGAGGCATACCTGAAGAGGTGAAAGTGGTAAGGAGCAGGCAGAGGTGGGTGGCTTGATTGCCACCCAGGGCCATAGTAATATCTGGGCCTGCGCTGCTGCTACCACACATGTCTAGGTTTCTAGGTTCATGGCCCTGATGCAGCCATGGTCTGTGTTGATGTCCAAGGCTCTTGATACCAAAGGCAGAGAGGTTAGGACTGTACAGAGTTGGTCCCGCCCCCTCACTGTCTGCAACACTAGGGAGAACAACAGATCCTGCCCCTCACCAGCTGAAACACTCAGGAGAGAGGGTCCTGTACCTCACTTGGTCAGCAAAATAGAACTGACCCTTTTGACAGGGGTGTGGGTTAACTGCCCAAAGAACATGAGTGTTGGAGATCTGGCCTCCACCCTCATCAGCCATATAGTAGTGTGGGTAGGGGAAGGATACCCACTTATCTCCATAACCCCAAGCCCCACCCCCACCCATTGCTGCCAGTAGCAGGTAAGAGAGCTGACCCTGAGGTCATAAGAGCAGGATACCTGTCCTTGCCCCTCACAGCTGTAGTAGCACTTGGGAGAGTGGCCCCTATACCTTGCCAGGGCAACACAGGAGAGTTAGCCCTGAAGGTATTAGTGTGGGAGAGCCAACTCTATGACTATGAAAGCAGGAGAACTGTCCCTAACCCTTGCTCATAACCCTGCAAGGGGTGAACTAGCCAGGACAATGCTGGAGAGCTCACCCTGGTGGGGAAGACAGTGGAGAATTGGTGTGCTGCCCAACCCTACAACTACCCAGGCACAGACCCAGGGTTATGAGTTGGTCCACCCCAACATCCACCCCATCTGTGATCAGCTGGAGCATGTGAAGGGACCAGTCCTGCTGATCTAAAGCTGCAGGATCTCCACAACACAGGGCAAGAACAGGATATCCGAGAGAAATCCCAGTGAGAGTCCAGCATTGATAGTGTAGGAGAAACCAAAGGCCTTGAACCAGACCCTGACTCTTTGCAAAGAACACTTGCATATAAAGACATATGGATGGGTAAAGGTGTTTGGATATGGGTTGCAAGGGCAGAGGGTGAATTTGAAGGGACGGGAAATGAATGGTATTGAGATGCATTTTGTGAAAGACACAAAGAATAACTAAAATAAAAATAAAAAAAAGAATGGCTAAAAAAATGGCTAAATCACCTGATGGTTAATTATCTATAACATGTATATGTTAGGATACCCACATGAAAGTCCAGATGTGTATACTGAATTTCCAAATAAAGATAACTAAGTTACAGGGTCTAATTAACATGACATGATCATCAAATACTACATCCAGTTTGTGAGCTCCTTACTTAGGGCATTTTTTTGAAAGATGTTTTATGCATTCTACACTTAAGAAAATAAAGGAGAAAAAGTAAATTATAACCCAAAATAAAATAAAAGGAAGAAAATGTTGCATAGTAAGATAATATACTATGTCACTGAAAATAATAGAATTCATAAAATTAGGAAACAGCAACATTGAGATGCAGGGAGATAAGAATTGTTTACATTAGCTTGCACCACACTTCTGAAGTATGGTACAAAGTTCAGTTATAGCTACAGATTGTGAGAAGGGACCTTGAAAGGAATTCATCTCTAGGCCAGGGAGACAATGTTTTAGTCTCCTGCCAATGCAAAGTTGGGAAATCTATTTTATGAAGTTACCCAGTGTAGGCACATAGATGGGTTGAAGAAATGAAGGCAGGAATAATGGAAAGCCATCTGCACAGCAGTGCAGATCAGAACTTATGAATGAACAATCAAGGAACGAGTCCACAGGAGAGAAGACAGAGGTGAAGCAAATCACCAAGACCTAAGGTGAACACTGAGAACTGATGTTGGAAGGTTGTTTTCTGACATCCACACATGGACTGTTGTATACTTGTGCTGTGTGCACACCCACACATCTACACACACACACACACACACACACACACACACACACACACATACACACACACACACTCCCCTCATTTTTTTTAAAAAAAGAAAAACCTGAATCTTCTTAAAGAGTCTGGATCACAAATAGAAGAAGATTGGTGGTTCTGTTAAATAGAACCAACAGAATGGAAAATATTAGGAAGGGGAGGCAGAATGGACAGAAGAACGGTGTCAATGGGACCTTAAGTTCAAGTTTTAGAAACGTAATCCTTAAAGTGACATTAGAAGGTAGAGCTAACAGTCATGAAAGCTTTGACCTCATGCAAATCTTTTAATGGCAGAGGCTCAAGAGATCATGGCAGTTGCTCTCTAGACTCCTGACCCTTTTGCCTCCCACCATGTGATGATACATCATGTGTGGCTTCAGCTTCTACAAAACATACTCATCACACAGAACCTCTTAGGGCCTTGAGCATAGATGTCTCAGCCATTAACCTAAAACTCAAAATATTACCCAGTCTGTGGTTTATGCTTAAGATAGCACAAAATGGACTAAGATACAACCACCTCACCAGAAACTCATTGGAAACATTGAATCAAATGTGAAAAAGAGATCAATGCTTATGCACATACCAGGACACAAGAGTTAGATATGGGGCTTTAGAACATTGGTAAGCATATTATTTAATATCAGAAACCTAAAACCCCTTGCCTAGCTGTCATTCCGGCCAACAATTACCATTCTTCTTCTTCACACTCAATCCTAAATAAGTCTAGACTGAATACAGATGCATCACACCATCCTGTTAAAAAAGAAATCTTGTACCTTTGCTCATCAGAGCCAATTTTTGGGAGACGTTTATGTTAATTTTCTTCACTTGTACATTTGGCATTGCCTCAAACTCTTTCTTTTTAAAATTTGGTTTTTGGTTTTGTTTTGGTTTGTAAATATAGGTGGGTGTTTTGTCTCCATGTATTTATATTGCATGCATTGCCTGGTGCCCACAGTAGCAGAAGAGGACATTAATCTCCTAGAACTAAAGGTACAGACAATTGTGAGCCTCTATATGGGTGCTGAGGATCAAACCGAGGTTCTCTGGAAGAGGAGACAGTGAGCTGAACCACTGTGCCGTCTCTCCAGCCCTCACCAACACGCTCTTAACATCATAGGAACATCATAGAAACTACTTTTCTTAGATTCACCACTCTTAACTCTGGTCCTTTCTCCTTGTTTTTTTTTTTTTCCCCTCTTCTTCAAGTCCTATTAGACTCTTGTCTTTGTTGAGCATGCTCTAAAAGAGGGTCTCTGTTTGACTGTCACCTGCTAAAAAGAACATCCCGAGTGCGGCCAGCTAAAAGGCTCTCCCTGCTGCAGCCACTGCATAAGCCGCTCCACTGTGCTTTCCCTCAGGACTTAGCCATCAATTTACCTTCTATTATTTATGTGCTCTCTAATTTATTTTCTCTGTTTGACCACAAGCATGCACCTTCATAACAACTGAGATTTCTTTTCCACCCCCCAGCCCCCATCACTTTTATGTTCTCACTTGCTCAAAAAGAGCATGGCTCATAGCAAGCACATCATACAGAATAATTTTAAAAGTACATAGTGCTTATATTCACAGAGCTCTCCCTTTTAGTGCTGTGGGCCTGGAGGTCTGTGTGGAGTGATGATTGTAGGGTTCTAGTTTGTAGGATGGGGTTTGTGAATGTTGTCAAGTATGAGGCCTACAAAGAGAGATAAAGAAGGCGGTGAGAGGGAAAAATGGACAAGTATGCTTGGAAACAAAGGTGATCCAGGATGACAAAGGTCAGATCGCTTATATCCATTTAGAAGGGGATATGATAGTTCCCACAGCATATGCACATAAATACCAAAATAAGAGAAAGTTGGCCTGACAAATTAGGTTGCAGCCCATTGTACTAGCCTATTATGGCCTGCAGGTTTCTCAATTGCTTTGGTATGTACAAGGTCCTATTCTAGGGCTGAGTTAGGAGGATTTCATAGTCTTTGAATTCAAGACTAGCTTGTGCAATATGGCACAATGTTCAGGTCTGTAATAGTAATGAATCAGTAAATTAAGAGAATGTGATCATGAATCTACTTAACTTTCTTTTGTTGACTGAAAATTAATTAGCACAGCAAATATGTTAGAAGTTTGTTACAAATAAAACTTTAAATCTAAATCAAGATACTGTTTCCCTACAAATGGCCACTTTAGTTAATCATTTTTGTTAAAGGTAAGAAAGAATATGACACTTTTGCATTCAAAATTCTAATTTTAAGAAAAAAATTAGAGAAGTATTCTATTTTCAATATTTTTATAATCAACCTTTTAAAGTTTTTTCATGATTTAAAACCTGGCCTGTTTATGTTCATCCTCAGTACCACAAATCAAAAACCATGTGCTGGACTTTAGAGTGAGAGTGAGTTAACTTTTTCTTTAGAGTTCACATAGTAGCCAGTGTTCCCATTCTTTCAGAAAGTAAATTAGCAAGAGAAGCCAGAGTTACATAAGTACATTAGGATTCGCTTGAAAGACTCTAATAGAAAAGTAACATAATGTAAATACAATGCATTCCAAAAACTAGTTTCCATTTATTATGCATACATAGCCACTTCTAGTGATAATATGCTTTTAATTTTTTTCTCCTTTTCCCATTGACACTTCTTATTATATTCATTTCTTTTCCTCAAAGAGATTTAGGTTATTATTACATTTCTAGAGCACATTCTATTTATCTTCTCTTGACTATGAAAGAACAGTCTAGTATGGATAACTGAAGGGACATACCTAACATTCTTTGAGAGTCATAAGAAAATACTATCCACATTGGGGTGATGACATCCATTAAGTTCAAGTATTTTAATCACCAGATTTAAAAATGACTTTTATGTAAACTATCTTATATTTTCATCATTAAGCCTAAATAAACCAAGTTGAACTGTTTTATATTTTTAGTGCCTCTACAGTATTGATGTTACTTAAGAGAGTGAGTGCTGAGTACAAACTGTTAGGGAAAATAACAGACTCCTGGTTCAAGTGGGCTGAAATGGATGTCTCTGAAGAGGAACAAAACTATACCAGAAAAGAGACTAAGCCAATACTGATCATTGTATTTCTGATGAGCTAATCCAAAAGTGGTTCCTTATTTTCTCTGCTAAGTTACCAGTTCTTTATCTACTCAGAAGCTCTAGTGATGTCCATGGTACTTATCTCTGGGGACAGTTCTGAAGATCAAACTAGGTAATGTACATAAAACAATAGTGCAATTATATGCATCTTTATGGCATAAATTGGTATTGAATCTCACTTTGTTTCCAATAACTGGTAGGCACAACCATGTTATCATCTGTTATTTGTGAAGCTGATGGTATTGAATCCATGGTACCGACTAAGAAATGAACAGTCAGCTCTTATTGATGAAAATAGCCCTTTAAAGATTAAGTTCATTGATTTGGCAGGTATCTTACTAGCTAAACATGCCAAATAGTCTAGCAGTCTGGATGTGGAGCCTCACAGGGAAGTTTCCATATGACTAAAGCTGAGTAATACAGCTGCTTTGCCTTTTCCTGTCTCTCTATCATTTATTCTGGCATACTTGATCTCAAAGCCATGCCAAGAGACTAGCTTCCTCAAAAGACCAGGGAATTCTGTGTCTCCTTATAGATGTAGTAGAATGATGTTGGAATTTGTGAAATTTGTAGTAAATTTAAAATCAGACGTATGTTTGCTGGTGTGAAGTAAATATTTAATGCAAGTCTAATAATTTCTCAAATTATTGTTAGCTTGGATCCAAAATTAGAGGGAATATACTGCTGAGGGTTTATGTAAATATGTGTATTTATGTATGCTTCCCAGTTATTTGAGTATTTCAAGTAATGACTTCAATATTAGAAATACAATATTGGATTGAATTTGTCTCCTTCTTTACCAATCCACACCTGTAAATATTTGTGACATTTTTATCTAGTTTCCAGCATACAGATCATAGTATTTGTTATGTCTGTGTTTGTAAAGGCGAAGTAAGCACATTCAAAACACAAAGCTCTGTGTATATGTAAATACTAGTTCATTATTTGGATTGACTTGACAGCCAATGACAGGGTGAGGCAGCTGAAAAAACCACTGGGTAATCTGATTGATCAGAGTGTATGGCAGAACCTGCTCACTCCCACTCATCCATGGCAGTCTCCCACATCAACTATATCTAACCTGTCAGTCAAAGCCATCATGTACAGACAAGTTTGGACTTGCAGACATTAGCTCTGGCAGAGTTACTGAGTGTCCTTTTAAAGGAAAAACGAATCAACGTTATAGAAACTCAACCTCACTTTATATTATCATTCATTATCATCTTTCCTTAGAAATAGACTGTATGCCGATATTTCTTTCAGAGCACTTGGAATTCTAATATCAAATTTTAATTATTTTATCAGAATTTGAATGTTGTGGATCAAAGTGTCTTACAGTCAAGTATATATTTCCCCAAAACTCTTCTCCAAACTCATATATGTCAGAAAATGAATCTGTTTGAAGTGGTATTCCTTAACTGTCACAGATGGCATTAGAGAAATACGAAAAATTGATGAAGTTCATGATGATATGTCTGAAATTTATATGGATATTTTAAAGATCTCCTTTAACTTAATATTATACCCCCAAGTGTCATGTTTATCAATAATTCCTGATAAAGTAGCAAAATATGCTTATAGTTTCTTCCATTTTTACTTCCATTGTGAGAGTGGTAAAATACTTTTCTAGAAAGACTACCTTTCTGCACCTCAAAAATCATTCAGGCTCTATATTTGCCACTGTTATAGAAAATCATCAATCTAAATTTTGTTTTTCAGAAAAACAAAAATACAGGATAGAAGTCTTTCCATTATATAGAAGGTCAAGGGTTTGTTGACAAAACTAATATTTACCATAATGCAACTGGAGCTAAGTCAGTTTGGTTAGTATCTATCATTCTACTTTAACTGAGTAATCATGTCCCTTCTGGTCAAGTCCTGTAAGGAATCAACATAGCACTAATGGAGAGATTCTATTTCATTTTGTAGCGCCTTGGTGATGTCTGTGCAGGAATGTGTATGACAAAATCCACAAGGCTTTCTAAGTTGTAGAGGTGGAGTGAAGATCACAGAGACAGCCGAAAGAAAGGAGAAGAAGGGGCTAAGGGAAGTGAGGAACTGGAGCATGAGAAAACTACTACAATCTAGTGAAATTCAGCACAATTTCACAAGCGTGACATGGAAAAATAAGTAAAATAAAGAGAAAGAAAACAGAGCGATTTAATGCTCCTTTATAACTGTCATTGTTTTCCTAGTGGTAGTCCCTAGCTAGTATGTCTGCAGGCTCATGTGTTCTAAATTAAAACAAATGCTTCTAGTCAAAAATGCTTTAATGGGATGTTTTTTGCTGTCTTAAAAACATATTTCAATGTTTTCTTGAATATAACAACAAAAACATTTCTATTTTTACTTGCATGGAACAGAATTGTCACCATTTTTTTCCCATCTATTTCCCAGATGGTCAGGAAAACAGAAGTGTATCCTGGGTACTTAAATGAGACTCAAGATGTGCTCTGAATCATACTGTCCAGAGTTGTGAGGGTATGAGAAATCCTACTCTAACTCACACATCTTGAAGAGCTTCTCTTGATGACATTGCACAGTGTGAACTCATATGGAAACACATCTCTGGCCAAACATGAAGGACTTTGCTTCAGTGTTTCTTGTTTTTAAATGCTACCATATGCTTACAAGTATTAATTGATTTCAATGGGTTGTTTTTTATTACATTTTTTGTGAATCTTAATACAATATTTTTGATGGCAAATATGTTTATACTTGTCCTAGAAGCATGTAGTATATCCAATTTATATCTCTTTAGTAAATCAGGTTGTTTTTAAATCAGAGTAATCAAAACTTTCTGCTTACTATTAAGTTTATAAAATAAAATCTCACACAATGCCTGGCGATGTGTATTCATAGTGAAGAGAGGTGGTGAAAGTAACCAGAGTATATTACACACACACACACACACACACACACACACACACACACACACACACACGCATGCATGAAATTGTCAAAAGATAAAAGTTATAAAAATAAGAATAATCTGAACTTGGACTCTACAAGTCTACACACTACTTTTGCATGTTGTTGCTATAGAAGTCCTTTTGTCAATAAATCCATAGGCTGTCGAAGGGAGAGGGAGCTTCATAGAAAATAGCTGTATGAGAGTGGGTGATGATAGCAAAGGGGAAAATATCCTAACAAAAAAAAAAAAAACCTCTTCTTTGTTTTCCATACAATGAAAAAAATGAAGTTAGTAGCCCCAGTTACTTGATATTTAAGTGTATAATAAACTGCATTATTTTTACAAATAATTTATCTTTATTTTTAGAGAATTTGGTGAATTATCTAGTGGTGAAATGAAACACTTTATTATTGTTCAGAGTGAAGAGAAAAGTGAAAACATTATGTCAAAACATTTATTATGTCATGTTTTTATAGATTGTCACTATACTCTCTCCTATTTATACATACTTGAACTACTTCACAACGAAGACTAAAATCAGAAAGTTGTATAGTATCAAATTAGGCTGTTGTGTTAAATCTGTCATAAAAATTAAAAGTTTCCCCATAGTTGATAAACAGTTTTAAAACCAAATATTCCTAATCAGTCTATGTAGCCTATCGGGAATATTCCCTATGGAAAAATAAATATCCAATGCCATGAAATGTAATTTATCTTTAATCAATAAAGCTATGCATATCACACCAATAGGAATTTTCTTTCTCCTTCTTGAAAGTGGTCCTTCTAATCATAATAGGTGAAACATAAATGTAAATACAAGTAAAAATCATACCAGGAGTTTATTTTAAAGATATACTTCTCCTAATTGACTAAACGATAAAACCAAATTTGAGATAATTCCATGGGAATATATTTATCTAATTCTATAATACAGCATATACAGAGAGAGAGAGAGAGAGAGAGAGAGAGAGAGAGAGAGAGAGAGAGATCACTAATTGCCAAAGTATTAAACACTATCTACATTTTTAATGCACGTTTCATTACTAACTGCTAAGCTAAGAATGCCATTCAGTATAGTCTGAAATTGGCTCATTTTCCCAAAGTAATCCAAGAATATGGTTAAACACAGAAATTCATGGGGTTGAAGAGATGGCTCAGGGGTTAAGAGCACTGGCTGCTCATCCAGAGGACTGGGGTTCCAATCCAAGCATCTACATGGCAGTTCACAACAGCCTATAACTCCAGTTCTAGAGGACCTGATATCCTCTGCTAAGGCCTTTGCACTCACCAGGCATGCATGTGGTGCAAATACATACATGTGGACAAAACACTCACACACATAAAAAATTTTCAAAAATTCAGAAATCCTACAGCTTTGTTCTTGAAACATGTCTTTTGTAAAAAAAAAAAAAAAATGTTCAGAATTTGTGGATTGGGATTATAAAATGCATAAATTCAGGGCTCACACTCACCTAGCTTTTCTCCAGTGAACAGTATTCTCCTAGATGTCACTGTGGTTGGAAGTGCACTTACCAAGGTCAGAGAAATGCTTTATAATTAGTGCTCAAACCGAGCCCTGTTACTTTCACCATCATGCATTACTAACACTATAAGTACAACAGAATATCTTAAGACATAAAATAAGGCCGGGCGTTGGTGCGCACGGCTTTAATCCCAGCACTCGGGAAGCAGAGCCAGGCGGATCTCTGTGAGTTCGAGGCAGCCTGGGTACCAAGTGAGCTCCAGGAAGCGCAAAGCTACACAGAAAACCTGTCTCGAAAAACCAAAAAAAAAAAAAAAAAAAAAAAAAAAAAAAAAAAAAAAAAGACATAAAATAAACACAGCTTCTTTTATACCCTTTTAGAAGAATAGCACTTCTAATAACAAAAGTAGACATTTCCCTCCCTGAAAATAATTGAACAGAATTTTAGGTTGATATGAGCAGATATGGTATATGTGAAATATGGAAGATCCATTCATTCACAAAACAAGAATAAAAGAAAATCATATATATATATATATATATATATATATATATATACATATATGTGTATATATATATGTTTATAATGTCACAATGATGTAATTATACTGAAGTAAACAGGAAATCAGAACTAGAAGGAGTTTCCTCACTGTCCCTGTCTTATACGTTGTCCTTTCTTTTCTTTGACCATATGCTCTGCACATGAGCAAGTTTAGTCCCCTTTCCTCAATGTGATCACTTTTTAAACTTTCAAGGTTATAAACACCAGGGTAGTTCAATAACACCAAGATGAGACAGGCACCTTACCATATTCTTTGGCAGCTAATATGTAAATTTCATTCATGAATCTACAGGGGAAGGCAGCCTTTGACCACCAAAGGCTTTGAATAGAACAGAGAGAGTGGGGTTGAAAAATCAGGATGACAAAGAATTCAATCCTAGGAAATGTGGTTTGAAGTGGCTGCGAAGTGAACTGACAAGGGTAGTTCAACATCTGAAGAAAATCATGAACCTTCAATCTTTCTTCAACTCTTGTGAAAACAAGGCAACACTGGGCAGATATTCATACCCCTTTAAATATCACTGTTTTGCACATAGAATTGTCAAAATAACTGTTTATAAACCACATGAGCTCTATCTAGTATCAAGTGTCACTGAAGGTAGGAATACTATTTTTATATTTAAACTTATTCTTAATGATTCACAGATTCACAGCTCACAGAGACATTCTTTTTTATAGTCAAATATGGTAGCCATCAAGGAATAGATTCTGCTCAACATCCGGCTTCCATAATGGTAGGAGCTTGGATAGCAAATAAAATGGAAAGTGAAAGGTTCGGAATATCCTTCACCTCAATGTTCTTGGAACTCATTTTCCCAGGGTAGATGGCAAAGAGGTCACACATACATTCTATTTGATTCTATTTTGACAGGGTGAAGTGGATTACCAAAACAACAGTTCATACATATTTAAAGAGGAAAGAAAGCACTCCTCGGGAGCCACAGCTTTAAGTGCTGTGTATACCAGATGTCTTCGTTTTAATGGGGCTCCTTATTTAGGAAATGAAAATGAAATTAGTAATAGACCACATTTTCCCACAGAAAAAAATGATGCCTCTCACATGAAGCAAACGGACATATTGTCATTTTGTCTTATCACCAGCTTATAATGAAACAAGTTCTGCTGGGAAGAAATGGTTAAAAAAAAAAAAAAAAAAAACCTTGAAGAAAAGTTACATAGTATGTGTCACATATTAAGATAATAATTTCAAATCTGAAAAAGAAAATTTGAGAGTAATAAACCAAGAAAAATGTAGGGAAGGGAAAGCAGAATTTATTTCAGAAACCAATTCACTCTTACTTACAGGTTCTGATACATACACACACACACACACACACACACACACACACACACACACACACACACATATAATTCTTATACAAACATCTCTTTTTGTCTGTTTAGTCATTGGTGCATTAACAGAAACTGAACAGAAGTTATCCCCTTTTCCCCCAATTGTCAATTTGTAAGCTAAATCATAAAAAGATAGATAGGGTGGTTACTTGGAGTAGGAGTAGACAAAAACGAAGGCAAAATGATAGACATAAGAGCCCCCTCTTCAAAGAAAAAAATAAGACTCAGTAAAGTTAGAACCAGGCTGAGGCTTAAATTTCTAGTGTGTACAAGTCAGTGACTCATCTGACTAGGTATTTATTAAGACTACAAAATAATGCAAAGTAGTTGCATTGAGTGTATGTTGGGGTGGAAAAACATTTCGGTCTATCTTGAAACTGTTTAGACTGGTGGCATTTCAGATGCTGAAGACCATGGACCTAACACAGCACTGACAAAATAAGCAGCTCACAGGAAGGACTCTGCAGGGAAATCCAAATAGTTTACCTGTTCTATTAGCTCTGAAACATTGTAATTGAAGGTTCCTTTCCAAACATGTTTAAAAGATATTATTTATGGCACACAGGAATACTCTACCATCACAGTCATGAAGACCACTGAAAATAGTGTTTAATGTTCTTTGAACCAATCATTCAGACTATATTTTTCATGATCTTACTTTGCTTTCTTACTTTTAGAGTGAAAAACCTCTGATTTCTACTGCTCTACAATATAGTGACACTTAGGAGGCAAGTTAAACAATAATCAATCTTTTTTTCCAAAAGA
Source organism: Peromyscus leucopus (assembly GCF_004664715.2). Taxonomy (NCBI): domain Eukaryota; kingdom Metazoa; phylum Chordata; class Mammalia; order Rodentia; family Cricetidae; genus Peromyscus; species Peromyscus leucopus. The sequence continues at coordinate 23,877,821 of NC_051073.1, read as the reverse complement.
TGAATGGGTAAATCTGCGGCGTAAGACTGCAACTTCATTAATGTCTAAATGATAAAAGAGATACTAATCTCTCTTCATTAGTCAGGCAATGTTAGTTACACCTACCATGGAAGTTTATTCATAACTTACATGATTTTAAACAGTCTTCGTTGGAAGATTCAATGATTTAACTAGAAGATTAGGAAAAATATTCATTTAATCATTTTGACAGAATAATGTCCCCTTTTAAAAAGAATCATTTATAATTTTTATAAAGAATCTAATTGAACTATACTAAAGTAGTGGAGACACGGATTTTCTAATATTTTATGCTTATAGAAAAATGACAGGTAAAAATTTGCAGTGTTTTAATATATTAAAGGATTGAGTTAAAATGATTAATTCTGCACTAAATAGTAGAACATGGCATATTCTTACATATTGAAACTTTTAGGACAAACTACATCTGTAATTTAAATTTAAACTTAAAGATAATTTTGGTGTATTGTGTTATTGTCAGTTTGCAAATCATTTTATGTATATTTATTCAAAATCATATATTATATATGATTTAAATAAAATTATGACATTTGGCCATAATTAGAGTGATAAATATACACCAAAGAGTCATATACTATCTAACAAAATCCACAGTACAAAGTATAAAAATAAATAAATAAAAACAACCTCTGCTTGAGTTGTTGATCAAGGAGAAAATTGAAATAAAGGCCCTATTGTGGTGATAACACACACTTTAGACATAGGACTTGAAGGAAATGAGCCTGATCTGGCCTGGAAACCTCACCACTGTCCCTGGCTCTCATAATATAGGAAGGTTCTATGTAAGCTGCCAAGGATAAAAGCAATCAGTAGTCTTACCCAGTAGTAATATCTACAGATCTCAACAAATACCAGAATGGCAAAATATCTCCAAATGGGGAATCCTTGCACTCACATGTTATGGAATAACCTTTTTGTACACTGTAACAATGTATCTCTGCCTAAGGCACCTTCTGATTGGTTTAATAAAGAACTGAATGGCCAATAGCCAGGCAGGAGAGAATAGGTGTGATTTCTGGGGAGAGAGGGGAATGCTGGGAAGAAGAGAAGTGGAGAGACAGCAGGGAGATGTGGAACAAGTCAGATGTACAGAATGGGAGTGAGGGAAAAGACAGGTGGTAGAATGTAGATTAATAGAAACAGATTAAATTAAGTTATAAGAGCTGGTTGGGGATAAGCCTAAGCTAAAGGCCAAGTTTTCAGAATTAATAAGAATTCTCTGTGATGTTATTTTTGAGCTGCAGTCTGAAAAGGAAGTCAGACAACACATATTTTTGAGGTACCCTATAGTCATCTCATTATTACAATCTAAAATCACTGGCATATAAACAAAAAGAACATGATATTATTATAATAACTGAGAACATTTTTTCCATTAGAAAACAGAATTTCCATGAAGCCCTCAAGGATGTGTCAGAAGTAGAGAATGAGAAACTAGGCCAAAGACAGACTGCAATGTAGAAGTAAGCTCATAAGGTAGATTTTATCATATTAAAGATGCAAGGCAGGTGGACACAGTGAAAACACTTAACGAAGCTGAGATTTAAACTCCTTTGGAGAGAAAATCACTATAGCAAGTAATACTTCATTGATTTTTCTTTTTAATAAAACAAGGGTTAAGTCACATCCTCAGGTTTCCAACATAAATCCCCAAAGTTGCATAGCATAATCAAATTAATTAAAGAGAGTTCATCCAGGTTCCTAGCTCATGTGAGTGAATATCCATAGACCTGTCTCCTCCAGTTTTTGTACTACAGCTTTTCTTAAGTGCCATGCTAATGAGTTCAGATCAATTATTAACTATAATTGAAGTTGAGTATAATTTAGCATTTAAATTTCAGCTCTTCAGGTATAATTCCATTAACTGCATGAAACTAGGACAAAATTAAGAATTATTGACAGAAGGTGACCAGAAGGAGGAAAACTTCCCCTGATTTTGATCAACCACATTGCACATTCCTAAATTATGCCCACAGACATACTAAATATGTTTACATTCACAGAGAATCCAGGGCTCCATGTTTAAATATTGGACTACAAGTTTACTTTTCTAGTTTTTCTTTGGAAAGCATACTCCACATACCTTGAAACTCTTATGATAAATTACATAGTGTACTTATTGTAGTAGACCACTAGATCTTTAGGCTGAACATAAAAGCATCTGTTATGTGACTTCTCCTGGGGAGATATGAAAAATGTTTTTCCATAGATAGTGCACTGACTCAGACCTAAGGGAGTATAACACCCCAGTCTCACTTGGTGAGCCAGTATTATTGTTGTTCTTTATAGATTATGGATAACTAAGAGGCAGCAAGCAGCATTACTACAAAGCTCTCTCCACCATAGGTGAAGTCTTATGAAAACTATGTTACTGGGGTCCTCTGCACAACCTGTACACAGTTCAGTCAGCAGAAGAATCTTCTCTGCTCAGCAAGTTATAACACTGTACAGAAGCCTCTTGTGAATGAGGGAGAAGGTGTCTTCTGAATCTTGTAAGTTTCATTAGCTTCCTGAGTATTGCAAGTTGCCTCTTCTTCCTGGGTATTGTAATTTGATACTTTCTGAGACTTAAGACTCTTTCCTCCCTTATATTGGGAATGTTTCAATTTGAAGAAAATAGTTACACATAAGAAATCTGCAGTCAATCTTGATCATTTGATAAAGGTGACCATCTATTTAAAAATAATTTGCCTGTTTTAAAGAAAATCTATCAGTTGGTGTAGGGAGCACTCAAAGTCCTGAGTAGATGTATGCTGTTGACATGGGCACTGTCATGTCAAGGACCAGTGTCTCTGTCCAATGGGAGTAGCAAGGTTATCAAAAGATGAGGCTCATGTGAAAGCTTTCCTTCAGTCAAAGCCCAAAGTTGACCTTGTGTGCAGGAAATAGACACAGTATCTTTCTTCTCCCACCATGTTATAGCATGAAGACTACTTACCTACAGATACTGCCCCTACCAAGCCTGGCTAAACTGCTTCCGAACCAACCTGGTTTAAATGTATGTAATAAAAACAGTGAGTTTGCAGGGTCTAGTAGCCTCTCCAAGACCACTCAATCCCAGCTTTATAGTTTACATGTGTTTGCCTGTCATTTCTTTATCCCAATGTTGCCCCAGTTAGGTCAATCCCTACAGCCACACAGAGTGAGCCAAGTCTAAATAAAATATCAATTGACATTTATTTTTCCATTGCTTTATAGACAGAAATAAAAATTGAATATTGATATATTGTATGCGAGAAGCTTTTAATCTCTGTTTATGTAAACTTTCATTTTGCTTCTTTTTTGTTTATAAACATATGATGATATCATTTGGTAATATCAGTTAAGCTACGTTAGGCAGTGAAGTGTTCAGGCTGCTTTGTTTTTTTTCTCTATGTTCCCTTAGAAAGCAAGGAAACATGGAAGCTTGACAACTTGTCTAATTGGTCTTAGATATCAATCTGTGTACCTGTACAGCTTGCAAATTTCATTGTAACCTAGCAACTACAATTGTATTGACCCTGGCTGGCAATTGCTGTTATATTCTATTTCCGATGAAGGTATAAAAAATCTGATTGCTCTCAATAAAATTGTCACAGCCTCAGTCTTGCTGTGGCCCCTCCAACCTGAGCCTGATTTCATTCCTTGAGGCCATATCAGGTGACCTTGCCTGGTAAGTAAGCATGGGTACTTATAAAATGTTAAGCTACAGTATATCAGAATTTTAAGGCCATTTTTCCAATCCAAATGGGAAAGCTGATGTTTTAGTTACAGTAAATTGAAGTCCCACTGAGGAAAAGGTGTTATTTCCTAGTTTAAAAAACTGTAATCTACATTTAGGTGGAGATATATAATTGTTTCTTCTCTTAAGAGCTAATCCAGATGGGCCATCCAATCAACTAAGAGACCACATCTCAGGAAAGTAGGTGGACATTAATATGCTAAAGAGATAGGAGGAATAATTAGTCCTTCTGTGGGATAATATACTTTTCCTTCCTAGAATTCTGAAGCTATTCAATATACATGTGCAGTAGAAAAGTCCAGTGTATAGCTGTAAATTGGCTTCAATTCAGTCTTTATGGTTTTAAAGATAAAAAAAACAATAATTTGTAATAGGTAGCATTAATGTATGCATCTATAGATAATCATAGAAACTGATGAATCATATTGAAAAAATAAATTATCTGAAAAGCTAGCTTACTCAAAGAAAAATATACTTCTATAAATAAATAAATACTCAAGACTTTAAATTCATAGTTATCTTTGAGTTCAAGTTGAATTAATGTTGAAGATCTTTAAGTGAATAGGCAAAGACATAGAATGAATTTATTGTCTGTTTTGCTTTTGTTTTGTTTTGTTTTTTTTTCCTACCTGATTTATTCGCACAAGGTAGGGCCTTTTCATGGTTTAGAATCATAACGAACACTAGGAATTAAACTTAGCATCACCTAATTTTAATGCACAAATCTCATACTTTACAATACAGCAGAAGGCTTAAGATAGATTCTTTCAGTCCATCTCTGCCCTCAGATATTCACAGACAATTCCCACAGTGGGAGCAAATCCATCACAAGCTCCTGGTGTGTATGAAATCAATTTTCAAGAGTCCAAAGGCATCGTTAGTGCCCACACTCATTGAAAAGCAGCATGGATCTTAAAATGTCAGCTGCATGGAAGGCATATCATTAGTAGACTTCACTTAGAGTACTAGGATGTTTAAACACAGATCCAATGAATCTGCAATGGCCTCCCATTAACCAAGGACACTCTTAACACTGTTGCACACTGACAGCCCAGGACTGCCCTTTTGTGATCACTGAAACTTTATCCCTAATTCTCTTTTGGTGAGCTGTGGATTATCCCTACTGGGCATTGAAACAGCTTTGGATATTGCACAGGTACAGTGTACAAAAACGCCAAATATGAACAACAGGAGCTTTTTTAACCTCTTTATTTGAAATTATCCCTGAGACCATAGTCCACTTATGTATATTTCTAGATGATCATAAGCTAAAATGTTGGTGAGGGTGAACAAATGGCAAAAACAGTCATAAAAGCATAAATCAAAGATGTGAGTTTTATTTAATTACTCCAGCATAAAATTCAGGTCAAAACAATTCTGACTAATACAAAGATTAGAGTCAGGAGAAATTTATTCTTATAATGAATCATGGGATTGCATGAGTAGATTTTAGTAAAGTTTATAGTTTAGATATTATAGTAATTCTTAGTAATGCAGTTAGGAAAGGTAATAATAATTGTTCCATTAAATCTTCTCAACTTTCAAACTAATTCTAAATTTTGAGCAAAATACATATATAAAGATATTCCTAGTAACTAAAATGTTTTACTAACTACATTAAATTCTTATATAATATGTATTCTAAAATAACACTGCAAAATAGATTCTGCTTTGGTTTTATTAGTGAAAAATATCAGTTACATCAAGGTTGAAGTACTAAAGGTCCCCAACCCAGTGATGATGACAACAAAAAGAACATATACCCAGCCACCTTCTAGCATTTATTCTAGGCCAACGAGTGAAAATAATACTGCCATGCAACAAGATTATTGAAATGTATTTGAAAGGTATATTTTTAAAAGTGCTAAATGATAATTTATAACAAGAAAATTCTGCTATAATTATTTTCATGCAAGGAAGGCCCAAAATAAATGGAATCATCTCATTCCAAAATGAATATATATTTGGTCTTTAATAACATTTAACTGTACTTCTAAAAATGCTATGTTTCTTAAAAACAAATACTTATAATCATGACCTCAATAAGGTACCCTTATAGACACAATCACATTCAATGTAATCTATTCTAGAGTAAGTTGTGTCTTTCATCCAAACAACTCGAACCATCCAAAGAAGAGAGAGATACTTAGGAAAAACACAGATATGAAGGGAAAATGGTCATGTGAAGACAAAGCAGAGACTGGAGTGAACTCTTAAACCCAGGAGAGCAGGGCAGGGTCCTATCTGACAGGTTCAGAGGGAATGTCACAATGCAACTCCTAAACTTAATTTGATCATGAAAATGGAAAAGGAAAGAACTTTCAATGGACTTAACTACATATTTGGCTAAAATTAAGCAGTTGCCCTTATTTGGATATGGAATGGTGTAGTTGTTTGTTCTTTTACTCTTTTCTCTTTGGGGGGTCTGCCACCCAGCTCCCAAATAAATACACACAGAGAGACTTATTCTTACTTATGAATGCCCAGCCTTAGGTTGGCTTGTTTCTAGCCAACTTTTCTTAAATTATACCATCTACTTTTTGCCTCTAGGGGTTTTATCTTTCTCTGTTTCTATATATCTTTCTTTACCTCTTACTCTGTGGCTTGCTGTGAGGCTGGGTGGCTGGCCCCTGATGTCCTCCTCTCTTTCTTTTCTCACTCATCTGATCTTCTCTTTTCCTTCTATTTATTTTCCCTGCCTGTCAGCCCTGCCTATCCCTCTCCTAATTAGCTACTGGCCATCCAGCTCTTTATTTGACCAATAAGGTGTTTTAGATAGGCAAAGTAACACAGTTTCACAGAGTTAAACAAATGCAACATAAATGAATGCAACACATCTTTGCCTCATTAAACAAATACTTCACATTATGAACAAATATAACACATCTTAAAATAATATTCCACAACAGAATGGCCATAAAACATTCTGTTCTAAAGGCTTACCAGCCTGAGTTGCTATGGGGAGGTGGTACAACTTACATGAGACAAGGCCCAATGGCCAAAAAGTGGGAGAATGTTTGGAGACCTTAAGTAGGTATGGGAATTTAAAGAAGTATGGCCTTATAAGCCCATATGTTTTTGTTTTTGATTCACAGTGGCTGGGCTGTTTAGGAAAGACTAAGAGTGGCAGTCTTGTTGGAAGAGGTATGTCACTGGGGATGGGTTTTAAGTTTTCATAAGCCCATGACAGGTCTAGACTCTCTCTATCTGCCTCTATCTTCTAAATAAGATGTGATCTCTCAACTACTGCTCTAGTACCATGTCTGTCTGCCTGACATCATGCTTGCAGCTATGATGGCTATGGACTAAGCATTAGAGACTCTATGCCACCTCTCAATTCACTGCTTCCTTCTATATGCTGCCATGGTTATGGTGTTTCATCACAGCTATAAAACAGTAACTATTACAGTGGGACACTGGGAACCTAACCTATTCCTCCCCCTCTTGCTATCTGGTGCCATGATAGCACCTGCATAGCGTTCTACCTTCCCACAGACTTCCAAACAATGGAGTCAATTGATCTTGGGTTGACCCTTCTAAAATGGAGCCAGAAAACCTTTCCTGTTTGAAGCTGTTTTTCTGAGGTTTAAATGCATTTATAATGCTCAAGGGAAAATGTACTCATTCCTCACAATATTGGTGTTATCATCTTCTACATCTGAGAACCTTGTTCTACAATTTATTACAGTTAGTCTTTGCTTTAAAGTTAACAGCAGTATTTATTTTACTTGCATAATGAAATAGCAAAATAATTCTTCCAATAGCACACTTTAGTAAACTAAATAAAGAGTATATATGAATTTACTGTCTGTATGAGATATGACACATTTCTCGTGCCTACCTAAAATATTTGGTTAATTAGACTAGCCAGTATTAGACATTTTAAGGAAGAAAAATAATAATAATCTATCTTGGTTCCTATGTTTTTCTCAACTTATTTACATTATGGAAAAATATTAAGTTATATGAAGTAATATCTCACAAACCAATAAAGAGTACTTCAATTTTCAAGGGGAAAAAAGAACAACTATATATCTTAGGAAAATGAATAACATTTGAATAAAATTTCAAGATATAATTTAAAACAGTTTTTAATGTATACATTTTAATGTATAAATTCTTTATTTGTGTATGTATATATGTGGGGTTTGCATGATTTGTGTTTGTTGGGTGAAAGAATGTACATGCCACAGATGTCAGAAGACAACTTTGTGGGTTTTTCCATATTTGAGGTCCATGAATTGAACTCAGGTCATCCGTCTTGAGCAGCAAATGCATCATCTCCACCTGAACCATCATGCCGCCCCCCACCCATTTTTGACCCTTTTTTTCCTCTTTGAAACTGAGTCAATATATGTATCTCAAGTTTATCTCAAAATTCAAATCCTTCTGCCAACATCCTGGGTGCTGGACTTATAGGTGTGTCTCTTCATATCTTGCTTTTTAAAATATTTTTTTTTGTTGCTAAACTATACAACAAAAAATATGGCACTTAAAGGTACAGACCCACTATCATACATATATCCTGTAATCTATTCCCCATTTCTGTTTGGTGAAAAACTTTGTTCTAAATGCCGCATTATCTTTTACATTGAACCACAAAAACTGTATTTGAAATAAAAATAAATATCTTTGAATATGGATATGAAATATTTTTCTCATTAAAATATGATATACTTTGATATATCTACTAAATAAAATTTTAAAGTTAAAATGGGAATTAATATTGAACAGTTTTGGATAAGGATCAAAAGTCAAAACAGCAGTTCATTTACTACTTCTCAGTTTCTAGGGACTGTCTAAAATCCTTGCAGGAGCCAGATTTGGATGGGTGCCCCAACTCAGCACAGATACCCCATCTATTTTACAGATGGTATTTTGTTCAAAGAGACAGAACGGCCAAAAGATAATCTCTCTGCTTATTGAAGGTCCCTTTTCATTAGAGAGGCAACCTTGTAGCATGGTTAAATGCACAGGCTTTGGAAGCTGTTCGGCCTCGAAGACATGATTAATTCATTTATACTTTAGTCTGCTAATTCACAACACAGCAATGATTACAGGTCCTTTCTCATATTTGGGGTGCTATGAGAACTAAATGACATAGGCAGGTTTATCCATTCCAGGGTAGAGCTACAGCTGCTACTATCAGTTGTCACAAAAATACCAGAAAGGATACCTTTAACCCTCTTTCAATAAAATCTTGAGACAGCAAAAGAAATGAAATCTATATAAATAATAAATTGATTTTAGTTTCTTTTAAAAAGGAAACTTTGAATTAGTAACTTTTCTACAGAATGTGTACTCCAACATACAAAGCTGACATATTAAATGTCAGCACATCAGAGAATTCACACCTTAGTTACTCATCAATCTTACCCCTGTTTCCTCTTCCAAAGAGATGTGAAAGATGACTTATTTTTACCCTGTAACATCCTAGGGAAAAACTACATTCTTAATGTGTTTGTGAATTCTCAAAATGCCACAGAGACTGTCACATTCTCAAGAATCAGGGGTAAGTGATTATTTCCATGATGCATTTGCACAAAGATTACTAAATCTTTTAAGTGAATGCAGAACAGTGGGATGAGTGTCTATCAAAGACAAATTGTTCAAATTGCATGAATTCCTTCCCAGTCAAGCAGAACATATTTATGTGCAATTGTTTTGGATTTCAGCATGTGTGGAACGGGAGAAACTGTGATGTACTTTAAGTGACTCTCTGGAAGCAACAGGACACGCACAGCACTACACACTAGCGTGCCTCAAAAGTACAGCATATCTCTCTCCAAATCTCTGCTCACTTTCCCAACATGCCTTGGAATTCAGGTTTCTCTGTGCCCTACCAGTTCACTGAGATTTCCATCAACAGATGAGATAGGACATTCCAAAAGGCTGTAGTGATGAAGGTAGGTCTGTTGGGAAAGGTTCAAAGGTAGAAACCATACTTGCTGAGCATGTTTTTTCCCATGCCTTGAAAGTGAGAGTAATCTGGTTTTAAGGATCTGTTATAGTCCCACAAGGAAGAAGTGGTCCCTGATAGGCAATGAAGTAATTCTTTAGTGAGTAATTTATAATAATTTACAATAAATTGAGGGTTATCTTAAATATGTATTCCATTATTAATACTAAGAGAAATTAAGTAATCATCAAAGAACAATTTTAAATCAATCATGAACTTTTAGGACAAGGATAACTTTACTTCATAATATCTTCCCCCCAAAATGATCTAAGACCTACACTAAAAACATAAAAGATAGTAGTTGATGCTATTATTATCTCTTCTGAAATAGCGGTAATTTGTCTTTCTTCAAGTCATTTATTCTTTCTATATTATTCTAAATCAATGTATCAAGATGGAATAAACTGTGAGAAAAGTGTTATGAAGAAGAAATTCTTTGCACTACAGAAATAAGTCTAATGCAATTTATAGTATTTGGCCAAAACTCAGAGAAGTTCTGTGACCAGTGACTTTGCAGCCTGTCTGGTATTTAGATGAACTGTTATTCTTGACTGTTTCTATGGTATTTAAAGATGTGAATAGTTAGCTAAATGTGGAAGAATGACAGCTATTCTCTTAATTAAAAACATGATTATGCAAGAGTCCTACATGTTCTCTAGCACTATGCAGCTTGTTTTAACCTTAGAAATCTGTGCATCATCATGATTTAAAATTTTATGCTGGTGAATTCCATTAAGCTTTACAAATTTGCTATCACGTAAAATCAAGGCCCAATTGAAAGAGAAACAGTGTGTGTGAAGTTGACTGTTGACAGTTACTCCTGCTGATCCTTTCACATATATTCTAGAATACTGAAGTTTTCTTCTAAGAATTATTACTGGAGACTTCTAAACCAAGATGTAGCTGCTACATTTCAGACAACTGATTCATTGGATATCCAGAGTTCAAAGCAGTACTCAGAAGGAAGACATACAAAAAGATCTTGCAAAGGTGAACACAGACGAAACAAACTATTTGTGGTTAGATTTTAAACATAGGAAAAAGGAAAGCATTCCTTATCTTTATAAAATGTGACTTTACAAAGTTCCTTCACCCTATCCCTCAGAAGTCTCAAAGTTTAGAGTCATTATTAAACTAATTTCAGAAGCACATAAAATACTACATAAAATATAACCTTAAAATTTAGAAGATAATAAGTAGGAATTGTCATCATGTGCTCAAGCTGCAAGGAGGCAGTGAGTGCTATGATGGAGTTCTTTCCCTTGGTGATGAATTCCCCTTTCATAATATTATAATATGCAAAAGAAGTCTTCATGGTGACATCCTGAGTCCCTGACTCACCACTTGGCCCTTATACTCCACAGCAGAACATGAGTATATTGCCATATTAATACATGCATTTCTAAAGCACACCATTCACATGAAATATTAAAAGTGATCTAACCCATTGGGAATGAGCCTGAACCAGACTAGGGTATAAACAGATGCATTAACTGGCCAGCAAGAGGACAACAGTCACTTTTGGCCAAGGAATCATTAACTTAACCTTAATAAAACAGCTGAGTTGAATGTCATCATGTTTTTGTTCCCCCTGAAAGCCTAATGTTTGCTTGCATTTCACAGTCTGTGAATGGTGTTCGCAACATCAGCAATTCACTTTACACCTCTAGCTTCTCAAGTAGGAACCAGTCAGGTTTTCTGCCTCAATTTCCCAGGGAGAAAAGTGAGACTCCCAGGGTTCAGCTTTACAGTACTAAAAGCCCTCACATTAAAACACAAAAAGGAAGAGAATCCCATTCAAGACTGACAGAAGGAGCGAGAGCGCCATAACAAAGAGCTGAAAACCCAGGCTTGAACCCTACAGAAGATGATAAACATAAAATACCTTTCACCAGAGGGGCTAAGACTGCACTTTACCCACCACTGGATATTACCCTGCTGGGAATCATTACTATTGATTATCATGTCATTTATATGTACCATGCTGTATTGTAATTATCTTTTACACATCTATCTCCCTTGAGCCTGACTTACTTGAGAGTATTACATTTAAGGTTTATCATCAGCCAAGCATTTACCATACTGTATGACTTTATACATTTCATGGTAAAACAGAGTGCCTTTCTCAGGCATACTGTGGGACCTGAACAAAGGGACCAGATACATCATGAACTTTTTTATTATCTTCAAACATCCTGTACAGGGTAACCATGCACTCCTCCTCCTATTACATTCCTCTAGCTCAGTTCACTCAGTTCTCTGTGCAGAGTCCTCTCTCAGTCCTGGGAGTCATCTGAGTGGTTGAAGTTCCATCAGGAACTTCCCACAGCCAGAAATTTTTCCTCCTGGAGACAGTTTCCTTCTCATACTCACATTTCAATTTACACATTCTCCCTAGGTGCCACACACCCTAGCCAGTCTTCTCTGATACTTTCTATCAATACTTACTTTGAGCTTCTCCCCACACTAAACTCTACTGACGATAAATTGCTATTGTTTCACATTTCCCCTGAGAAGAATGCAAGGAACCATAAATGAGTGGACCTTCTTGACCTCATCTGCCCAAGTCACAAGCAAGGTGAGCCTAGGAGACTTACCTCAACCTAAGGAGAAAAGATGGATTCTTCAGGCACAGGGGTGTATCTTCCTCACTTCATCTCTTTCTCTCACTTCTCTAGACTGGTGGTGATACTGTGCTCCCCAATATATTGTGCACCTTAATAAACTTATCTGTGGTCAGAGAACAGAACAACTGCTAGATAGACATAGAGGCCATCCGAGTTCAAAGCCACACTGGAAACAGCCAGGCATGTTGACACATGCCTTTAATCCCAGGAAGTGATGGCAGGAATCTGTAAGTTATATAAGGTGTGAGGACCTGGAACTAGGGCCTGGTTAAGCTTTTAGGCTTTTAGCAGCAGTTCAGCTGAGATTCATTTGGATGAGGACAAGGAGGCTTCCAGTCTGAGGAAACAGGATCGGCTGAGAAGTTGGTGAGGTGAGGTTAGCTCTGGCCTGTTCTGCTTCTCTGACCTTCCAGAATTCACCCCAATACCTGGCTTCAGGGTTTGTTTTTATTAATAAGACTTTCTAACAATTCGAGCTACATGATATCAAATCATTGTAAGTTTTGACTAAGAGGGAGTCCCTTCCTTTGTGTTGGTCACAAAAATGTATCTTAGCATTGGCTTGGAAAGAGGTCAAACTGGCTGAAACATAGTGCCTTTCCCTTATTACTTGACAACATAATAAAATAGGATTATTTCTAAATAACTTACTAAGAGATGATAACAATCCACTTATGCTTATGGATTATCTAATTTTCAATAGCTATGACATTTAATCACTAGGTTATCCCATGCCACCAGATGTGTTTTAAGATCCGGCTATATTTCAGCCACTTTTGGAGCCAGGGATACATCTGTGAGCACTGAAAACTTGGAAACCTATGGAGCTCACCTTGTGCATGCAGCTGGAGGAAATGAAGCAAATACTTAATCTGGGCCAGGGGACTCACCCTCCATCTTCCAAGAAGCAGTGTTTATCTTTCCAACCCACTTTAGTGATCTTTTTTTCTACCAAGTACAGAAGGAAAGTGGTTGCTAGGGCTATGGACCCATATTACCGAGTGGGCTCGGCCCTACCTCTATAACTGAAGGAAATCTTCCCTACTCACATGTTAAGTCCTTTTTGACATGTAAGGCAACAGTTCTCAGTTTGTAGCTATTGGAATGCAAACTTTTTTTGTGTGTGGGGGGGTGAGACAGGGTTTCTCTGTGCAGCTTTGGCGCCTTTCCTGGAACTCACTCTGTAGCTTAGGCTGGCCTCAAAACTCACAGAGATCCGCCTGTCTCTGCCTCCCAAGTGCTGGGATTAAAGGCATGCACCACCACCCCCCAGCAAATACAGGCATCTTAGGACACTGCTAATGGAGTCTTCCACAAGAAGCTGTATGCCCTCTCTTCTCCAGTCTTGCTGAATATTTACAAGTTTCTCTGTCTGACTTCCCCTCAGGAAGCTGAGAACTAGTTGCTGGTGCTAGGGTTTTATGCATTTTTGATCATCATGATTATTTTCAGAGTAAGCTGCTCGTCCAAACCAGAATCCATATGCAAACCAGCCTTCAAGGAACATAATCGTCTGATTAGTCTCTTCAATCCCAGCAAGGTGCTTTATAACTAGTTGTGTTTGACACAGGTCAGATGGCCTTCAGATGATTGCAAATGTTCATCACATGGTAAGACAGTCTGTCCATTACTCCTTAATAAAAAGTCCCACACATTTCAGCCAAAATTAGAATCAGTAGATGTACTCATACGTGGTCCTCCTTAAAACTTTCAAACATGAAAAGCATGAAACTGTGACCCTGGAACTTGGAGAAAACATCCTTTCTAAATGGATATGATGACACTGGTCCAGACAAATTCTGGCCAAGAAGTATTTTCTCATAACACCACCAAGTATTTACAGGATCAACCCTTTGTTTCTAAGTGAGAAAACTGGGATGAATGGAGGTTTCCACTATGCATCTGCTCTGTCTTTTTCTTCTCTTGATTCCATCTCTGCATTATCTCTTAGGCATTAGGCCATTCTTTATTGACTTCTTCCAAATTTTGCTTTTATTTTTATCCTCTCATTTATAGTTAGTTTACTTAATGCATAAGTTAAATTTGCCCATTAATTAGTCTAATCATTTAAATTTATTTCAGGCTTCCACCTGGCTTTGCTTAATGAAGTGCATACAGGAAATAACAGGTTTTCCTGTGTTTGCCTAAGGCACAAAACTTAACTCACCATAACTTTTAGTAGCCCTAGCTATGAATTAACTTGAACAATTTTTGTCAATATAAATTAAGGTAATAAAAAGTTTACTTATAATAGATATGTATGCCTATATGATAAATGAAATGCTAACATTAAATTTATGAATATGTTCCATTAAATTAATTTGACATATTTAAGTATATCATGATAACATGCAATAAATTAATTTCATACAATAATAAACACAGAAGAGGCCACGTTTTCTACAGTGGGAAAAAGGATAGATAACCCTCCCATCAGATTTCTCTAACATAATAAAATAAATGTTAAGTTACCTTCCCAATGCAAAAATTTATAATTGTGCAGAACCACAAAACCAAGTTAGTGATACCAAAAAGATTTGGGTCTGCAAATTGTGTTCCTTGTAACTAATTCCTTAGATTTTTTCCAAACAAAAGGGTTGCATTTCTCCACTACACTTTAATGAAATATTCAAGTATAGCCCTGTTTGATGAATCCACGTACACATTTGTACCTCAGTGTATAGCAGCTGACATTGCACACCAGGCTTCCAGATGGATTTCCCGCGTTCCCACACAAGCAAGCCAATCTTCACGCTACCTGCCGGTGGCTCCCCTGTTAGCTTGCCACTGATGCTCTCCCAGCAAGTTGCCAGGGAAGGCTCTTAAATATATTTGATTAGTTTTAGGCTCTCATTTTTAGCGAGTCATCACCCTCTTAACAGCAGATGATGCCCCCTAGTTCGAATCAATGTGAGTGGCCCCGGTTACAATAGACTGAATTAATGATGAAAAATGTGTCGTCAGCTTAGAGGTCCTCGGACATTTATCACCCAATGGGTCTGCCAATTGGTGGGCTGGGCCTGGCTCATCACCACAGCACTTTCCCAGCCTTAAAGAGATAGCAGTCTTTTCAGATTAATTTAATGAGGTTTGGTGGGTAGAGAAGAGGGCCAGGAAGCCAGCTCAGTTGGCAGGTCTGGGTTCTATATTTTTTTCTTCACTTCTATAGCAAGTGTGTTTGTTTTGTAATATATTTTTGCAAGGCAAGCATGGGCAGTTGCTCTAAGCTCTGTCTTGAAGCCTAAAACTGGTTACATTCTATTCCAAAAAAAAAAAAAAAAAAAAAAGGTTTTCTAGGAAAAGAGATGGATGTTTTATGGATATAGATATTTCAAATTGAAAGGGTCTGCTGTGAATTATATTTTCAGAAAATTCAAATGCTTGCTGGTCCACTTGATATCTATTCTTAAAAAATAATTTATGTTCTCTGTTTCTTTCCTTAGATTTCATTTTATCTCACTGTCGACTGGGAGGGTTTTTCTTTGCTTTGAACTTGGTCATTAGTGCTTTTACTTTCATTCAGAAAATTAAAAACCAAACAAAAATTCACAGAAATACTTACAGAAATTATCCCATGTAAAAAGCTTACACATCCTTCATATTCATTGATGTTTGAAATACTTCACTCTTTGTCTTTTCCTGTGTCTCTGCATCTCATCAAAATAATGGACATAGAAATCAAAATTCAAATTGCCCTGTTGTTTCAAATAAGCCCAATATAATTTAAGAACTGAAATTACAAATTGCTTGCTTGGCAAATGTAAAAGGACTGCAAGTATCATAAGAACTGTGTTAAATTCTATTTGAATTTAACAAAATTCAGGTTAAAAAAAACTTATTTAAATTTTTTTCTTTCATTTTACGTACCAACCCCTGTTCTGCCTCCCTCCCCTTTGCCCACTCCACCTCACCTCCCCCCATCCAACCCAATCCCCTCCTCATAGAGGGCAAGGCCTCTGTTGGGTAGTCAACACAGGCTAGCATACCAAGTTGGGACTGGACCTAGCCCCTCCTCCTTCCATCAAGGTCTGTTAGGGACTGAAAAGAAGGGGGAAAGATGTTCACAGATTTCATTGACTAAACAGGGCTCCTATATTTGGGACTCATTCTCCCAGGCACTATCTGAAATTTGATTTGTAAGAAATTATAATAATTATCATGAAAAACTCCTGTGTTACAAATGGATCCTTGTGAGTCAAAGCCTGGACTGTAATCCCTCCTTCATCTAGCATCATCTTTCTCATTTCCCAACAATGTGTTTTTACTTTTCCTATTGTCTCCTAAAACAAATCTCTCAGTTCATGGAAAATGATAAAGACTACAACACATCACAGACTTTATAAATTAATAATTATAGTTAACATTGCTTTCCAAAAATGGAGGGATTTCACTTTTCAGGTTTTTTTTAACTGTAAACACAAATAATGTTTAATCACATAATCTACTCTGACTTGGCAGTTAGTGAACTCTCAGTAAATACTAGTTAAGTTGAATGGATTCATTCAACTTTCTGCACCCAATCACCAAAAGGTATCTTAAATATAAAGGTATCATATCTAATGAGGACATGGTAAGATATGCAGGGGATCAGGAAATACGAATGAGAGTAAGACACATCCTGAGAAAGACCTCCAAACAGGAAGTAAGGAACATGCGAACATTGGTACAGGAACGGTAACATTAGTGCTGACACAATTTGTACAAAGCTCAGGCACCCAGGAACAGCAGAACCTCAACAGTGAAAGGAACAATGTTTGGAACAGTGTTTAATTGGAGAGTCCCCCAGACAATTTAGAGTCAAGCTGTGATAGCCAACTGCATTAGGCTGATGCCAAGACCATAGTCAAGTGTAACTATAAGAACTACTATTATATCCAGGATGAATATTATCTGGGTTTCTTATGAAAAAATAGTAAATAAATACTCCACATCTGCATGGGTTTCTCCTAAGCCATCATTATACACATTATATCTTATTTTACTTTCTGTTATAATTTACTTTTGATTTTCAAAACCAGATAATAAAATATAAGATTAACTAAATATCTGAAAATTGGAAATTCTTAAATTTCCCATTAAGAAACGAGCAAATAAACCACAAGTCAAATGTAATCAGAACTTTAGGAAAGAGCAAGACGGGTATTTATATTATTTTACTTTTATTTTTTCTGGACTTACATATCTCTATATTTTTTTAAAAATATATGCAAGATTTTGCAAGAGTCAAAACAAGAGCTTCTTCAAGGAAGAGCCCCTGTGGTACCAACACTCAGGCTAGGTGATGATAGAGTTGTGTGGGCCCCACTTGCTGACTAGGTCACGACCTGTTTTCACCTTTCGTTACTGCAAGGTCATGGCTTAATTAATTAAATGAAGTACATTGGTATATAAGATTATTCAGTTAGACTAAGTAAATGGGTCATTCTAAAGCTCCACAAGTTAATCAAGTTCTTTAAGCTGGCTACTTCAGGCCGAGAAGAATGTCTCCCATGCAATTTCTTTGTAGAATTGCAGAGCACATTTCTGAGGACATGAGTGTTTCCCTTAAAGCCAAGAAATTAACTACAATATCCATCACACGTTTCTTCACTGAGAACCCTGTCTACTGCTTTTCTAATCTAGGTAATTCTCTCAGAGTAAAAGCACAAAATCAACTTAAAGGCTCTATATCCTTTCGTTTTGACATGCCACTCACAGATCAGGTGTCTCAGTGACTGTGTTGGAGAAACATACAAAAATTCTACAGTATTTGTAAAGTTTAATGCCTGTCAGAATTGGAAAGGTATTCTTTCACAAAGAGAGGAAAACTTTAGAAGAAACTTGTTCTAGAAATTCCATATTTTAATCTATATGATGAATAGAAAAATATTTTTAAATTATCAGCAAAGAAAATTTAACCAGGAGTTCAAATTAGTGGCCAGGTTCATCCAAAGATGACCTATCCTGAGAGCTTCACTCACAATTTAAAGTTCCATTGACTTCACAGAATGTTCCCTGAGAGATGTGTATAGGAGAAAGAAATAATCGCCAAGTTGTCAAATTTTTAGTAATGGGAACATACATTTTCTATGAAATGAATGAATTACATTTTTAAATTTTTAGAAAAATATACTTTTCTTTGGAAAAATTTGAACCAGTATGTGAAAATATATTCATTAAGCAGAACATGCTTGCTTGCTTGTTTGTTTGTTTGTTTTTTAAATAACATAAGAGAGTATAGTTCAAATGATGATATGGTGGCATTAAAACTTTCTTTAAAATAATGCAACCAAGTGACATATCTTCTTGCTATTCATCAAAAATACCTTGTACATCCTTGCTAAATAATACTAAATGGTTCACTCATTCAATAAATAGTTTATTGCTCTGTGCAGGCATTACAACTCATCCTCTCAATTGCTTCTCCAAACAGAATCTCATCCATTTTATGACCACACTGTGTACAATCTCCAATCATCTTACATTTAAAGGAAAAGTGTTATTTATAATGTTTATCATTCTTGCCAGTATACTTTTACAAGTCTTTGACATGTCAATGTGAAAAATTTATAGATATACAATAAAGCTTCATTGTAAGGATTTTCAAATAAACTAAGATGCATTTTGTGTTTGTCTAAAAGGCTCAGTAATGAAACCCGAGGGACTTGTTTATGCACCGTGTTTTCCCAGCAGGAGAACCAATATTGGTCAGTCCTCTGTCCACAGAGGCCTTTCTCACTAAATGGAACAGCATTTGCTTTGTTCTTTAACTCTAATTAACAACCAAATCATAAATTTAGTCTTTGCCCAATTAGATTAAGCTTTCCGCTCTGTTTTTACTTTTTGAAAATTCCTGCTGTCTTGAGTTTTATTTGGTAAAAGGAAAACAAGAACAAAGTGGTAAATTCCAAAAGCAAGATGGGGGACAAGCTTAATGCATTTGCCTCTTCTCCCAAGAGAGCCTGCTTCCTATCAGTCTTAGGTCACAATTTTAAAGAGTTGAATGATCAGGCTAAGTCCCTCTGGAGTATTTAGGTCTACGGCTGTGTCCCTGAACAATTCTGACTCTCTGCTCAGTTTATGGCTCTCAGCTGGACCATGCAGTGGTACAACAGGTCAAAGTGTCTGCTGCAATAGCCAACCTGTTCTCCTAGTAAATTTAATTGACCTACTAGGGCATTTCAGGACTAAGGAAAACAATACATTCAAAGTACAAGGCTTGTCACACAGCACATCAGGAGTCCATGTAGCTAGCTAGCATGAAATCACTTATGGCAAATATTGAAATGACATCTGTCATATGTTTAAGGTGCATGTTTTCATTTTAATAACAGTGTATAGTTGGAAGGTAAGGTTATATGTTTGGTGTAACTTTATGTTTGCATTTGGACTTTTTGTTTCTATCATTTGTTTGAACTATTTCCAAAGTAATCTATAGACTAACTCTCCACTGATGGCTTTTTTTTTAAATTGTGCACATGGAGGCCAAAGGACCATCTCTATTGCCATTCCTGAGGAGCCATTTGGATGAAAATGAGGGTATGACGGCTCCTAGATATAGCTGAAACGGTTTTTTATTTTTATTTTTTTATGGCAGATATGTATATAATGTTCTGTCTGCATATTTTGCCTGCAGGCCAGAAGAGGGCACCAGATCTCATTACAGATGGTTGTGAGCCACCATGTGGGTGCTGGGAATTGAACTCAGGACCTTTGGAAGAACAGCCAGTGCTCTTAACCACTGAGCCATTTATGGCAGATATGAGTGAGAGAACAGCTGGAGGCATCTGGAAGAGTCCAGACTAAATATGGCCAGAAGAATAGACCAAGCCATGAGAGGAGAGAGAATCAGATCAAGAGAGGAAGAGGAAAGAGAAGGATTAGAGGGGGCTAGGAGAGGGAGAAGAACAAAGAGGATGAGGAGGAGAGAGCCAAGAGCAGGGCCAAGGGAAGCTGGGGGGAGGGATGTGAAGTTTGGAGGTTAGAGAGTTGTAGGGTACCAGAGGGTGCTGAGAGGAGCCAGGATTCTGTAATGGGAACTTGCTATGTTGAGAGAGGCTGGCAACCTTCATGGGCTTTGATATGTTAAATAGGCACCAACCACAGTCAGCCATGTGTCCTGAGGTTTTTTGGGATCTGACACCATCCACTTTCTTTGATTTAGGATCTTTCACTGACTTGGAACTCACATTGTGACAAGGTCTCCTGTCATTCATATGCCTCTGCCACCCCCCTACCTCCCCCCCACCCAGTCAAGTATTATTTACATGAGTTCTGAGGATCACACTCATGTCCATGTCCTAATGCTTGCAAAGCAACCATTTTACTGACTGAGTTATCTCCCCAACTCTTTGGTTTGTCTTCCAAAGGCTAAATTTACATTATTTGCTACTGCGGTTATCCATTTCAAGAGGACCTCAGTGTTATATCTTTCTTGTCTTGATCCTTATCTTCCACTACCTCACTTGCTCTCCCTTCATTGCTTTATTCGTGTGTGTGTGTGTGTGTGTGTGTGTGTGTGTGTGTGTGTGTGTGGTGTGTGGTGTGTGGTGTGTGTTAGAGAGGGGGCGTGGGGAGAGAGGAGAGAGAGAGAAAATGTGTGTGTGTGTGTGTGTGTGTGTGTGTGTGTGTGTGTGTGCAGCACTGGGAATTAAACTCTGGGCCTCACTCATGTCTTGTAAGAACTCTGAGCTACACCACAGCCTAACCATTCGGGATATCATACAGAGAACACAGACTTGTTATCATTAAAGACGTCTGACAGATTCAGCACTATAGTGTTTTTGGATCGACATCTCACATTCTTCACAATCTCAGAGTCTAATCACTGAAGAGGTGGGGAGAAAATGAAACAAAAAAAAAAAGAAGTGCTTCTTTTCAAAATCTAGTATTAAACAGAAAAAAAAAACAAGAAAAAGAAAAAGAAGAGAAAAAGAGAAATCATGTACAACATTAAGGGCTTTAGTCAAGATTAAAGTCCAAAGTGTGTTCAGCTGAAATATAGCTTTCCTTTCTGTTCCCTTCCTGCCAAGACCCCATGTGTTTTTCACAGATTATAACGCAGCATTTCAATGCTTTCTCCCAGAGGAAGTTAAATAGGTTTTATCTGTAATGAAAGTAGAGTTCATTCTTATCTGATAAACCTGAGGAATGCCGAAGGGAGGCACTCAGCTTGGGTTTGTTTATGGAGCTCTCAGAGACAAAATCTCTTACATTGAGAAACATCTGGCACAGCAGTGAGGAACAGAGGTCAAGATCCTTGTTGGCCGTTTGACACAGATAATGCCACTCTGCAGCTGGAAGTGACCACAGAACAAGAACATACTCTAAACAGCTAAACAATTCCAATAGGCCATGGTAACTGTGGGGCATGAGCTGTAATCTGGTCTCTCATGAATGTTTGCCATATGATCACTGTTTAATATAGATAAGGATCTGCTTTGTAGAAATTTCATGCATCCTTCAGAAAGGAGGTCAAATTTTCCACAAGCAAAAACAGTGCCTGACTACAGAAGTGAAGCTCTATCTCTGCAAATTCAATGTTGCATTCTGCAGAATTCTGTCTTTTCTTTGTAGAGATGTACAGCGCTGAGTTCAAAAGCATGGACAGAAATGCTAATGTCCATCAAGAACCAAGGCTGATTCTTTTGCTATCATAAAATTAAAAGAAAATAATTGTTTAAAAGCACCCTTATTTTCTACGTAAGATATCATTGTGGTGCAGGGCTGTAGTTATTTGGCACTTTTCTGTTATGTATAATGTCCTGGGTTTCATCCCCAGAACTTAGCATCGCAAGTGAGAGCAAGAAGAGAAAATGGAGATAAAAAGGAAGGAGAAGGAGCAGAGGAGAGAAGAAGGAGAAAGAGAGGGAGGGAAGGAGACATGGGCAGAAATATATCTCATGATGAGTTACCACTAGATCTGGATATATATCACTATGCTTCACTTTTTTTTAACCTACAAGCTAGGAATAATTGCAGCCTCGTCCTGAGTTAGTTAGTTAGTTAGTTAGTTAGTTAGTTAGTTAGTTAGTTAACAAAGCCTCTGGCTCACAGAGCATACAATCAATGGGAACAATATTTAAATGGCATAACCACATGTCCCTGTGGTATCTACATTTTAACTCTAATATATATGTTATATTAAATTCAAATATGCTGCACATATTCACATGCCCATTCATTTGCTAATTAGAAATTTATAGGAAAATTAACATCTCTTAAGGACCACACATACTGGGATGCAGCACTGAGAAAAGCCAGTATTTGTGGAGAAGGTGATTGGACTGAAGCTGTTTTGACACTCTCAAGGTTTGCTATTTCTTTATGTCATGGTGATGGAGTGCTTGGGAATGATGCATTTCCCAGGTCCCTGATAAAGAAGGGCTCGGACATCTGCTTTAAGAACAGTTATGATGACATGTGAGGTAAATACCATCTATCATCTTTCCATGGCCACTTCTCTGAGAGTCCCTTACAAATACCACCTTCGGTGGTCTTATCTCAGCAAACTGCAGCTTCTTCACTCTCCACATAATATGCAAGAACTTAACTCTATGATTACTCTACTCTAGTTTAAAACACATGGAAACAAATTATGGGATGAACATTTTATAAAACTCTCTCTCTCTCTCATACAAACACTACATGGATTCTTAGACACTTTATTAGGCCTGGATGAGTGTGAGAAACAAAGAATTTTTATTTGGCTAAAATGATATGTGTCATTTTCAAATGTAAAAAAAAAATGTTTTCTTTAAACATATATATGGGGAGCCAACTTAGGCAACACACTCTCTAGGTATAAATACATATTTTTTAGATAAAGAAAATGTTTGTATTTAAAATGAGAACCACTCCCCACACCTCAAAATATTCACACACAAAAGTACTCTGTGTTATTATTCCTGTCAGCACTTGGGCAAAATGCTTAGTCACTCCAGGGCCTTAAGTCCTATGTAATACATGGGAAGTGTGGTCACGTAATCTATGCTCATTTGCGTTGTGGCTACAGAAGCCCATATACGCATGCTCAAGGTGACCTATGAAAGCAGGGTCTACCTGCTCCCCTCTCTCCCTCTAGCCAGAGGTAGCATCTCTCTCTCTCTCTCTCTCTCTCTCTCTCTCTCTCTCTCTCTCTCTCTCTCTCTCTCTCTCTCTCTCTCTCTCCCCCCCTCCCTCCCTCCCTCCCCACATCTTTCTTTTCAGTAGGCCTGCCCACCTCCACCCTTTCCCTTCCCTAATAAAAACCTCTTATAGTGGGTTTCATTGTAACTTGTGTTTTCTCCAGCCTGGTAAATAACACTGACAAAAAAGTAACACTTTGGCCTCTAGTTTTAACTATTTGCTTTTGTACTAGATGTGCTATCATTTGCCACCATGGACTGTTTAAAGTACATATGAAAACCATTTTCCTAGTATGATAATTGGCTTTAAATTCTGAAAGTGAAATAATTAACTTTTTTTCTCATATACTTTGGTTTCCACAGAATTAGAGTGGTCTTTATTTGTTGATGAATCTACAGTGTGACCAGGGAGTTGCTTTGTGCTGTGATGATATTTTGTTTGTACTCAAACAAAGCTTGCCCAGAGATCAGAGTACCACGGAGCTAGCCACTAGAGGCCAGGCAGTGGAGGCATACACATTTAATCCCAGTACTTGGCAGGAAGAAACAGAAAGTGATGTGGCTAGGCAGAGAAAGGAAGTGATCAGGTTAGGTGGAGACAGGAGTTTGTCCTCTTTTTGGTCTGAGATAAGAACTTGAGTGGTTGGCTGCTCTGCTTCTCTGATGCTTCAGCTTTCACCCCCTAATATCTGACTCTGGGTTTTTTTTTTTATTATTAAGATCAATTAGGATTTGTGCTACAATCTGCTATGAAGACACAGTGAAAATGCTCTCTCAAAGACAATCCAACACCTACTGCCAGTTTTATCAGGATGACACTTTGTAGTTTGAATTGCATGTTGTGTTTTTAATAGATCTCTTTTTGCCTTAATCAAGAGTGAATAGGTATGAAATATCATGCAAAAGCTTATCATTTTTAGAAACCCAGAAAGCAAGGCAAATCCATGCTTGAAAGTCCTCTTCTTCATCTTGCTTTCCAGGGCCCTGATGAGGAGCAGGTGTAAGAATTTTTCCCATAACCCTGGCAGGTCATTTTGTACATAAAACATACCCAGATATGTTTAATATTATACTTGTCCCATTTGAAAATAATATCCAACATCTCATGGTAGAAAAAAAACAAAGGTTAGAAATAATTGAATTTTTAGCATACATTTGATGAAGCTGAATCCACGTGGCCAAATGGGGAAATCCTCAATGTTTTTTATTACTTACTCTATTATTTACTTCATTTCAAATTGAAGTTGTCAACCTCTGATACTTTAACTGTCTATTAGGAAAGAAACATAATCTTATTTTTTATGACTTGGCTTTTCAGTTTAACTTCAATCTAGATGTGATATACTTTATTTCCAATTATTCAAACAATTGGAAGTTTGGGATCTTTAACATCACAGAGATGATATGTATTAATATATATTAATTGCTATTTATATATAATATGTTAATATATATAAATAGAAAGACTCCAAGTGCAGAAACCTGGGGGGGGGGGAACGGGACTGAATGTCTAGCATCATTCAAAAGAAAAACTAACAGCAGTAATATGCAGCATTATTCATGAGACAGTGAGTGTGAGGAGACGCACTCCACAGCGCACTGAAGTACAGCATACAGTCTAGCAAGTCATTACATTCCATCTGTCTGTCAAAACAAGAGGAAAAACAGCTGTACAGAAAGCTAGTGTCATTCATGTGAGAACTTTTTAGCAATTACTTTCAAACCGACTTTGCTTATTTTAAATACATTTATTTTTAAGTGGTATTTAGAGCTTTGGGGTATAATTTAGCTTTTGAATGCATGAGTCCTTTGGACATCAACCAGAACTTTGGAATGCCTAACAATGCCCAAACACAAACCTTATGCATATTTCATCTTAAACTGAAGGAAAAGGAAATTTTGTTTACACTTTGCTGAATGGCCAACAATACAAGTACATTTACATAAACACGCTTGCTTAACAATATCAAATAATAAGTTTAGATTCGTCTCTTAACCTAGCTACTTTATGAAATAAATATTTTAATAGACATAGTTTAGTTAAACCCCATTGCTAGTTTTCGCTTTTTTATAATAAAGGATGAGTCTTTTTGTTTTTACTTCATTTACCTCAAAGAGAATTTTTGTAGGGGAAACAATTGCTGTGATTACAGTTGTCACAACAATTACAGGCTACTTTCAGCCTTTCCTTCCTGCTTTGTGGATACTAAAAGTTTGGGTTTAAAATCAGCTGGTGCTGACATAGATTTTATTACAACGCATGAGCATAGTACACCACTGGATAGGAAAATAAATAAATAAATAAACAAACAAATGAACAAATAAATAAATAAGACAAGAGAAAAGCTTCACAAATAGACCCTAGATGAGCCAAGATTTGAATTCTAACTCAGCACAAATAGTTGCATAGTTTGCATCACATTAGTTAATCTTACAGATGTGTGGCCTGAAAAGTCTGTACTATGGGACCAACAATATCTGCCCCAAAATACTGATAACAGGTTGGAAGACTATCCATTAAATGCAGTTTTTCCATTGCAGGACAAAATAAAACTCCCTTTTCTCTTCCTATGATTCTTCCCTGTGCTCTGGGAAAAAGACAGTTAATTGCACTGGACTCAGCAGCCACTGCTTCTGTTCAGCTTCCCACGTGTCAAAATGTTGGTGTCCCTGGCATTTCCTTGTTGTTCCTCCCTTGTCTGTAGTTTACCCACCCATTTACACCTTTCCCCTTAGAAAGTTTTACACCACCCCAGGTAGTGCCTGCGGCAGGGCTGTCCACACTTAACTTCACACTTGGATTTCCCTCACCTGACCTTAGTGTCCCTTCCATTTCCCAGACCATTTCCTTGTTCCCTTCCCTGATGCCCAGAATGGTCTCTAATGAGAACACCCATTCCCCAGAAAGCTGTTTTTCAGCATCATCGACACCTTTGTACAATTTTTCCATTAGCAATTTCCCTTACCTACCACTGTAAGCAAGTAACTCTTCTAGCTTCTCTACATCTGCATCAAAAATGCCTGTCAGAAATTTCTGATGGTGTCTCCCAGTGTGCACATACTCTTAGGACAACTTCATCCAGTCCCCAGTCTTTGTGGTTAGGTTGTCTTATCTCTCCTCACTTCCCAGTTCTAAGTCACATTTGACAGTAGTACCTATGAAAACTAACCCAACAAAAGAATATGTGGAATTGTACACTTTCTGTATTCAAACCTATCTTCTGGTCACAGGCTCCATGTCTATGACTACTTAGTTATTTCAGGCTGTGATCAAAATTATTTTACCAACAAGTTCTCTCGACTACTCCATATATTGTGTTGGTATCCAAAGATGTACAAATAAGCATTACATTTTTTCAGTCTTGTTTTTCCAATTACAGATACTGATATCATCGTCAGTTTTTCCTCTTTTCATGACATATACAAAAGAAGCAAAAAAAAAAATCTCATAGGAACTTTGTACTAAAAAAAATGCTAAAAGTATTTCTATATCCTATAAAATAATTTCTTTAAGCCAATCGTTAGGAATACCTAGTGGAAAAATCAACTTCTACCAATATGATTTTGCACTCTAGTTATATGGAAGAGACATATTTTCTCACTTATGTTTTTATTCTTCAGCTAGAAATATTGCTCATCCCACTTGCCCCATCCAAGTATGCTTAAACTTTATGACCACCCCATTTCTAGGCAGGCTACAATTACTCCTGGTTATTTGACTGAGAAATGTCTCTTATAGAATCCAATGTTGGAACATTTGTTCCTAAATTGGGTCACTGTTTAGTTAGGCTGAAGTACTTTTAGGATGAGAGCCTTGCTTGAGTAAGTACCTCTCTAGTAGAGGGCTTTGAGAGTTTATAGTCTCCATCCCAATTAGTTTCCTTCTTCCTCTCTTCTCCCCTTTTCTGTCTCCTCTCCATATTTCCTTTCTGCTCTCTCTCTCTCTCTCTCTCTCTCTCTCTCTCTCTCTCTCTCTCTCTCTCTCTCTCTCTCTCTCGTGTTAATATCTGTAGTTGAATTGCAATCTCTCAGCTTTCTTCTCAGTCTGCCTGCTGCCTTGCTTCTTACGCCATTGTTGACTATACCGCTGAAAAACTGAGCCAAAAAAGTTCTTTGTTCTTGGGCTAGGGCATTTTATCACAGCAACAGAAAAGTGACTAACACAACTAACTCTCTTCCCAAGAATCACTTTCATCCCTAATGCAGAAAAGATCCTTTGAACTTGTAGCAATTTATCTGTGCCACTTCTGTACTAATATTTCCCCACCTTATCAGAGTTCATATAGCATTCCCCACTTCTATTACCTAAAATGATATATTTGTACAGTAACTTTTTCCCCCATTGAATGCTTTCATTTAGTTCTAATTTCTGATTAAAAGACACGGTACTTAAAGAATCTTTGAACTTAAAAACTAAGCCGAGGAAAGGTTTATAGGATGGAAACACACACACTTTATAATTAGCTGAAGCCAGCTCTGGAGATTCCAGTTTGTGTTGTCCAGCACTAAGGAAATCTCCAGAGCCTTCATCACACCAATCTGATGAACACGTTCGTCATTCAGTGACTGTACCTATAAATATTTTTATACTAGAGTTTCAGTTGGTGTTTAATAGGCTCTAATGACGACCATGACCAGAAGGGAATAGATACTAACACTCAGTTGTAACTTTCTGAGGCATACATGCTGTGGAAAACACCCCTTTATACTAAAGAGATATACAGCACAGAAAGATTCAGCGGTGATAGCAAAGCATAGCAGAGGGGCTTTTTATGAACTGTGACACATCGTGGAAAAGTACCAAAGAGTAAACTTAACAGTATTTTACCCATTGTTTATTATGTGAACATTGATATTGATCATTCTGGAGTTGAATGGGAAGTTCTAGTTGATAGGAAATATTCACACAATTGAACTAAGTATACAAACATAATCTCTATTCCCACTGTTCACTGCATTATTATTCTAGAGTTGTTACAATAAAAAAAAAACCTGTTCTGGATAGCTTACTGAACAAAAATGTATTGTCTCATATTTCTCAAGGCTGAAAATTCATAAATAGGTTTAAGCAGGCTTGGTCCCTTTGGTGGCTTTCTTTTCTAATAGACATCTTTTCTGTGTGTCTTTATGGTGAGTTTTACCTTGTGAATATGTTGTCCTAATTTCTTCTATGAGGAAAGGAGTCATATGAATGTTGTGCCCACCCTGATGATCTCATTTTAGCTAAACTACCTCTATATAGACCCTATCCATGCACAGATGCTCCCACTTACAATAGTTCATATTTACTGCAGTGTGAAAGCAATATTCTCACAGTAGAAACTGAACCTTACATCTTAGGTTTTTATTTTTTTTTCCAAGCTAGCCATATGATTCCATGATATTGGGCAGTGGCAGTGAATAGCACCTCGGGTCAGATAAGCAAACATGAGCACCGACTGAAGCTCCTTCGGAAACACTGCAGTTCCATGTTGGCAGTATTTGTACATACACACGCTCAATGTATCACACGAGCTATTCAACACTTTATTGCTAAACAGGCTTCACTGACTTTGTCTATAGTAGTGGTTGTCAACCTTCCTAATGCTGCAAGACTTTAACACAGTTCCTCATGTTGTAGCGATTTCCAACCATAAAATTAGTTTCATTGCTACCTCATAATTTTGCTGCTATTATGATCTGCAATGCAAATAAATACTTTTGAAGATAGAGGTTTGCCAAAGGGGTCACAGCCCACAGTATGAGAACCATAGGTCTATATGTTGGCTAGTTAAGTGTTTTGAACATATTTCATGTAGGCCCGCTTGAGCCCTGATTTTCAACACTGTGTGTGTTTGTGCGCGCACGCGCGCACGTGCGCATACATGCGCATGTGTGTACATGTGCATGTACCTGTTTGTGAATGTGTATGCATGTGCACATGCTTGTGTGTGTGTGTATAATATTGACAAGATATTTCTCATTTATGATGACATTGTAACTTGAATATGAAGTTTCCCCTGCCATTGGCTCAAATGCAGAATGCTTATTGCCTAGCTAGTGCCATTGTGGGGGAGTTTCTGGAAACATAGGAAATATTGTTTAACTAAAGACCCCAGGGCACCGAGTGTGTGCTCAAGGGAACTGCGCTCTGTTATTGGTTGATTCTTCTCCCCTCTGCTTCTGTCCACCATGAGGTAAACAGATGTCATTCCCATGGACTCTTGATGCTGTGAGTTGCTACTCAATGACATCCTAAGCCTGCACAACAACAAACTAAACTCTTTAAAACTGTGAGCCTACATACATATGTAAATTATAAATAAATAAATATTTATTTATATATAATTGCTTCTTATATATAAATATAATATATACATAATATATATATATTTCTTCTTTTAACTTATGTTAGGAATTGTTACATAGTGAAAAAATTGACATCAAAGTTTACGGGCCATAAGGTGATTGTAATGGGATGCATAAGGGGTACATTCAGACTTTCTAGATCAAGAACTTCAACATATGAATTTTTAGTTTTGACAAAGACATTGCTTTAGGAACATATGATAATCTTAATGAACATGATGTAATTTATAATCACCCTGGAAACAAACCTGTGGTCATATCTTCAAGGAATGATCAAGTCAGGAAGGCCTTCTCACCCATCCTAGACTGAGCTCACCATTCCGTAGCTCCGGACTGCCTAAGAAGCATGTGAGCTGGCAGTTCACAAGTCATCTCCCTCCTTCCTGACTGTGGATGCAATGTGAACTGCTGCCTCAACTGTTGCCACGACTTCTTCTCCACGATAGGCTGTATCCTTGAATGGCAAACCAAGAATAAACCCTCCCTCTTCTTTAAGATGACATTGTTGGGTATTTGCTCACAGCAAAGAAGAAAGCACCTGACACAGAAAAATTAGTAAGAGTAGGCATCCACGAAATACAGTGTTAGGCAAGGATAGTCTGGAATCCATGCATAGATAATGACAATGTGGGAGCACAAGCAATTGGGTTTTTGTTTTAAAATTGCTTTTTCAGGCTGTTAATCACTCAACTCCTTAAGACGGGGGTATTGCCTCACAGAACATTCAGTTTCCTCTCCCTTTTTAAAGTATCCTTGCATTCATGCCTTAAAGTCATGTATAGCCTAGTCATTTGCATTTCTACAAGCTTTCTTCAGCTGTAGGGCCACCTAGCCCTATGAAGAGGTTGCTCTGCATATCAGCTCAGCATAGTTTCAGAGATGAAGCTACCAATGGCACTGAGCCCTGATCCTGTCAGCTCGCCCTTCATTTAAGCCTGCTGGCTTTAAGTTCTGTCTTCTAGTCAGCTGATCGATAGGTTGGCAGCTTGCTGGCTAAACTACTCAATTTAGGAGGATGCACGGGTGTTGTCTCATGTATTATTCAAAAGAATGGGCTCAAACACAATCTCTTCTCTACCTAACCTCAGACAGAATTAATCACTCCTTCCTTGAGAATTACTGGTCAGGCTTGTATATATCTCGATTACGGAGCTGATCACACTACTCTGCCATGCTGTAATCATTTACTTACGTGTTGTTCTCTCCTCCTGGGCAAGAAGTGCCTTCAAAAACTCAGACTATGTACATCTTTGTTTTCCCAAATCCAGTGCTAAGCATGGTCCTCAAAAAGTTAACCCTTGAGAGGTGGGGATGTGGCCCATGGGGTAAGGGCTTTCGGTATCAGCACACAGATCTAAGTCCTCACATAACAAGCAGGCCATAGTACTGAGTGTCTACTACTCCAGTGCTGGAAACTCAGAGAAAAGGGAGTCCTGGGAGCTGGCTGGACAGGCCTAGCCTAAATAATGAGCAGCTTGTTCAGTGACAGACCCTGTCTGAAAAAAATAATGTGGAGAGAGACAGAGGAGTACACTTGATACCAAATTCCACAGGTATATGAGTGTGTGAGTGCACAAGTGAACACATGCACATAAATGCACACATACACACACATACATGTGTAAGTGCTGTGGATATTGTTCTATATAAATAAAACACTGATGGCCAGTGACCAGGCAGGAAGTAGGTGGCCAGGCAGGAAGTAGGTGGGACAAGGAGAGAGGAGAATTCTGGGAAACAGAAGCCTGAAGGGAGAGACACTGCAGCCACCGCCAGGACAAGCAGCATGTGAAGACGCCGGTAAGGCACCAGCCATGTGGCAAGGTATAGATTTATAAAAATGGGTTAATTTAAGATAAAAGAACAGTTAGCAAGAAGCCTGCCACGGCCATACAGTTTATAAGTGATATAAGCGTCTGAGTGATTATTTTATAAGTGGATTGTGGGACTGCGGGGCTTGGGGAACCTGGAGAGAAGCCCCCCAGCAACACATACATGTGCACAACACCCCTCCATGTTAAAATGTTTTATGAATGGAAGAATGAATACTGAATTGTTTGGCATTTTTTCACCACCATAAATGTCGATTGCCAGTACAGTATGAACTGTCACTAGGAATTACGCATAGGTTTGTTTGCACCTGTTACAAATTTCTAGATGTACAACACTTTAACCTCAATTATTTATGCTAAACAAAGTTTCAAAACCCAACAGATACAAATTAAGTCCTTTCAACTGTATGAAACAAAACAATATGCATGATATAACTATTCCTACAGAATCAAGAAATGATCGACAATTTCATAGCAGTAGGATAATACTGGAAATACTATGGTAATTTTCATTCAACATAAACAACTCAAGGGTGTACAAAGTAAATTCAATACTAGTTATATGGATGTTAATAGCAGTAACCCTCTTAATAAACCAGGTGAACTAACTTTATTAGACTTGAGAAATATGTAAAAAATTTGCATGACTTTGAATTTTATTATATTTGTATTACAATTAGATATCCAGCTGGGCTGTGGTGGCGCATGCCTTTAATCCTAGCACTTGGGAGGCAGAGCCAGGTTGATCTTTATGAGTTTGAAGCCAGCCTGGTCAACAGAGCGAGATCCAGGAAAGGTGTAAAGCTACACAGAGAAACTCTGTCTCGAAAAACCAAAATAAATAAATAAATAAATAAATAAATAAATAAATAAATAAATAAAGCTATCCAACAATTAATATAACAAAGATATTTGGGCCTAACATTGTTAAGACATATTGAAAGGTTCAAACTCCCAATGCTTTATGCATGATTCTTCTCAGAGAATGCTATGTTTTCAACCTACGTGTTCTGAGTTATTTTGTTAAGTCATATTCTATTTTCTCTTTATTTTCTGTGAATTTTTAGGAAGAGGGTTATACTTTAAACACAATTATAAATAATAAACTTCTCTTTAGTTTTCCACCATTGTCTATGGTTGAATTTATTTACTGAGAATTCGTCAAGTAGCGAAGCAGGTCTGAGATAGGCACACCATTGTGGGAAAAAAGTACGTAGAACTAAGTAAGTGTCCTTCTATGTGTTTATCATATCCACAATATGTCAAACAGACTGGTTAGGTGATTAATTGAGATTAATGGTCACTATAAACCACTTAGCTGTTAAAATGTTCCTGGCCCTACCAGAAGGACAAATCATCTCATACTAGTACAGTCTCTATAAAAGTAGATGGGAAATATTAAACACTGGCAACCAAGAGATATTTAAATAATCTGCTACTTTTAAAAGCTATATTTATTTGGTCACATGTTTAGGGGGTGGTTTGAATTTGTGCTGGTAAGTATAAAAAAATTTAACAGGATCCCTGCTGAGTTAAACAAAGTTTTGTAGATTTTAGACCATGAACATCTCCTTCAAAAGTCCTTTCACTTGAATTATCACATTTAGTATTAAAACTAAGATGACTGTGTGATGTTTATCTTATAGTATATGTTTTTTTATGCAGTAAGTTTCAAGAATATATGGGAAGCATTTAGGAGGAATATTTTACTTTAGACAGAAGCATAAGGTATGATTCTTAAAATGATAGGACTATTGATATCCTTTCTGTGTTTATAAACATTCTGGTATTCCTTTGAAGTTCATTCCTGTTTTTTCACTAGAGATGGTATATAGAACACATATAAAGGATTGCTGAGGATGGACTTTTATTCAACATTTTTTTTCTCCAACAATTATTGTTATTTGCTAAAATTTTTCTTCCAAACTTTGTTGGGTGATTCAAATGAGGTTGACTTTTCTAGATTTAAGCATCAGCTTGGAGTGCAAAAACTCACACTCCTGTGTCTTCTCTCCTCTGTGTGGCACCACAGACCCCTTCTCAGCAGTAAACAGAAGATTAAGCTATGTGCTAGATTATGTCAACACTAAATATGGGGAGGAGGACTATGGCTCTTTTCCAGGTGGTAAATTGAAGCACCGCTCTCACTGTTACTTCAAACAATCCCTGATGTTTTTATCGACTCCCACACTGTCTCAAACACAGTCCAGAGTCCAGTCAATACCTGTCAGTCCATGGGAGCCATGAATCCCACTGCCGCTGTCACTCACCCTTATCTGGTTACAAATGGACTCTTTGGGAGCCTGTCTCTTGACAGCAGACCCAGGACCTCAACCTCTTAGAGACAGTTTAACCCAACAGTAGCAGTCTAGAATCTCTTCGCCTGGAATCCTTCATAGCCTCCATCACTTCTTTATTTAATGTTTATACTTGCTTATTCACAGTGTGTAGTGGAAAGCAACTACAATTTCGCAGATTTAAATATCGGCACATGTTTTCTAAAAGGGCACTGGGAATAGCTCATGTTAGATCATAGTCTGCTCTTTGCCTAAGGTCCAGAGTTCAATCCCCAATGCTCAATATGCTAAATCAAACACATAAACACATAGTCACAGTTTGCTTTCTGTCCCCAAACTTGGGGACTGAACATGGATTATACACTGCTAATTTATACCCCAGTCCCTTTATTTAAATTATTTACATATTTCACTTTTGAAAGCATTCATGCTAGTTGCCTAAGCTAGCTTCACTATGCTGTCCCATTCTTTTTAATGACATTTGTTATTATCTTGTGAGTTACAGATTTCATGTGTGACTTTTATGATTAGCTATAGTGCCGATCCTAATATTTCCTTATGAATAATACTTAATATTGTCCTTCTCTATCACAGTCTTTTTAAAATACAAATTTTATCAAATAATCATGCACCTACAGACATTGTTTCATAAACTATGTGAAAAAATAAAATATACTTGCATGAAAATGTAGAAAATAATTGAAAAGGAGGTATGTGTTCAAGCCTTCTACTTAACACTTTTCTTTTTCATTCCACAGGCTAACTTAGTAAACTTTCCCACAGCAATTCGACCTCCTGAGAGGTGAAGAGCCATTAGCAAGTGACCAGAAGGACTGAAACTCATGTTAAGGACATAGACAAACTATATCTAAAGGCAAGTATGCAAGTGATGACTAAATATTAAAGCTCTTTGGGTTTTGATTATGCAAGATTTTATAAAAGAGCTTTTTATTTTCTATGATTGTCAGTAAAACACTGAGGACAGGAACCACAAGAACAACTAATTTAGAAATAAAAGAACACACACAGTTAGTAGGCTCATATGTATGCTAACACATACCTAAGATATATTAATTATATCACAGTGAATTACTTTGAAAACATTGGCAGATATCCAACTTATCTGCCTTCATATCACAAGTCCATAGCCATGCCTTAGTATGGGATCTAAACAAAAGTAAATATTAGAGAGAAACTAGGTTCTCATCCATTTCAAACTCACACTTGACATTGTGAAAATAGGATTCTTAATCCTAACAGGGGTCACCTTCCCTTTTTCTAAAATATTGAGGGAAAGCACTAAGTAAAATGGAAAAAGCTATGCCTCAAAAAATGTAATCATAAGGGAACATGGTTTATGTAGAACAATATGAAATATATAGTGTTATGTATTGTTTACATTGTAAAGAGGGTAAACAAATATTTAAAAATATTAAAATGGCATCTATATGAAATACTGTCATTTTTAGATGCTATTTTTTGATTTTGTTATTTTGAGGGATTTCTCTAGTCTATTGATTAATTGATAGTTCTGAATTCTACTTATTAGTATGTTTGGGGTAAATGTATATTGAAGATTTTGTTTATTTTTAGTATTATATTTATTGATTGATAATGTGAATTATATGTATATGCAATCATTGGTCTAGAATAAATAACGATTTCAGTGTATGTGTTCAATCATATTCGATCCTAAGTAAAGTTTATGGTTATTTGGTAGTTTGACCCAATGTTCAAATGTGTTCGTTATGATGAAATAAGGAACACTCATTTTCTGTTTTAAAGAAGAAAAAAAAACTATGGGATTCAAAGAAGAGACATCTGAAAGGTGCCGTGTGAACGTAAGATGAAGGTAGAAGGTTAGTCTTCGGTATGGATATCAAAACAGAATCAAAAGAAAGGAAGGAAAAGAGATTTGAAAAAAAATCTTGAGGTAAATGGTAAACCAAATAATTTCACCAAGGAAAACCAAATAATTTCACCAAAGAAATCCATGTTAAGGCTATAAACTAGGTATCAAACACGAATATTGCATAGAAATATGAATGATTGAGTGGAGATAAATTAACAAATGAACAGGAGCCACAGCAAGTGGTATATAAAAGCCAGCTAAAGTGTACTATGCTAAATGTTTTTAATAGTAAAAATACTTTGTGAAGGCTCTTTTTCTTAGGTGAGTATAACATATCTCCTAAATTAAAAAAATATATTAATTATACTCTGCTTCGGGCAATATTAATCAAAACCTAAGGTATTCATTTAAAATTCCTGACCGGCAGTATTTTTTTTTAATCCAACAAAACTATGGGAATGGGGTATCTATGACCCAGTTAATATCTTGGTTAAAAGGTGTTATTACTTCACCAACTTCCCAGTCTAGGAAAACTAATTTGGGGATAGAATTACACTCAAGGGGAGAAAGTGAGTGAATGGGAGCAGAAGGGCTTGCAAAGCGACTCCTCATCTTAGGGTTCTCCTGCGTTTTCACTCTTCCTTGTATTTTTGAGACGATAAATGGAGAAGCATTTAGAGAGTCCAGGAGTCATCAAACGTTTACCTTTTAGGAAGCCTGAAACACCGCGTGTGGCAATGCTAAGGCAGAATGTGCCAGATGGTAGGTGTTTGGAGTCAAGAGCAATTTCCCTGATGGTTAATTCTAAGAAAACAAAGGTTGCAGTTTCTAACCTCAAGGGACTAGCAGAAGATAATATTGCCTCTTCATAATTACTGGGCCTCTCAATACTCTTAGCTATAATATCTTCAGAAACAAGATATCCATTTCTAAGTTATTAGATTTAATCTTCAGAAACAAGATATGATTGATTTTTAAAAACACTTAAATATGAAAAATTAGAATTTATATAACATGCACATACATGCATTCTATGAAAAATGACACTGTCAGCTTATTTTATATCTGAAGAAATTATAGGGCATAAAAGGTGAAGTAACTTTCACAAGATTACTCACATGATTTTTAAGAAGTTAAGTGAAAGTTACCACATGGGCTTCTAAGATTTGGAAAGTGGAGGTCTGCATTTATTATAAGTGACCTGACAAATGCATAGGAAAGACTACTATACCATTGAGAGCTCTTCCTGTTTCTGAAACAATATACTTGACAGATCCTTCATTTGAGAAAGAATAATGACACAGGAAAATTTCAAGAAATAGAAGGACTTTCCTAAGTTTGAAAAATTAAATCCACAAAGCTCCAAAAAACAAATATTTGATATCCAATCCGAACTTCTTAATGACATATTCTTAGCCTGGAGGCATAAATATACATAAAGAGTGTGACTTCTCTATCCACTCTTAAAATCCATCCACACTTGCAATAAGTAATTTTTCTTTCTTTAAAATTGCTCTTGCCTTCCAAAATCTTCAGTGTGATATCTGATGCCTTCTAAACTAGAAGAGGCTGTTTCTCGTGATTGATTCTGCCTTGTTGATTTACCTTGTCTATCTACCTAACATCTCCACTCCATTTAGAGTTCATTGAATGCAAGCATTCTTCTGATTAATGCCTAATTTATTATTTGCCTTGCAAATGTTTATCTGCTGGGAAACGGGATAAATACTTCAGTCTTGACAAGGAGGAGGGAGGGTCACTATTCCAGGCCTGATGCAATGGTCAGTTGATGGCATCCCAGAGGACCTGGCCATGCTTTGGGTTTCTGAGACAACCTTCTGAAAATTTAAGTATCTATTTTTAATGAGTTAAATGGAAAAGCAATTAATCCTTGGTTTATGGGAGGAAATTAATGATAACTTTTGGATGGGCATCCTAGAAGCTGAATTAGAAATCCCTTCATAGGCTACCACTTGACAGTATTGGGTCCTACTTATTTAAAATAAAAAAAATTATCAAAATCATTAGATGTATAAATTAAGATAGAAATTACC
This sequence comes from Peromyscus leucopus, assembly GCF_004664715.2. Classification (NCBI taxonomy): domain Eukaryota; kingdom Metazoa; phylum Chordata; class Mammalia; order Rodentia; family Cricetidae; genus Peromyscus; species Peromyscus leucopus. The sequence goes on along the minus strand of NC_051073.1, from coordinate 23,839,987 downwards.
ACTATTAGAAATGCTTAAATAATAATTGTTCTTATAAACTCTTGAAGCGTTACCAAAAAAAGCCAAAATAGACAACTTTGAAAATGACATTGATTTTCTCTAAACAGCAATGCAATATGCAACTTTTCATACCACTATTCATACTTAGTCATGTTTGTCAAGCTTTAATAGTTATGTACTTCTTTTTAAATTGTGTGAAATGTATTTAAAAATTATTTCTTCCCAAGGGGGGAAAACATGTAAATTGCATGGTGTGACATGCAGAGCGTACAGTGAAAGATGGCCATCCATCCATTATTACTTTAATCTCTAGAGTTCTCAGTGTTCCAGAAGTAAATCATCTTCAGGCAAATGAATATCAGTTTAGACAATGCTTTCCATTAGTACTACTTCTCAGGTAGTTGACAACTTTGTCACTTTGCTTTTTTTGCCCCCAAGCATAAGCATAACTACTATCATCTTGATATTTTGGAAGTCTTGGTGGGGAGAGGCTTTTCTTCCCTGCAAAATTAAAATGTTGAAGTCTGACTATACAAAACTATCCTTGTTCTGGATTTTAGCAAACTGAAATTCCAGTAGGGTGTCATGCTACAAAGACTCTGCTGGATGGGAAGAATGAGTGAAACTACCTCCTATTTGTTAACGAACACAAAGAATAGTTTCTTGCAGAGCAGAAGATGCAGCTATCTGACCATTCTGGTGTTGCAGGGGGGTCTGACTCATTCACCTGTGAGTTTGCCTGCATGTCAGTGTAGTCATTGGAAGTCCTCGCACTTTATACTTCGACTTATTTGGCATTATTAAACATTGGAGTAGAAAGAAATGGTTATCACGGGAAAAAAAAAAAAGCTTTCTAGAAAGCCAGATATATATACACAGAGGACACTCCCTGCCTACACAGAGCCAACTGCAGAATTTCAATGTTCCGTTTGGAGCAGTTCCCTTGTCATTTGTGCATTGCACATAAGCCAGTAATATGTGCCCAGGAGGAAAACTCATGAAAGTTAACTCAAGAACAAGCATAGCACACATAACCATTCTGTCCAGCAAAAGTATCTATTTTCGAACCCACTATCATTTCAGAAATCTCTCTTTTTTAAAAAAAGAAAGGAAAGAGTAACTAACTCATTTGTTATGATACTAACTAGGAGGGAAAAAATGATTTCAACAATTAATGCTGCCTCCCAACATTCCAAGTTAATTTCCAAGCAGGATGAAACAGGCCCAAGGTCCCTCGGTGGGAAAGGCATTGCACTGTGGTCCTGTATTCAGTCATCATATATGTAACCAGTCCTGACAACTCCTGATTATATCTTTTTTACAGGACTGCCTTCCTCTCTTTTTGTTTGCCAGTTATATCCTCTAGTGTATATGCCAATGCAGTCAATGTCCCTTTCTGGTAATTGTCACTGGGTTGTCTGTCAGAGATGAGGAGAAAAGGGTGACAGCCTTGACATCCCACCAATCATCCCTCTGGAAAATTGATATTGTCCTTCCCAGTAAACAACAACTCAAGCATCGACCAGTCTCGCTGGCACATCCCTGAACAATCAGCTTCCATTAAAGGCAGAAGCCACACATTTATCCCACCACAGTGCAATCAATACGAAACTGACTTTTTTCTGTCCCTTTTAAGGACCCTTTGCTTGTATTTTGCACTTAATACCTCCAATTATAAACACATTGTGGTTTTAATTTGCTTCAAAATGATTCAAAATAAGATCGTAAAAACACCAATTTAGGAAAAGAAAGAAATGCCCAATATACATTTATTATCTAATTTTAATGCCATTAATATGCAAACATTGGCAATATATGCTTCTGTGGAAGTTGATTAGTGACTTGCTAACTTTTCCTAAGCTTTTTTTTTTAATAACTCTTCTCCATAAGTGGAAAGATTCCATAGAGTTATTTATATAGCACATATAGTACAAAACCAAGTTGGAAAATGCTATTTTTGAGTCACATAAGTTTTGCAAAGTTGGGACTGGCTAATTACTGAAGGAATATATTCAATGCAAATACTAGCCAAGAGTTACTGACTTAGGCAAGGCTTACAGTTTTATGATGTCTAAGACATTTGCCCTTAACTCACTAATTCTTGAGACACTTAATTCATAAACCACTAACACACAACATTGTATCAGCAATTATAAACATATTAGATCTGATTTTAAAAACACACTCATGGTCCTCAACCTCCTGTGCCTTGTTTGATATATGTCATTAATTTTCTAGCCAGTGATTACCTGGGAATGCCAATTTGAAAGGCATAACTATCCCAGAATGGCAGCGATTGAATCATATAGACAGCCACCCTGATAATTCCAGCTAGACAGAATATGAGAGTGGATAAATAAGAAAGAGGGCTCAGCTACAGTGACAGAGAATGTACACTCTTTAAAAGGTGACAGGTGTCAGGTCTAGGGGGAAGGCCGTGGCTAAAGGTCCATGCCAGAGCACTTACCGGCTGATTTATGAAGCCTCCCTGGTGTCAGGAGGAGTCTGATGTGAGTTCTTTTCATGGACCAGAGCAAGGTACAAAGAAAGGAACCAGTCAAGGGAAGCCCATCACTGTCAGATCCAATCCCACCCCCTGAAATCCTGGAAGGACTACAGTGGGAAGACTCCTGCTCAACTCTTGTCCCCTTGTGGGACACGCTGTCTGTTTCCATTGTGATTCCCACCTTTTGGAATACTTTTAACTCATGAACTACCTTCTTGGAATGACCTTTATCTTTAGAAAAAATAAAAAAAAAAAAAGAACATCAAGGCAGTTGTAATTTCAGCAGCTTTCCACTGTAGAACACTAAATCAGTTCCAAGAAAGGTTCTACTGAAATGGCAAAGGTAAGTCGCTGCATTTACAGTAATTTTTAATTTACAGGCAGAAAATTATTTCCACTTACAAGGGCAAGGTGATTTTCAGAAACAATATGCACAAAATTCCCATAGTATAAGCTTTTGTTCTATTTGGCATATGATAGTTTTATTAAAATATGGGAATGTTATTTAGGCATGAAAATTAACATCTCTTACCCAGGAAGGATGATTCACAAACAACTGCCAAGTTAAGGGTCTTGTGATTGCTTTATTTAAACTTTATTTTAATGTACAGACTCTTCCTAGTAAAGTAAATGAAATGTATTTATGAAAGCTTGAAAACCTAAAAGGCAAATACTGAAACAAAGAGCTATTTTAGACAATGAAAGCTAAAATGTACCCAACTACCCAACTGAAGTTCTAAAATGAATAGAATATTAAATAACTATTTTACCTATAACATAGGCTCAGGACATCTTCATAACCTTACTTAGGAAATAAAGAAATACAGATATATATATTCTGTGTATATTCTGCTTATTCATACATTGTTAGAAGCTGAAGTCTATGTACATATAGACACTATTAGAGCTTTATAAAAATAGAAGGAGAAAACCTTTTCTGGACTCAGTCTTCTTTGAGTACCAAATATAATATGACTCCTGTCCCTTAGTCCCCACTGACACTTAGGGACAAAGATAACCTTTGCTCAAAAATAGCATTTTCCAAACCTGAGAGCAATATTCCCAGAGATCAGATAAAGTAAAGCCCATCAAATTGGCCAACTTCAAAACCACATCCATTGTGCCCAATGGGGACTCAAGTTTTTCAAAAGGAACACAGGAAGGAATTGTGCAAAGCAGAAGGCAGAAAGAACCTTCCGTGCTGATGTTAGATGGGCTAGCTCATTTTAACATTAAAAAGAAAATCACCAGATGAACCTCATTTTGTGGTTCATGTTAATATACTTACTAGACCCGCCAACAGTTAAAACTGCAGGTTTTTTGTTTTTGTTTTTCGAGACAGGGTTTCTCTGTGTAGCTTTGGTGCCTGTCATGGATCTCACTCTGTAGACCAGGCTGGCCTTGAGCTCACCGAGATCGTGGCTCTGCCTCCCGAGTGCTGGAATTAAAGGCGTGCACCACCACCACCTGGCTACTGTAGTAGTTTTTTAATACTATAAACATATAGCATTCTATTGATAGGGCTAGCAAATAAAAGTGATATATATCTCCTGTTCAGTCCATATAATGTTATCTGCATTTCTATCATTTCAGTGCTATCCACTTGGAATTAGCAATTTGGGGGCTTTTCACTAGAGAGGACTATTTCTCTTGCTCTCAGAATTCCTTAGTTGCCTAAAGTTTTTTATTGAGAGTTAGGCCCCCATAAGATTTTTTTTCCTCCTGTGTTAGCATGTCTTTTGGTGTTACCCTTGTTCAGGTCACTTTTTCGGGTAGCTACTTTTAAAGCTATGTATTGGTCAATATAATTAAGTAGATCTCCATATGGTGGTCAGGCGGCTTCATAATCTAATCAGAGAGTGGCACTCCTTTAATGGTACACACTCATGAAGTGCTCATTTGTAGCAGAATTTCCCAGGACCAAGGCTGTCATCAAAATTAAGACCTTTTTTGCTTATGCTATCCTGCCTTCACCATCATGATATTCCTGCAGGAATGCTAACCCATTCAAGGGTTTACTGTATGCTCTTCTTTATTAAATGGACATGATAAGTTAATGAGGATGTTCGAAATCCACCTTGTGAGCAGTAAATTAACATATAACCAAACACTTTTCAAGGAGTTGCATTAATTTCATTAACCTTTCTCATGTGACTCACAGATCTCAGTTCTCTGATCAAGCTGGAAACAAGATTCGTATTTGCATGCTCAGATTTTTGCTGTGCAAATTTCACATGACCTGTGCACTGGATGAAGCAGAGACACACCACACCAACACACATAAAAGACAATGTAGAAATACTATTGTGTATTCTAATTATTTGTTATCCAGGCAGATAGCATAAATACTTGACAGAATGTTAGACAAGAGCTACAGACTTGTATAGCATATTAAAAATATTTGTGTTTTTGTCACTGGAGAATTCTTGATCTAATCTGGAAGAAATGTTTTCTATTTTTTTCTAACACTGCAATACAGTGAATGTCTATGCTGTGTATTGACATTTAAATCTTTCTGGAGAGCATAACATATAGTAATTTGTGAAATGAAACACATACAAAAAATTAATATGCAGAGAATATGGCCACCTTAGTCTCCCCTCCTTAAGCTTGGAATTTAAGGGAAGGAGAAAAAATTCTCAAATACATGTAAAAGACATAACCAAGAATGTCTAATTTCTTTGAAATAGTAAGCCAGCTTTTCAGAGTATGGTTTATAGCTTGAAAGTTTAAAATAGGTAAGCTGCATACAGCTTTGGCCATATTGCTTCTATAGATAATGTTCTGAAATTCTTCAGAAATCACATTTCACAAATGTAAGATTATAGCATTATCTGTTACTCCAAACATGATGAAGTACTGCTGTGATTTTTGTTGTTGTTTTTATTATAGAAATACTAACTGGAAATAGAGTAGTATGGTAAAATATCAAACATAAATATAATATAATATAATATAATATAATATAATATAATATAATATAATATAATATAACTACTTTAGCAATGCAAATTGCTTCAATCATTTTATTTCAAATGTAAGATTTTAATGTATAAAGAAGCTGTGTTGATTTTTTCTCTTGCTGTGAAGAGAGACTATGTCTAAGGCAATTTATAAAAGAAAGAATATAATTGGGGGCTTGCATATAGTTTCAGAGAGAGGGTTAGAGTCATGACCCTCATGGCAGGGAGCAAGGTAGCAGGCAGACATTGTGCTGGAGCAGAAGCTGAAAAATTCTATCCTATACTCAAGTTGGAGGCACAGAAAGAGACTAGGCCAGTTGTGGGCTTTTGGAACATCAGAGCCCCACTGTGACACACTTCTTTCAATAAGATCACACCTCCTAATTTGTCCCAAAAGAGTTTCACCAACTAGAAGTCAAACATTCAAATATATGACTCAACACAGGTCATCCTCATTAAAACCATCACAGAAGCCGACCAATCTGCCCGTGTGCATGTATTTTGTTATAAAATTAGAATGAGGTTAAACTATTCTCTACCTAATCTGGACCCATTACATGATAATGTAACAAGGAGAGGATAAATAAAACTGTGATACTATAATTATTATTCTCAATTTATAACTATTTATGCCAGCCTTTATTATTCATAAGGCATTCATATACAAAACAGTGAAACTGGACAATGTAAAAATCTTCCATGTTACAAAACCAAAGAATTCTAGTCATTTTTTTTTCAAACTAAGATACAGAAAGAAACGTGAAGATAAACAGGAATTGAGACATGGGATAAGTAAAAATAATGTACATGGCAGAATTGAATATCCTGCCAAAAATACGTTATATATGAACCAGCAGTGAACAACACTTGATGCCAAGCCTGAGAACATGTGTTCAATCCCCAGGACCCACATAGGAAAGAATCAATGCCCATATATTGTCCTCTGACCTCCTAACTCACACTGAGGCATGTATGCACACTTACACACACACACACACACACACACACACACACACACACACACACACACACACAAACATTCACATACAAGTAAATAAATACATAATGCATTCTAAAATATGTTGGACATACTTGGAAAAATTTAGGGATCATTGGATATGGATCATAAATTATGCAGAATTGATAGGAAATTTCTTAAGTGTGAAAATTTATAGTAACTGTATAGAAGAAGGCTCACAGTCTTAAGAGACAAAAGGTAGAATATTATGAGAAAATTGTCAATATCTACAAATAGCACACAACTGGCACATACAAATATATACAAAGGAGTACATGAAGATATTTCAGCCAGGAAATAACAAATAAATCTACCATGTGAATGTATATAAATATTACACTACTCTCTGGACACGTGTGTATTTTCAATTTGTCAAAGTAGAAGAACTGCAGGAAAGGGAAGGGTCCATCTCCATGCAGTTGAAGAGAGGGGCAGATGTTAAGTTGGGAAACAGGCACTGAAGCATTTGAAGGTCTCTACAGTAGGTATCATGGTAAATTTCATGAAATACTCTTCTTGTTGCAGATAAGTTCAGAATATAAAAGTAAAACATAATCCAGCTAGATATCTATAATTTTCATATTTATATGAGTCCACTAAAAATGATACAAACAGGGACTTGGGGTGTAGCTCAGTGGTATAATTGCTTTGATTAGGCACACAAGCCAGGGCTCAATTCAGAGTATTGCAAAATATACAAATTGTGTATGTGTGTGTGTGAGAGAGAGAGAAACAATGTGGAAATTTGTTAAGTATGTTGTAAGATCATCACAAATATTTAAAAAATTCTCCAAGCCCAGTCAAATTCTTTAAGTATGAAAATTATAGGTGTAGAATACTCTAAGTAGAAACAATATTAAAAAGAATTCTTTTATACTTCATTTTCTACATGTGGCTCTTTTGTTATACATATACCACATAATTTTAGTAAAGTTCATCTTTACTAAAAGTATGTAATAAAAATAAATTTGAAGTAATTGTATATTCATATGAAGTTATATAAAAGTAGCATAGAAGGCTGAAAAGACCTCTTAGTGAGAATGTTGGTTAGTTTTTTGTCAATTTGAACAAACTAAACATATCTGAAAAAAAGGGAACCAAAATTGAGAAAAGGCCTCCATCAGATTCCCTATAGGCAAGTCTCTGGGGACATTTTCTTGAATGCTAATTGAGAGAGGAGGGCCAAAGCCACTAGGGGCCATGTCATCCCTTGGGAGGAGGTCCTAGGTAGTGTAAGAAAGCCTACTGGGCAAGCTATGTGGAGCAAGCCAATAAGCCACATTTCTCTGAGGTTTCTGCTTCAGGTTCTACTTGCAGGTTTCTGCCTTGCTTGAATTCCTGCATTGGCATCCCACAGTGATGGGTCGTGCCTGGGTCATGTAAACTTAATTATCCCCTTGCCTTCTCAAGTTGCTTTTGGCCATGGTGTGTTATCACAGAAATAGGAAGCAAACTAGGGCACTAGGCAAAGGTGCTTTTCGCCAAACCCAATGACTTGAGTCCAATACCAAAAACTCAGGTGGTGGAAAGACAGCATCAACTCCTAAAAGTTGTTGTGACCCCCACATATTCACAATGGTGCACGTGTGTGTACACAATTCACACAAAATAAACAGACAGATATAAAAATACTTTAAAATGATGCACAGGTACTATTACATCAATGGGAATGTCTCAGTAAATCAGTACACTATCACATCCAGAATACCACAACATAGCACTTCATCTATATACTTGAGTGGGTCCTCTTATCCTACTCTATGACAGAGTGGGAAATGATGAAAATTCTAGGTGATACGCATATGGTGCAGCTTGCAAACAACATTCTATACACATTAATATAGTTACTGTATCCATGTGTGTAGATCAGTCCTTCCACACTGCAAGAGTTCTGCACCATTATAAAAGTAGTAGTAGGTAGAGTCAAAAACTGTGTATGTGAAAACAAATTGGCAGAATTGATTTTTAACTTTCTCCATAAAAAATATGATGAATATTTGAAAAGAAATTTATATTTGAGCTGGATTCAAATATGAAATTAATCAAAACATGAAAATATAATCCACAACGTATGCAATAAAAATGATTTTAAAAAAGTCACTCAGGATTCTGCTAGAAATGAGTATATAATACTGATTACTGCTGTAGTTTTTTTTATGTAACTGTAAGATATTTAGTCAAGTGGTTATAAATCATGTATAATCAACACACTTTTCCTTAAGTGCATAGTCAGTACCTGAGATGTGTGTAAGTATCAGGTGTAGCCTGGGAAAAAAAAGAGCTGCCAACCTTCTTGTGAAAACAGACATTAATCAAATAAGCACATGCAGATAATTTCAAATTATAATAAATAGTGTAATGTGAAATTGCAGGGTGCTTTGAAAGAAAACACAGGAGCATCTTTAAAAGATGCTAACAATTATAGCTGACCCCTGTGATTAAGTCATTTGAAAATACATAGCATTGTACCTGAATGGCCTAGAACACAATGTTTGCCATTAGATTAATCAATATCTGTAAGTTAAGAGTTGAATGATGGGCTGGATTACTAATAGAATCACTTAAGCCTCGGCCTAACATGAACAATTAAGCACTTACCAGGTTATATTATTTAAAATAGCATTCATAAGACTCTCTACACAGATTCTTTATTCCTATAACTTGTTTAGAGGGTAAGGAAAATACATGAAATTATATACATTTTAAAAGTTAGTAAAAAATCAATGATGCTTGTAAATTAAGTATTACATAGGATTCACAAAGGAAAAATGTGTAACATCAACTTTTCTGAATCCCCCAAGGAAAGAATCATTACTGTGAAGTAGCAGGATCCTAAGTGTGCCTCCAAACACTAGTGCCAAGGCCCTTGCCCTAGCTTTATTACCTTCAGACATTATCAGGGAGTAGGGACATACATACAATCCATGAAGAATAAGCAATTTGATTCATTTAGAAACAAGATGGTAGATTATTATCTTCGCTCTATCAGTTCTAAAAGAATAAGGAGAAGATCTGACAAAGTCAAGTGTATACCATACAGTTTCCATTAACCAAGTTTAGGAAGATTCTGAACTTGGCATATAATATTTATTTATTTATCGATAATAAATATAATATAATATAATAAATATTAAAGCATCCTTTATGGCTGAATGGTTAACTGCTTACAAAAATAGATTAAAGGAATACTCCAGTAGGTTGGCAGGAGTTGCTAATTACAACCCTCCCTTACAGTAAGCTTCATAGCCTCCCTTGCCCAGAAAGATGAATAATATTAATATTTATCAGATTTTGCTCCCTGAAATAGTTGTCCATTTGTTTGAAAGCTATTTTAATTAAACAAAAAAGACAATATTAATAGTCTTCCAAGCACTGTTGGGGAATATTATTTTAAAGTGTGTTGCTTTTGTTTGTGTTGCATTTGTTTAACTCTGCGAAGCTGTGATACTGTGCCTGTCTAAAACACCTGATGGTCTAATAAAGACCTGAATGGCCAATAGTGAGACAGGAGAGAAAAATAGGCAGCACTAGCAGGCAAAGAGAAGAAATAGATGAAGAAGTCTGGGAGGAGAAAAAGTAACTAGAGAAGAAGTAGGACTCCAGGGGCAAGTCACCCAGCTATACAGCAAGCCATGGAGTAAGAAACAAGGAAAGATATACAAGAATGGAGAAAGATAAAAGCCCAGAGTCAAAAGATAGATGGAATAATTTAAGCTGAGGAAAGCTGGCTAGAAACAAGCCAAGATAAGGCCAAGCATTTATAATAAAGAATAGGCTTCTGTGTGTGATTTATTTGAGAGCTGGGTAGCAGGGCCCCCCAAAAGAGAAAAAAAACAAATAACAACAAGGCACAATATTTTCATATTTATTCTTGAATGGGCAACATCTAAATATGTCCTGCCAATACTCGTTAAGGCAAAGTTATTAATGTTAATCATCCAATCAATTATAAATTCAGTGCATTCAAGTACATTGCAATTGCAGTCCATATCCTCATTGCTAGCATGGAGATGACATCTACTCTTAGCTGTTTCACTTTTTCTTTTCATCCTTCGTGTTACACATGTTGTAATGCCATGCCTACGACTTGCATAGATTCTAAATACTGCTTGAAGAGTGGCTACAGGAAACAATTATTAATATGGTAAACTATCAACTGTGATATCATAGTCAAATGAAGTCTATGATTTACTAGCTCCATACTGCACTATATGCAAATAATGTATCATAGAAATGATGCTGAGGCTACATTTTTGCAAGATAGCACTTTGTATAACAGATGCAAAAATCCAAATATGTAATTATTATTGTGTTCATAATATTTTCTTTCTTAACACATAAACAAACAACCGAATCCCTATGGGACTGAGTACCTTGTTTGGTCATACCCCATTAGATTCATCTTTCTGGGCAGGGGAGGCTATGAAGCTTACTCTAAGGGAGGGTTGTAATTGGCAACTCCTGCCAACCTACTGGAGTATTCCTTTAATCTATTTTTGTAACCAGTTAACCATTCAGCCATAAAGGATGCTTTAATAGCACTTTACATATTTTAATTCCACAGAAAATTTAGAAAAATATCATAGTAGTAGATGCTTCTTCAGGAGAACAATCCCAAAACACACAGTTTTAAATAAGCCTACAATTTTACACTCAAGTTGTAGTTTTTAGCTTAAAATTACAGTATCCATATTTCTCTAGGTCAACATAAACTATAACTGCTGTGTAATTACATGTTTAGAATGCAGTGTTTATGTGATCAGGATCTAATTTGAAGCAACAATACTAAACAGGAACTCAGGTGTGAGGGTCTATACCACATTTTGCAGCTATTAATATGCACACTGCATAGTAGATCATTTAGATATTCTGAACAGTTTCACCTTTTTTTTTGTTTGTTTGGTTTTTTTTTTGTTTGTTTTTTTGAGACAGGGTTTCTCTGTGTAGTTTTGGTGCCTGTCCTGGATCTCACTCTGTAGACCAGGCTACCCTCGAATTCAAAGAGATCCACCTGCTCTGCCCCCAAGTGCTGGGATTAAAGGCATGCCCCACCACCATCATCATGTTTATTGAACTACATTTCACATATGTGCCACATACATTTTGTTACTATGAAATAATTCAGTTAGAGAAAGGACTTCTTATTTGGTCATGTCAACAACTCTACTTGGGGAGCAAAAATCAATAAATGAGCACAGTAAAGCAGGAAAATTCATGATTAGTTCATGAAGGCAATGAGAATAACTCAAAATCATGTAAACACAATTGCATAAGTACACTTCTAGAAAAAGTTCTCCAATATGGGTAAGAAAAATTGTGCTCCAAGATGAATGGAAAAACCTTTTTTTACAAATAAGTGTTAAAAATCTTTGAATTGTTTGTCTATATAGTACATACAATGGTACTATATACAAAGCACTTTTCCTATTTAGGAAATAAATAAATTTTATACTAAGTGTCATTGAAAACTATCTTATTTTGTAGACTTTTTCTATTACTACAGGGATAATAGTCATCAAAAGAAGTATAATTCACATTCAGTATGATGAATCTATTAATCTGTTTTGTCTGATAAGCTTACATAATTCCCTTCATATCCTTTTCTTCTTTCTTTCCATTTGCTTTGTTTTCACAGCTAACTCCCAGACTAAAAACCACAAAAACATAAAAGGAAGATCATTTCTGCAAAACCAAAAGCTTCTAAAATAAGTCAAATGGTTGACAATACAGTCTTTGCATATTTACTTACACTGTTGAAAAACCTTAAAATATAGGCGATGATATTAAAGAGGGGAATTTGAAATGTACCTCATTAATTCTCTCATTTTAATGCTGAGCCCACACAGGAATTCTTTGCAGTTGTAAAACATAATTTATTTAGCTTAAATGCATTTATCATTTTAATATGTTTACATGAGATATGCTGAATTTACAATCTAGTTACATTATCAACATTTGCTGATAGAATACTTAGAGAGATTATATATCTTTGGCATGGGTTTTCTCCTTTGATTTGGATAAGTAGACATAAATCTTGATTTATTTTCCAGACAGCATTGGGAAAAAATATCATCTGTTCTATCCCAAATGGGCTACTGGTGATTAAGGAAGGAAAAGTATTGGATACAAGTTCTAGTAATAATACATCTACCATAGTGAAAATCCACTGGGCAAATCCCAAGTAAGAAGTGCTGCCAAGTACACATTAGGTGAACCAGGGAACCTGCGAAAACACCCCCTAGTGCTGGGAAATTCATTACCAAAATGTAGTAATCATCTTGCAGAAGTACCAGCAGATTGCACACATTACCTCCTGCAGATTGGAATGGGAATAACTAAAAGAAAAGAGGTAATGACGGTCGGGGGAAATTGAATTTTCATGGCACTTATCTTCTGTGTCATTCTATTTGCATGAGAACAATGTTAGCCACAGACATTATAGGACCCTAATGAGAACAGGAGCTTCTCCCAATGGGCAGGAGCCAGGATGGGTGTTGATGAAATCAATCTATCAATGAGATTTTAAAATGTCCAATAGCACCAGCCTTGCCCTGAGCCCGTGTGGGTGGGCTTTCCATCTAAGAAGGGAAGAAATTAAGAATGATGACTAGGGAGAGTTCAAAGCACACTCGCCTCTTTGTCAGCTGGCCCTTAATGATAACATACTACTGCTTTCCTTAAATAGCTTCATGTCTTATTCAGGGTAAATGGCCAAAATGTGGCATTTTAGAACCCATGATGTGTTTTTCTATTGATGCTGTCAGTGTGACCAGCCGCTAAAGGAAGAGGTGTGTGTCACTTCTCATTCTCTTCAGTGATTCATCAGACTGTGGCAGTTCATGCATGCAGCATAGAAGTGGAGTAAATAACAGAGCAGCTCCATGCTGAACACTCACAGATTTTATTAAGCTGCCAATCACCCAGGGGCATTTCCACATGTCAGAAGACAAACTCTTTTAGGGAGTCTCTTAGTACATACTTTAGTTATCAGCTAATACCTGGTGCAACAATTTATTGTCTCATATGAAAAACAGCTCCTGAGTTGCAAGGCATAAAGGGACATTTTATCCCTTGGCATCACTCTTTATGTTATTTGAAAACACATCATGAAAGTTATTTAGTGTATTTGATTTGTAAACAAATCTTGTTTTCCACAGAAGTGAACTGTCTCCCACAGTATCCCCAATTACATGTATTAGCTAACCTCATGTGGTAACTCATTTGTTTCACCTGAACTGAGCTACACTAGAGCTTGAATGGGTATCTGAGTCATAGCTATTTAGGAATAACTCATTTATTTTAGAGAAAAATAAAAGGGCATATCCCGGGAAGGCTGCCTGGACTCCATGGATCCATTGAGAAAAGTTGTAACTACATTCAAGTAGCAACACATTTCCCCAATATAGACAGAGTTGTTACTGGGTTTTGGCTTGTGACCAGTTTATGCATTGCATAATATCAATTTAAATCCCCTTCAAAGTTTTCACTTTTTGTCTTGTTTATCCCTGAGGTCAGCCTGCAGGAGACTAACACTTGAGTATAGTTTTCATGACTGTATTTAGGGACAGAGTGACTTGAACACAGTTAATTTTGTAAGAGCATTTTGAGTGTTGATTTTAATTGTTTCTCCCCAGACTTTTATTTTTTATTTATTATCAAACAGCTGATTTTTTTGTAAGCCGTATACTAAAAGCAGGGGCAGCCAGGGTTGTGTTTTAACAACTGTACTCTACACAGTGTTATTTATTGCCTAGGTTCCACAGTTCCTATAATAATGTTAATAAACATGCATGCACTAAAAACTAATATATAAATAGTAATCCTTTCCATTTAGGACAAAATAAAGCTACTCTCTAATATAGAAATATTGTGTGTTCTGAATTTTCATTTACTATTGGTTTTGAGAAACACAATAAATTTCCTTCCAGGAAATCAAGCCTTTCAAACTATAAGGAAGTGAAGCAAGGGTATCCAAATCAACTCAATGTCAGGAGGCAAAAAAAAAAAAAAAAAAAAAAAAAAATAGGGAATTTAAAGTTCCTTCATTTCCCCTGCCCCCATGAAGTTCAGCAGATTTCCTTGTTTCTTTATCCTTTCCACAGTGGTCCAAACAACTGATGTATATGGAGTTGCTTTGCTTACATACACAAAGATACCCTTGTGGTAGATTTCTTTCCTTTGAAAGTCAACTTGGAATTAGACAACTATTAAACTGCTAACACATCACTAAAGAAATCAAATAAAACTTACCACCTGACACTGAAGTTAAATACAGTTCATTATACTGAGAAAACTTCAACAATTTTTCAGGCATTTCTCTCTTGTAATTATATAGAGTGGTAATTTTGGACCCTATAAGTTTTTGGGTTTATGTTTAAAGAAAATGCAAAATTACTTGGTAAATCTGCTTTGGTAGCAAGAATTAATGTATCAAGAAACAATAATAAAGATGTTAGAAAGATGCTACATCTTTTGATTATTAGCTGTATAACACTATGGGATTCCAAATTCAGTGTAAACCAGAACCTTTGAAGGGCCTTTTTTACAACAACTCTACTAAATGTATAAGACTTTATCCCAATTTTCTTATTGGAAGTTTGTGATGAGGTTCAAGAATTTGTATTTCTGGACCAGCAAGATGGCCCAGAAAGTGATGATGCTCACCAACAAGTCTGACAGCCCGAGATGGATCTTCAGAACTCAAATATTAGAAAAACAAAACTGACTCCTACAAGTTGTCCTCTGACATCCACAGATACAATTTTTCCAACTCCCCCCCCAAAAAAAATACACACATGTAATAAAGATTATAATCCCTTAGTGATACTGCTGCTGCTGCTCTTACAACCATGTTTTGTGAGCTACTGTTATATAAATGCAAAATCTAGAGAAGGAAAACTCTCAAGTTTGAGGGATCTGTTTTCCTTTTTACTGGTAACGATTATTTAATAAGTAGTCCTTAACATCACTATAAACTTATAAGGATACAGTGAAGTAATATCTTATTATTTTGCAAATGGAAAATGCTTGTATTATGTTGTCTAGCTGTTTCTTCTGATCTGAAAAAATCCCTTCTAGAAGGGGGTTCCTTAAAATTCAAGTGGTAAACAAATTTACAAGACTCCAGAAGCAGAAGATGCACAACTCTCAAGAAGTTCCTGAAATTTATAAGATTCACAGGTTATCCCCCAAATTTGTGAGTATTAACAATTGCTGGGGAGAACAGACACTTCGGTTGACATGTAGGGGGATCCATACATGCAGATTTTGTGAAATGCTATGCATGATTTTCAGTGATATAGATACCTTTGAGTCATTCACACTTCTGTAACTTTTTACGCATATTACAAATTATTCTATATTAACCTCTTACTAGTTCACTAAGTTGAGCTCTAATGAAATAATTTTGTTGGTCTGGGATGAGTAGAAGTTTTTTCATTTCAGGACAAGAAAAGTTAGACAATAGTTATTGGAGGTTTACAATGTTAAAAAGTTATAATACATTGACTTTCAACACATGGCCAAATTTTCTTACCGCTGAATAACTCATACAAGTTATAGTTTTCTGAAATGACTGTAGTTCTCCAATGTCATGAGTACATCACTACATTAAAAGCTTAATCATGCAGGCATGCACTTAACTGAAATGTGTTTATTTTAATTGGCATTTGAGTTAAATTTAATTATTGAGATTATGTAAAATGACATATTTGCAGATATCTACAATCTCAAACAACACATTGAAAGTGAAATCAAGTCACACTGCATTTTTGACAAGGTTTTAATATTTACAAAACTTCCTTCACCCCAAAACATCAACTATCGATTTCCTTATCAAATGATATAGAAAGATACAGAATTTATGACACTATTAAAGACATGAATCACTGAGATATCCATTCCATACTGTTTATCTTATATATTTCAAGGTCAATATTACATCAAGTGTTTAAAGGACGCGTGATGTCATTTCTTCATAAAACCTTCCAAAGCCCCAAAGAAACATTTCTTAAAGTACTTAACAAACCAATATTTATATGAAACACAAGTTAACAAGGCCATCACAAGGAAGTAACAACTATAAATCTATATTCCTCATGAATATAATTGTGAAAATCCTCAGTAAATCTAACAAACTGTATTAAGGAGCATATCAAAAGAATTATAATTCTATTCTACACCATATCCCAAGTGAGATTTATTCTTGAAATGCAGGATTTGATTTAACATACAAAGCCAATTAAACTAATGTGCCAATTAGTATAATAAAGAATAATAATCACATGATCAAAGTATTTGCCAAATCCAACACCTTTTTATGCTAAAAATCATTTTCAGACAAGGAAGATAAGGGAATAACAACTCCACAATGCCATCTAAGAAAATCCCACAGTTAATGTCATATTTAATATAAAATCTTACTGTTATGAGAAATTTATTTTCTCCATAAGCAGATGGGCAAGATAATGATGTCTGTTCTCATCTCTTCAGCTGATCACTGTACTAGAAGTTCTAGCCATAACAATTAGGTAAGAAAGTGAATTGAAATTGATAAGGAACAAAAGGACCTGGGATTATATACATTTAACGTGTTCAGAGAGGATGTCTGTGTCACTTGCTTATAAAGACCTGTCAGGGAAGCAAAACCTTGGAGTGTATATTTGCACAATATATTGTCCACTTCCACATGTGGCTGTGGAGCATGGGGCTGTGACTTGTTTGGATCAGTATATATATTACAAGTATGAAATAAACAATAGAATTTGGTCTCACTATGAAAAAATAATTGATGACTCATTATTATGTATACTTATTACATAGTACATAAAATTGGATTTAACATTAATGATGATAAATTAAATTTCAGTTATTCTTTGTATTTTTAATATAGCTCCTGGAGTACATTAAATTACTCCAGTGGTTTATACTGTGTTACTGTTGACAATCATACTTTCTCAATCTTACAAAATGACATCCCTTCAAAAAACAAGAAAATATTAGCATCAAGGTATTTGGAATTCCATATGGCTGTGAGCGGACATTCACAGTAATAGCAAAAACTGGACCCTATCACATGGATGTAAATGATCAACTGTAGGATTCCCTAAGATACATAACAAAACATTGAAAAGCAGAAGGCAACACTTAAACATGCATGTTCTTAAATAATGCAGAATGACTGAAGCGTGGGACCAAGTGCAGCAGCAGCAGCAGAATCCCTGAACTGAAGGACTGAACTCACAGACAGAACTTACAGACCTGAAGGACATCTGATGGACAGAACTTAGAGACCTGAAGCACATTTGAAAGACAGAACATAGAGACTCGCCAGTAACCAGAGGATAGTCGCATTCCAAGACGAATTTTATGTATATGCACAACAGAAAGCACAAATGATCTTAATTTCTTCAACCTCATTTAAACATGTCATCTTCAAATGCAAATTGCAATGCAAGACAGAAGAAATGCTATTTTGCGCTAAACTGGGCATGGAAATTAAGCTACAAATCTTTTTCTCTGGTTTATAGATGCATTGGGCAAAATCGGTTAAAAGAATATGAGAGAAAAATGAGTGTGCTCTCACAAGTTCAGTGAAAGAAGGTTTAAACAGAATATCAGGGGTTTTGTGCCATGACATGGTGTATGGACAGTTGTCCACATTAAATTAAGCTGTGGACAGAAAGGCAGGATGCTGAGAGCTCACTAGCAACAAATGGGGCAGGTGAAATCATGGAGACCACAACAAGGAAATAAACAAGAAAAGGGTCAAGGCTTAGATTTTATTTCTCTGTTCATCTTACATGGATTCAAAAACACCTTCTCCAGTTAAAGGGTACCAATTTTGACCAAAAAATTGTCACTTGATTTCTGAGGCAATCTTTTCCTACTATTTTTTTTTTATCATTTGCCTTATTGCATTTGTATGAACTACTGTATTTTAGAATAATTCTCATGTTCTAACATCCCCTTATAAAGGGTAATAAGCTTTCAAGGAAATAATAAACTTCAAAACTGGAGAATTAACTTTAGTGTTAAGAACAGCATACCTCATGATTTCTTTCTGTCCTATAGAGGGTAAATTCTAGTTTCACACTGGAGAGTCCTCTTTAGAGTGTCACTTCTTATAATAACAAAATTACGATAATACAATTTGATTTTAATTGGAAAAATAAACTATACTACAAAATTCAATTATACTTTCAGTTGGAACTGGTAACTACTATGTCTTGAAAGTGTCTGTTCACACAGTTAATTAAACTTGACTTTCACGTGGTCCATCCCGCCAACTGCAGTTTCCAAATATTTTCCTTGCCTAGAGCAGTCTGCATCACAACCACTTTTATCTTGTTTTTCTGCTTCATAGTAAAGACCAAAGCTGTTTATTCACTGCAGAGGCAGTGAACACTGTTCTGGTGAGAAAGAGAAAGAAAGAAAGAAAGAAAGAAAGAAAGAAAGAAAGAAAGAAAGAAAGAAAGGAAGGAAGGAAGGAAGGAAGGAAGGAAGGAAGGAAGGAAGGAAGGAAGGAAGGAAGGAAGGAAGGAAGGAAGGAAGGAAAAAGTGAGCCAAAGACATTGCACATTTAAGGATTTCAAACATGTATCCACACCAGTTTTTAATCTGTAAAGAATTTCTAGGCCAGTATTTGAAGTATAACGATCTATAGACAATTTCCTGATATTTTTGTTGAGGGCAGGTTAAAGCATGGGGGCACAGGAATTTGATTCAACAAACTCTGCTTCTCTGAGATGCAGACAAGATAATGAGCTGGCTTTTTGGAGCCCACTACCTATGGTGGGATACCTTGCGCATCCTTGATGCAGGGGGAGGGGCTTGGACCTGCCTTTACTGAATGTACCATGCTCTGTGGACACCCCATGAAAGATTTTGCCTTGTTGGAGGAGAAAATGGGGGGTGAATTGGGGGGCAAAGATGGGAGAGGTGGGAGGAGGGAGGAAGGGGGATCTGTGATTGGTATTTAAAATGAATAAAAAAAAAATCCTTAATTATATATATATATATATTTTTTCTGTAATCTGCCTGAGATAAACTGTTTCTCCTCACTTTCAGAGGGTTTTTTGCTGTTGTTTGTTTTGTTTTCTAAAGTAACTAGCTTATTTAAACTATTTCCAAATGTGGACAAATATATATAAAATATATTTTGCTTCACATTTTACCATAAACAGTTTTTCTTTTGTTCTAAATGCAAATGGTCACTGGTTCATTTTCTCTCGCCAGGGACAGTTATGTCACATCTCTTGGCTAATACACATGCATTTGCCACTAAAAAGACATTTTAACTGAGAGCTGTCACATCCGTCTTCTCCACCCGGCCTGGTAAAAAATTTTATCTGTCTTCTTGAATTAATTTCAGCTTGTCTGAGCCCAGCAGGGGAGGTTTGAGTGGTTCAGCTAAATTCATCGTTTCAAAGAGAATATTGTAGTTCCTTGTTTCGACTTTTTTCCCCCATCTAATTTCTCTTTCAATTACAAAAAAAAAAAAAAAAAAAAAAAAAAAAAAAAAAAAAAAAAAAAAAAAAAAAAAAATCCATTCACTAAAATGGAAAAAAAATCATAAAAAACAACAACAATAATTGTAGACCAAAGGTACAGGGAAAAAAATGTCTCATCACCAACATATTTAGAATCTTTCATAACTAGGACAAAACTGAATGGAACCAAGCCATTCCCCTTTTCCCTGAAGCTGTTGTTCAACAGTTTGCTTTCTAGGCAGCATCACTGCATTGGAAGGTGAGGAAGTTCAAGCTGTGAGTTTGCTGGAGGGTGTGTGACACTGACTGATGCCAACAGAAGCATTTCTATCTCCCATAATCCACCACTGACCTACGGGAATACGAACCCCCTTACCAAGTTCTTGGGGCAAACGTTCATTCCCACAGACCCTGAGTAGAGTTCTTTAAGCCTGGCAACACTTCCTAAGAAACTTTAGAAAAAGGTACACACAGATAGCAATTTCACCAGGGCTAACTTCTCAGTGTCCAATATTGTCTGCCTACAGATGACTGTAATACCATTAAAATGCACTTTCTTTCTTAGCTTTTAAGTTTTAGAGTGATGATTTCCATATCATAAGTTTTGAGGCCTCAGCATAAACACTATTCTAATTTCAAAATCAACATTCTCAATTTTCTGTGTTGGGGGCAGGGAGAGGGTATTTGCTAAATGTTTATAATTCAAAAAAAACTAAGATTGAGGAAATTTAGTCATTTACCTAAGCTTAATTAGCAATTTATATTTCTCTATTAGATTTATTTTATTGACAAGGTAATGTACTGCAGTCAATATTCATTTCCCAGTTAGTGATATTCTGATAAAATATTTGCCATGTTTCATTAGATACAAAATATTTTGGTTCTGTTTAGGAAAAGTACTGTAAATGCTGCAATATTAGCAATCTCTCCTTTATCAGAGACCCTCACTGTTGTTATATTTTGAAAAATGCAGATCCATGTAGGGAAGAAAATATGAGGCTATGAAAATCTGAAATTTCTTCAAATATCTTATTGTTTAGAAATAAGAACTAAGAACTTTAGAAATAGGAACTAAAAGGTTTGCCTAGCTTTTCTGTCTTTTTAAATTATGAATAAGTAGTGATAAAAAAAGACACAAAATCATGCAGAATTCACAAAGGGACACAGGGAAGTGTCTAGTCATAATTGGGTTTTCCTCCTCCCTAATGCAAACCATGACAGCAGGACACACTTTGTCCTCAGACAGTCAGACTCTTCAGTGTAGTGTTAGACACGTTAAATCTTTAGGAAGGCTGAAAGTAAATAAATGAAAATGTGTAACGAAGTCGCCGATAGTTGCAAGGTGAGGAGAGAGAGGAAGCATCCATGGGAGAAATACAATAGTGTTTTCAACCTGTATCCTTAGAATTTATCAATCCGACCATCTGCCATGTTTACTGATATTATCATAAATTCGTATTTAAATGATAATAAAATCACTTGCTGACAGGAAATTAGTCATGCAAGGACCTGCAGATGCACTGCCTTCTGCCCAGGCCCTGGAACTCTGAGTGTAAAGTTCAAGCCTGTTTGTTTGCTCAAACAGCATGGAGTAATGAGAGGGTGACAGCGTGGAGTTGTTCAAGGTGTTTCCAAATTCAACAGATCTTTTGCAACTCTTAGGTTTGTTTGTTTTGTGGGGCTATGAATTCATAAAGTCTAAAACTATGCAATGATATCATGTTAAATCTCCATTTTGATATTGCAGTTGTTTATTATACATAATAGGAAAATATTTTAACATATGAAAATGTGTTATACATACAAAATACTTCCATTATGTGGAATACTAAGATTTATTATGATAAACTTTGTTTTTCAAAGTCCTTATGAAATATATTCAGTAGTAAAATTTTGGTCATTTTATTTATGAAGACCATAAGATAATTCTATAATATCAAAGCTAAAATGAGCAATACCTGATTTTATATGAAAATCTGTAGTTTGAAAAGTAGCACTCACAATGATTATGTCACTAAATTTCAACCCTTTGAAGCTAATTCAAGTGGGCAATGACCTTTGAGAAGTAAAGATAACTCAAGCAGATTAAATACCTGACTGAAAGTCATAGGACTAGCACACACCAAAAGCAGAAAATAGTTTCAGGGTCTTCACATGTAAAGCCAAGAACAATAGATGCTCCATGACAAAAAGTTGACAAGAGTTTATTTGGCCAAACTTAAATATAGTTTAGTAAATAAGCTAAAACAGGAAGTCAGTAGTCTAATGTTCCTCCGAGAGAGAGAGAGAGAGAGAGAGAGAGAGAGAGAGAGAGAGAGAGAGAGAGAGAGAAGAAACAACAGTAACAACAACATCAAAACCAGCCTAATCTAATCTAAACAGGTATATACTACATGGCTATTCCCAACATTAAGCCAAAGTATGCAAATTTACTAAACACTGGCTATATTTCACTTGTACGAAGGCCAGACATCCATGTTATCTCTTCAATGTTTGATGCTTTTGCTAGGCCATCATTTAAATAAAGACTTAATGAATGATGATATGAGAAAAGACTCTGGTAATTGATTGATGATCTTTTTCCTACTTCCCTATATAATCCAAGACATTGCTTTTTGACGGATATGATAACGAAAATGATGGTTAATCGTTTGTATGATGATGTATCCCAGTTTCCTGCAAGCTGCTCTTCTAGGGGCAGAAAAGAACTGCTTCTGACAGAGGCATTGCCCTCCTCCATGCTGCTCCGCCCCCTGCATCTATTTAAATTCAAACATGCATGGCTCATGTATCAGCAAACAGGTGCAGAGACTGTGCTGCCAAACCCTGAGCAGGCAGGAGGAACATGTGTACCTCACTGATTGTGGCATGCTACCAATAGAGGATGACGTGCCCAGACAACAGGGAGGGTCAGTAGGTGGCTCTTGGATTCCACTGGCTTCCTGGGAGGGCAGCAGGTTGGGAGGATGGAGCCTGTAGAGGATCTAATTTCTTCCACACTATGTATATTAAACTAGTGCAAGTGAAAGTTTTAACACTGTAGAGCAGAGACACTTCCATATTCATTTTATGACTCTGTACGCCTGCCTGTGTGTGACATATGCATGCATACATGCATGTATATGTTTCTGTGTGTACATGTATATGGGAGTGTGAATTCATGTGTGAGTTTGGGGATGTATACGAAGGTCAGGTGTTGAAATCCAGTATCTTCCTTAACAAATCTCCACTTAATTAATTTTTTTTTTTTTTTATTTTGACACCTGGTCCCTCACCACAGCTGGGGTCCATCCACTTTACTGAAGTTAGTGCCTGGAGAGCTGCAGGTGTCTGTCTGCCTTCCAGGACTGGTTGCAAATGTGAACCACCACTCCTGGCTTTATCCCAGGGTTCTGGGGAGTCAAACTTAGGGTGTTGTGTGTGTGGCAAGGCAAGCCCCTGAATCATATCCCCAGCCTGTAACTGTGATTCCTCATTACCACCACAAACTAAAAATATCAAGTTCCAAACTTGCCCTGGATGTTTCCCTGATGTTCACTGAACAAATAGCAATTACCTCTATGCACACAAACAAAAGCAGGTCTAACATGGGGTTGTTGAAATTACTTTAAGCAATCAGAGTATACCAATTAGAATGGTATTATGTTGTTTACTATGAGAAAAGAATTGACATTTTCATCATTACCTAAACTGGCATGTTTATGTCATATTCATTTCAATTCCCTCCATTAATTCTTTCATTTAGTTTTTGTGTATGAGAAATGAAAAATTACATTCTTAGTCAAAAAAGAATGTTCTCTTAATAAGTTGAATTAAAAAAACTTACTTGGATAAGTTTAGGCTAGTATTTATACTTCTGTGGGAATATCATAAAATGTGAAAGATTTTAAAAAATATTTTTCTAAAATCATGTCTTTCTTAATTAGGGTTTTAGAGTCAGAACAAATAAAGTATAGATTTTTTTGTTTAAACATAAATAATAATATTTAAATGCAAATAGTAAAAGATAATTATAATATAGCTACTGAGGCTTCCTATCACAAACCATAATCCATCTAATCCAAGACTACAATTAAAGAGAACAAATGATTAAGGATATAGGTGATCTACACTTCATCATCACATTCTCTACTGAAAATCATGAGAAAGCTTTGTTTGAGGCCTGAATGACATCTTAATTTATTCCCCAACTATTTATCATGAATTTGGTAAAAATTCTGTTTACCTCTCTCCCTAAGAGTCAGCTCCTCAAACTTCCTGCTCCTTAGTGATCTTTCTTATGTGAGACATTTCAATACAGTTTACTCTAATTTTCTTTTGTACATCTCAATCATATTTAAATGGCTGTATTTCATTCATTTCAGCATTTCACTTGATATTTAGAAGGTATATGTAAATTTTCCTGAAGATGTATTATATCTACGCACATCGTATTTGGTCATAGGCTACACTCAAAATATATAAAGTATTGTAGGCTGAGGAGGAGAAAAATATGTCCAGAATACATATCATATGTACAATATGTTCTCAAGAAATTTAAATTCTTAGATAGTCAAAATGTCAACCAATGACTCCCAGCAGAGAAAAGGGACAAACAAAAGCAATGGTTATGAAGAGTTAAAATATTTGGAACACAATGTTCATTCAGCAGGATTTCGGGTAGACTGTAAGAAAGGAGGGATTGAGAAAGGGTTCTTACTTCGTTATCATCTTGGGTCACATTTATGACGGAAAGAAAAAAAGAATACAAGCTGCACTAACAATTAACAAAACACATAGTTTCAGCACTAAATATCAATGAAAGCATAGGATTAATGGGCTTGTTTGTGCAGAGAAAACATTTTATAGTAGAGATTATGAAAAGGAGGGCTTCATAAATAGAGTGAATCAACTCATGTGTAGCACTGATAGTCAATCATTGAAGGTTATTTCTTTGTAATTTAATCTGATGGACAATATCATTCAACAACCAATGTGTCATAAAAGAAACTAAGCTTAGATTAGATTATTGGCAAAATGATAGGGTGAAACTGAATAACAGGGCACCTAGAAAGATTAGCAGTTGGGTGACTCCTGGAAGAGTATAAATGTGACTTTCAAAGGAAAGCACAGAGTGGTCACTTGAAAAAAAAATACTAGGAAATCATGAGTGTTAGGCAAATTCTAGAACACCACTAACAAAATTACTAGAATCTACAAGAAATACGCATCACTAGATAAAATGGAAAATCAACTTGAGTCCTTTTCTTTATTTAGGTGAATATCTAGTAGCTCTTTATTCTATTAGTATTAAACACAGCTGAGAGAGGAGGCAGTGTGCTGATTTTATAGTAGATATAAAATATCACATGGAAAATGATGTCTGACACTTTAAATGAACAAACTTTATGGCATATGAATTAAAGCACAATAAACCTATAGTTGAAGGGTGGCTTCTGTGGGCTAGGAAGCAAGACAGACGACAGTTTGCTTCTGGGTTTTTTTGTTTTTTGTTTGTTTGTTTGTTTGGTTTGGTTTTTTTGGCTCCAGTGTCTGTTAAGATACCAAGTTCAGGAGAAACTCAGGTTTCTGGGTTTCAGGTAGTGGAAACTTAACTTGAGTGGTGGACTGACTGCCTGGTTTGGTATCAACTTGACACAAGCTAGAGTCATCAGAGAGGAAGGAGCCTCAGTAGAGGAAATGCCTCTGTGAGATCCACCTGGAAGGCATTCTCTCAATTAGTGATTGATGGAGGAGGGTCCTGCTCATTGTTGGGGGTGCCATCCCTGGCCTGGTGGTCTGGTTCTATAAGAAAGCTGGCTGATCAAGCCATGAGGAGCAAGCCAATAAGCAGCACCCCTCCATGGCCTCTGCATCACTCCTGCCTCCAGGTTCGTGACCTGTTTGAGTTCCTGTCCTGACTTCTTTCAACGATGAACAGCAATATGGAAGTGTAAGCCAAACAAACCCTTCCCACTCCAACTTGCTTTTTGGCCATGGTGTTTGGTCACAGCAATAGAAATGCTAACTATGACAAGTTGCTTCATTTGTGTTGGCCTTACTGATTAATACTTCCATTTCGTACAGAGACAGCGCATGTGCTAAGTGAAGGCTGAGAAAACAAACTTGTCACCAATAAATCAGATCACAGCAACATGGCCCTGAGTCACAATATGGTCTGAGCTCAGTTCTGTGTTGGAAAATACCTAACATGGTGTCTGATTTACCCCGTGTCCCTGGTCTTCCCTTCTTCTGATGACAAATTCCAGAATACATTCTCTACAAGCAGATGCTGAGTGAGGGGGTACACACACACTGACGGCACCCAAATGTGAGGAGAAAGGGAAGGCAAACCCTGCAGGAATCCCATGGGAAGGTTCGGGAATCGAATGGATGCTACCTGAGAAACTGATTTTGTGTTTCACAGGAAGAACGCAACAGGCTCTGAAGGCAAGGGCAATACGTGTTCCGAAATCATCCAATGAAACAGTCTCATATACATTTCTTACAGCAACTTAAGCTTATCACAAATAGGTACTTTTTAAAAAAAAATCAAATTTGCAAGAAAAACAAAAATCTCCTTCTCTGACCCAACATTTTTTTGCATGTGTGTATATATTTTTATCCTGTAAAAATGATTAATTATATTTATTATACAAGAATATTTCCACCTCATAGGTGATGTGGAAACAGTAAGAATATAAGACTTTCTCAAATACAGGAAATGTCCTACATGAGTTTTTAATTGATTATTTCTGAAAATTTATCATAAAGTCTCTAGGTCAGGCCAGTATATTGTCAGGCTCTGGATGTGTATCAAAACACGATAATGTATAATGGGCTTTTATCAATATACAAAAGATAAAAGAGAAACAGAGAGGGTGCTTCCTGAATTTTGGCAATTTCTCTCTAGACACTTCTTGGCTGTTCAGCTTATTAGACTGCAGAAGTGTGCCGACTGGAACCTGTACTTGGAATTGATATGTAATCCTCAGTCACTTTGAACTACAGTCAATGACTAATTTCCACTTGCAGCAATCAGTAAACAAGAAGTTTCATCCTGGGCAGGGGAATACGGCATTGGCACAATTTGTACAATAGATTTTTACCTAAGGATGCAGCAGAGATGAAAAATCATTCAGAAAGCCTGTATGGCATGCCTCTAATTTATCATGGCTTACATCTCTTGCCTGCCAGGAGAGCCGAATTCATACATTATTGTCCAAAACCTGTCACTTGCAGGACTGCTTTTTAATCTTCCTCCCTGAATTACATCCAGAAAGGTCACCGCTATCCAATTAGAACCTTATCAAAGATGTACATGCAGTCCAGATTCACACTTATTGAGAATGGGTCATAAATCCACAAACTGCACATCAGAAAGTACCATTAACATAATGAATATCTGAGAAGGGTCTTTAAAAGGGACAAAACACCTGTGTGTTTGCCAGCCTTGGACTCCCTTCTTTTTAGGAATCAAGGAAGACAGAGCACTGAAGGACAGCCAATAAGACAGATGATGGAAGTTGAGAATTCAAGTAGAGATGATGGAATTCAAGTAGAGAAATCGGTCCCTTTGATGGCATTACCACCAGAAAGATGGTTTTGTCTGAAAACTGGTGTCTTCAAGGGTGATGAGTGATTATAAAACAAGCAAACTTACTATGAACCCATTGTGTGGGTTTGACTATTTTACCTTAGTATATAAAAGAATGACAAGGAATGTTTTGTATACTATAGTTATATATACAGTGTACTGCTTCTCTATGCAGACTTTAATTCTTAAACATTCAGGAAATAAACACAAAAGCCACCCAACACTTTTCTTCTTAATTATAATTATCATATTAGGTCACAACTTTCTGGAAATTAATTTCTCCTTTTATCTTTAGAGCAAGCATCCATTAAAAAATTATCTCAGCATCCCCCCTACATATCTTACTGTCTGACAACCATGGAATGCAATAAATAAAGTGTGATGTCAAAAAGGGAAATGTACACAGATAACAACTTACTCTATTAAAGACTTTATTATTATTCCAAGAAAAGGAGGTAGAAAAATGTCTAGCTTTCTTTTTAAAAGAGACAGTCATGAATCAATAAATTATTTATAGTAAAATTAGACAAAGAATCTCCGATTTTTTTTTTCTTATTAAGGAAAGCAAACGCAGAGTAGGTATCAAATTTGTATCCTGGGCTACATTTAACTGCACATTCAGATTCATCTAGTTATGGAGCTTATTGGAACGATTGAATGTATAACTTGTTAGCAGTGACAGAGAGAAATTCTAATGCTAACGGATCGTGAAGCACGAGCACTCCATTGCTCAGTTTTGAGACATGCTGTCTTTATGATCAGGGTCCAGTTCTCAGAGGGTTCAATTATGCAGACATCTGTGAATACTTGCTCCATTCATACCGAAAAACACTGTATAAGTAAGTGGAAGTCATTACTTCAGATAATCCTACCAGTGAAAATTTACTATAAAATTTCACAATATAAATAAAATATATCCCTTTGCTGGTCAGTATTCAGATCTGAGTGTCTTAATCCCTATGACAATCAATATGAGCCACAGTTTAGTTCACTCAAAATCCAGCTAGATTTCTTATCTTTCTCTTTATTTTCAGCAGCACAATATCTATATTCTATTCCCAGTTTTATAGTATTTCATCACCATCCAAAAAGCAAATCTGGCTTCAGAAAAAAAAAATATCATAATAAAAGAGAAGACACCTTGTCATGGTATTACAAGGTCAAATTGTTGACAAAAGCCATTTACATTCTGTCAGGAGGCTCACAGTTCATGCTTAACAAGCGGAATAAAATTATCCATTTGTGGAGCTTGAAATGACAAAAATATCCCCAGAACTGTGTGTATGCTACCAGCGACCAAGGCAGGACCATAGCCTTGGTCCTCAAAAGGACCCTCGCCCAGTCATTTTCTGCCACTGGAATGCAGTAGGGTTTCAGCTGGACTGAGAAAAAAGAAAATAATGTTTATTTTTTAATGTTGACAAGCATGTCATCTATATCTTAGACTCTGACATGTCCCGGTGTCAGGATTTGCCTTGATGGGGAAATGACTGACCTTTGTTCATAATTATCCAAACAAGGGAGGAAGGGTGACTGGAGAGCAAGCTGCCACTGCTGATGCCCAACATCAGAGCAAGTGGGAATGAAATGCCTTTCCAAGCCTGAGTGCCTAAGAGAACATGGAGCTTCATTCAGTAATATGAAGTGGTCACACAACAAGCATCCTCTTGAAATCACTGTGCTGTGAAGAAATATTGATCTTTTTAGCAAGGAACTCTTAAACTATAGAACAAGTTCCACATCAACACATTGCATATTTTATTTTGTAATCAATCAAGTAGTGCAGGATTCATGACCAAATGTTAGGCTGTAAATCAGATTTCCATGTCTAAGCTCTGGAGCTGCATGTATATAAGGATTCAGGAGTGTTTAGTATCAACAAGGATACGTATAGGTTTGAAAGAATATACCAAGACCAATGCATTACTAGATTTTTAAAATAAGTAGTTTCAATACCAAAAAATAAATAAAAATACATAAAAGCCAACATTTCATTAGTCATTCCATATTATGCTTTGTTTTCAACATCAGGAAATTGGTTCTATGGAAGTGAAAAAATTTTGCATGTATATTTGTGTGCTGTATGCATGCACATTTATATGCATGGTCACATGTGTGTGGGGACATGCTTCTGTACATAGGTGGCTGTGTGAGTGTATGTGCGTGTATGTGTGTGTGTGTGTCTGTTTGTGTGCATATAAAGGCACAAAATTGATAGTCAATGTCTCCACTTTGACTTATTGAGTTAGAGTCTCAAGCAGATCTCAGAGCTCACCAACTGGTCTAACTAGTCAGCTTGCCTGGAGGTTCTTTAGGGTTGGCCTCTAGGATACTAGGATTATGTCCGACTACCATGCCTTTCTAGCTCTTATGCATGTGGTGAGCATCCAAAGTCCACTCCTCATGCTTCTCCAGTAAACATTTTATTCACAGAACCATCTCCTCAGTACCAGTCCAATCTAATTTTTTTCCCATTGTCTTTTGTTTAAATCAGGCGGCGGCAAATGCTTGATTCTACACTGCAATGACTCTTGGGGACATTTTAAATACATATTTTCCCCTTCCATTGCTCTTTCTATCTAATCTCTATATCCATATTTTCCTATACATTTAGAGATTAGAACAGACTAGGTTGTACCTGATCACATTTCTTGTAATGAAATATCTGTTGTTGTGAATTTTCATATTGCAAACATTTTTATACACAGCTCTGTTACTGACCCTTGTTGTCCCTTATGAACTAAATCCTTGTACTTCCCAACATAAAGCCAGACTGGTTTTTACCTGACTGTTTCCCAGCTGGTTATTTCAAATTCTACATTCATGAATATTCATTTTGTTCCAAACATGGAAGCCTACAGTTGGACCCACCCTCCAATGTAACTGATTTGGCCTGGAAAGTCTCTACCACATTTTCTGACAAGATCAAAGGACTGTTAATACAAGGACAAGGCAGCACTAAAAGACAATTTTTTTCTTTATTAAGACATTTTCTGCCCACGAAAAGACAATTTTAAATATACTGGGATGTATTTCATTCACAGTCTTTCCAACCTATGTATATAGAACAGCAATGCATCCTGTCCATATTCTCTCACTGAACAAGGAACTCTTACAGATGGGTAGGCAGCCATTAAGAAAACTGTTCTAAACAAAGACTGATCTGCCCAATTAGAATCCCTGTATAATAGAAACAGACTTTCCTTCAACATCAGAGAGAGAAGAGGCAGAGATTTCATGACTCTGTTATATTTTCATTTGTTATTTCTCAAATAGCCAAAAGTTAATTGCAAATAAAGGAAATTCAAATATCATGCCATGTCTGTTAATTCCAAAGCCATGGCTTTCCTTTCTTGTAAAGACAAAGAAGTAAAATGTTAGTTACTTGTAAAATGGTAGTGCATCACGGATGATAAAAAGAAAAACAACAAAGCTTTCAATTAATTTTTATATCTAGAAAACAGCTTATTCTCTTGTCTAATTCAAGAGAAATTATCAAGATATGAATTAAAAAGAGTAACCTTAACTAATAATGAAGAATATATTCTCAATTGAAATAAAACTAAGAAACAACATTAGTGTTCTCTAAAGGAAAATAGTATTAATTAATGAGAGTCTATTCATAAAAATTCTAAGTCTGTTTTAGACGAAGATAAATTTTGAATCAAAAGAAATAAATCTATTATTTTGTGAAGAAAATGATTTTAAAACATTACTGATTCATTTTTCAGTATTTTCTGTAATGATTTTACTGCCTCCCTAGTTAAAAAAACACTTCACACCAGTCTACTGTTCTGTAGGATACCAATTTGTAATACTGAGTTATATAGCATGGAGATATGAGAAAATAGATACTGAAAACTGAATCTAACTATATAACATATATATATACATGCATACCACACACACACACACACACACACACACACACACACACACACATATATATATATACCAAAACTTCAATGCTTAAAAAGACGGAAAATAGTAAAATATCACCTTGTTTATTATCTCTCTCTCTGCAATGGTAAATCCCCTTCCCTCACAAATTCAAGAAATTCGTGAATTTTTAACTAGAAAAGCACTCAACAGGCTACAGAAAAAGTTTGTATAAAATATTACAGCAATCATAACCATTCTGTTATGACAACTTTGCTTCCCTAGTTTTTTACGTTAAGACAAACTACTTAGAAATGTCAAACAATGCAATGTAATGAATTAATTCTTCAAAATAAAGTCAATGTGATCACATTTTCTCAGATGAGCAAGACAAAAGAAGAGACGTAAGTCCCTATAACTAATATTATTAATTAAAGTATTCCTACTAGTCTACACTTGATTTAGCTATATAAACTGTACACATCCACCATAGGCTTCAAAAATTCAGGGTCAAGTAACAGTTTAGGCATTATTGCACATTTCTGCTTAAATTCCACATCAACTATTGTTTCATGTTACCAAACAAGGTCGCAAACATCGATCACCTCATCTGTTCTGTTTGTTACCACACTTACAATTAAAAATCCCAAGCCAGCTGGTCAGTGGTGGCACACACCTTTAATCCTGGAACTCAGGAGGCAGAGCCAGCAAATCTCTGAGTTCAAGACCAGCCTGGTCTACAGAGTGGGTCCCAGGGCTACACAGAGAAACTGCCTAAAAACCCATAACAAAAAAATATAAACAAACAAACAAAAAACTGCTGAAGACTGCCAGCAGCTTTGTCTGGACTATGTGACTGCTGGTTAAGGGAAGAAAGACTCTTAGGACTGGCTTCAAAGTTGGTCCATGGAACCACTCAATTCCACCACTGTCACAGCACTCCCAACTAGAGTCAATGGCACAGTATCCTCTCTCCAACTTGCATACCTGCCAGCCTGCAAACAAATGGACTGGCAGCTAAGGGGAAGCACAGTGAATGGCAGATAGCATATTTATCATAATCACTGTGATCCACGGTGGAAGAAAATCAATTTCTCGTAATCGAGTAGAGTGACTTATTAAGGGTTATGTGTTCTGACTGGATAACTGTACTGATTTGATTATATTGGGAGGGAAATTACCAATGGCCTCCAACACAGTCTCTTCCTTTGTCTTCTGGCTCAGGGTTCGTTATTAAATTATTATCCTATGAAAGCTTTTGGAAGATCAGGCTTTGATTGAGAAGCTGCTGGGAGACAGGGTGATGAGAGGTTCTCAACAGTGTTGACAGGTAGGGATGTGAATGTTCATGAAGGCCTCCTTGCAAAGATGTAGCTTGAGAACTGAAGGAATCTACATACAGTGCATGCAAGGCCAGCACTGGACATCACTTTCCCGAAAGCGTGATTCTAACCTCCCTCTCCTTCAGCGTCTACATCATGTTTTTGATAATCTAGTTCGTGACATCCTTTCAGATGGCATCTGGGAGGAATAGATCACAGGTAATATTCCACGTCAGTCTTTAATCTTTAAAAGTTTGTTTGGGCCAAATCACCTTAAAAAATAAAAGCCAAATGTGTGATATTTCCAATTCCTCAAGCTTTTTAAAGACCAAAACTGATTCAAACTATACAAATCATTTGAAGAAAATAAAAACTAAAAACTTATTATCAACTTATCTATACTTGCCTTCATGTTTCTATGAGGAAATTGTGGGGGAAAAAACAGAACACACTTCAAATGTTTCTAGTTCCAGTCTTCTCAATAGTTTTTGGAAGACTTTTCTATATATATATATATATATTATATATATATATATGTGTGTGTGTGTGTGTGTGTGTGTGTGTGTGTGTGTGTGTGTATGTGTGTGTGTGTATACATATACATATGTGTGTATGTATATGTATGTATATGTATATATACATATATATTATATATGCAATACCAAATTTACTTGTGTTTCAGAAATTGTTCTCATGAAAATGTTCATTTTCTTACAAATAGTGTCTTGAAATACAAAGAAAATTATTGGTCAAAATTTTGCTTCTCCTTGACCCTTAGTCTATTAGAAGCATATATTCATTTCAGAACCCTACCTGTATGTATTATATATGGTAGATTTCAGACATTAAAGTACTGATAGTTTTCTTGATGGTTTGGAAGTTTTTAATTTATTTTTCCCACTGGGAGAAAATTTGTCACATAAAAATTGTAACAAAGGAATGATGTAACACTTAGAACAGTCTGGGCTTCAGAGTATAATTAATCTTGAAAATTACACAAGTGCATCCCTCTTTCTCTTCCTTTACTTCATCCTACCCCTTTGCTTGTTCCCCTCTCAAACTACCTACCTCACCACTAGCCCCTCAATATTACTTGCTAAAAAGTGGAAATCTTTATTACGTAATTTTCTTTACTGTTCAGCTCTCATTTTTGTGATTTTTTTGGTTAAGCAAGATTAAAATAAAAGAAGTTATATTTATATAGCCCAATTGCTATACATTATCCCATTATTCATTGGAGATGTATCACAAGATTTAGGAAGGTAAGAAGTTAAAAGTTATACATAAGCTCCCATTTTTATTATTTCATATGTAGTATTTTTTAGATATTAATAATAAATCATCTCCCACCTGCTCATCTCTCTCAACACTTGTGTTAAGTCTTCAGTTTAGATGACACTCTAGTACAAGAACCTGCTTAAAATATGTTTGATGTTAACAAACTCAATTTTCATATTAACATATCAAACCTGCTTTAAATAAATTAACTTCTTCTTTATTATTTTCATAATATATTTTTGTATTCATTTTCCATCACTACTGCATTTGGGACTTTTCATACTCTAGTGAAAAGGATCCTGTAATTGAAGTCAAAGGTGAAAAGATAGTTAGTGACAAAGTAGAACTGTTAATCCGTCTCTTGGTACTACTGCAAAGTTTGAAATTCCACAGGTTCCAGTTCACTCTGTGTTAGGAAAGTACTGTGGGTTGATAACATATAACTCGAGTGTCTATTTCATCAAAGTCCCCCATTGTTGTTAACAAGTAATTTTTAATGTAATTATAACAATCACTCAGTCAAAAAGCCATCATGGCAGCTTTACATGAATTGAAACTCTATAGTTTGGTGATAAACCTGAATCTGATAAAATTGACACATTATGCTAAAGAGATCCTTTTAAATGGAGAGAGCTGTAGGAACATTTACCACAGCTCTCTGTAAGATCATTTTGTTGCTTATCACTCTATAATCACCAAAATGCCTTCCAGTCCTCTGTCTCCAGACTCTGAAAAATTAAAACCACAATAAATCTTCTGACATTCAGTATCCCAACATTATTAAATACCATCATTCAATACACAGGCATTAGATAAATATGACAACTCTATAAATCACATGAATTCATCAGGATTCCAGTCTGAAATCCCCCTTCTCCCAATCTCCACCCCCACATGGGTGATGTAACTGAATACTTGGTCCCCAGATAGTGTTTGGGGGAAGCCACTGTACTTTGAGAAGATAGCCTACTGGGGTGGGGGTAAGGTTCATTCTTGAAAGTATAGCCTAACCCTGGTTTGATTGACTATGATTACTGGTTTAGCCTTAGTCAAGAATTCATAACCCCCTGCCTATGGGACCCAGCTGCCTTCTTATGCTTTCCATGCCAAGTGAACTGTACCCTCTGAAGTGTAACCAAAATAAGATTTTCTTCCAAAAGGTGACTTATGTCAAGTACTTTGTGAAAATAGCAAATGAAGTGACTAATACGTGTATTTTGTAGGTAAAAACTATAATATATGCATTTCAAGTCTTGTACTTTTGTGAATGGGTTATGAAAATGAATTAGATTGTTTTCTAAATAAAAATAACCAATATAAAATAAATATCAAAAGTCTGATTTTAGCCGGGCGGTGGTGGCTCACGCCTTTAATCCCAGCACTCGGGAGGCAGAGACAGGCGGATCTCTGTGAGTTCGAGGCCAGCCTGGACTACCAAGTGAGTTCCAGGAAAAGGCGCAAAGCTACACAGAGAAACCCTGTCTCGAAAAACCAAAAAAAAAAAAAAAAAAAAAAAAAAGTCTGATTTCAAGTAATCCTAGTAATTTAGTAATCTTTTCACTATTTTTAAAGACCAAATCTTTATTATTTTTTTGTACAGCACATACACAAAATATATAAATACTCTATCACAACTTAGTATTATTTGCTGTCCAATAAATTTAGTATTTTATTTATTAAACCATCAAAAGTAATAAAGGACTTTCCATCAATTGTTTGTCTAATAAATGGATTATAATTTAAAAATTAAAACTGTTAACCTCACTTAAATTATTGAACTGGGAACTTGGATATAATTTATAGAAAAGCAAAGAATTAAAGTTCATTGTTGCTGTCCTTATTTTATCTTCGACATTATCAATACATTATATGTTTTATCTTATTTATTCATTGACTGATTGGTCTGCTGGCAATTGAAAGTAGGGCTTCACACAAGCTAAGCATGGGCTCTGCCACTAAGCTATGGTTCCAGTGACATTTTACAAATACTTATTTAATTAGTTTGCTTATTTGGCTTTTATTTTGATGTGGGGTCTCACTAGATTATTCAGGCTTGTCTTGAACTCACTCAGCAGCCCAGAGGGCCTTGAACTCACAGTCCTCCTGCCTCTGCCTCCTAAGTAGCTAAGATTATAGACCTGTGCTATAAAGAGCAGTCAACAGTTTGCTTTTATATTTATGGACCCTGAAGGCTATATTTCCTCTTATGTTCTTGACAGTTGTAATAGCTCCCAAAGTATGAGCCTTTAAATCTCTTTTGAACACTGGTATTTACTGTTCAGGAGTCTTTGAACTACTCAGGCAGCCCTTTGGAATGCTCATGCGAACAGCTATACCCAGGGTATCTCCATGAGCACAACCTGCTCCTGAAAATAAATCTGGTTTGTAACAACTAGGTAGTGCATGAACCAATAAAGGCTACATACAATGAGCAGTTTTGTTTATCCACTCTAAAATAAGACCTCCAAAGAAAAGTGCAGTGCGTGTGCGTTTGTGTGTGCGTGCGTGTGTGTGTGTGTGTGTGTGTGTGTGTGTGTGTGTGTGTGTGTGTAGGAGGGAATCTTTCAATAGAAGACCCAATTTGGGGCTACCAGAAATGTAAAGGTAGAGATGAAGCTATCAAAGTTGAAATTAGAAGAACAATTACCCAAGGCCTGGAAAAGCAAAAACAAATACAAAAACAAACAAACAAAAACATCATGGTGAAGAAAAATTAATGAGAAAATATTTGTGAAATGCAAACAATTAAAATGACAAGAGAAAACTACATGACACAAACACATACACACATTTATACAGAAATTTAGACACACGAATTGGCAGTGAGATTAGTAATGTTACTCTTACCAATTTGCATTCTTAGTTTTTCAATTTTCTGCACTGAATAGTTTAGTCATGAGGATGAAAATTCTAGAAAGATGTGGAATTTTTTCTGGTTCATTAAACTAATATATCTTTACACCTGCCACTGAACTTGCCATGCAATAAGCATTCTGTGATCATATGCTTAAAGGAATAAAAAGCCTGTTTAATTTTTTAACATTTCCAATCTTAATGACTAATTAATGAGTCAATCATGTTTAATTACAAAATATATGTTTTAAGTGTCTCAATAAACTTACATCATCCATCACTGTAGGTGAAAAACAACCAAGACTCAAGTTCAGTAATTTGCATGAGATCATGTGGCTAATGAGCTATCTGTAGTAAATGGTTCAGCTCGAACTGGAGGGAAGATATTTTTTCTCATTTTATCCTTTGGCCTTCCACCTAAAATGTAATTTCTCAACTGACTGCTGTGTTCTTCATTGAGGTTCTATTATTAGGTCCTAAACTTTGTAATTCACCCACTAAGGGAGAGAACTCTATACTAACTTTGACAAAAATGTGTGCCAGATTTATTGGCAGACAATTGCTATTTTAGCAGATATTTAAGTGGCTTTCCACAATGAAGGTCAAATCTTGTATTGCCTCTGTCAGGATAGGAACATGGCAGAGTTCATGATGAAAGATAAACTGTAATTTATGCATACATGGCCCTGATTATATGAAACACAAGAAACAAGTTGAGTATACATAAGAGTAAGGGAAAATATAAATCTAATGTGAAAGAGACAAGGACAACTGTGCATTAGATTGTGCCATAAACAAGACATTACTAAGCAGAGTTTCTTTGCATATGAGACAGAGTCCTACATTGTGGTCCCTGAAATAAAAATTGTTGTGCTTATAAGGATACTTATGAATGTAAGAAATTTTAGAAATGTGAAAAGAATGCAGTAGAAATGAGAGAGGAAGATGGAGCTTTTATGGTCAATATTTCTATATCATTATTAATAATTCAAGAAAAGGGAATTTCAAAATTAGTCATACATGAAATATATCCCACGAAGATTTCAACAAGGAGAAAATAATTATGTGCCTTCATATTCCTTCTTTTTCTCTGCTACATAACTTGAAAATGTTGACAGAGTTCCCCTGAGGACTCATGCTGAAAGCCTGACATTGAACTACTAGTGAACACACAAATGAAAAGTGCTGAATAATTTATCACAAGCTGGTGATTGTGGACAGAGATGTCTAAAATAAACCAATACAGACTTAATGATCAAGAAGAAAACAGCTGAAAATATGAACTGAAATACCAAACCACAAAGGTTAGCCCCTTATTGCAGAGCTTGCTCCTGAGTCTCCCTTACACAAATTGGATTCTGTAAATCTCATTGGTGAATTTTAAGTAGGCCAATCAAGGATAAAGCAGATGATTTCTTCATCACTTTTATAATAATACTTGAGGTAGCCTATTCAAACTTATATTTAATGGCCACATATTTGCCATTAAATCATCTTGCACACAGGTTCAGGAGTGGACTGTGGCACCGCTTTAATGTTGTATTCCTCCCCTCAGCTCCAAGTCATCACAATTCTGACTGTAATGAGGTTACTCTGCATCTGTCTGTCACAAATAACCTAGTAACTACTAAATGGATTGCCATCAATCTTTCAATTAGAATGCATAACTTTATTAGCACAATATTTTTTGAACTGATTGTATTACTTTGAAGAAGAGCTTTCATTTATTTTGTCATTTAGGGTCAAATGTGTTCAATCACTGGGAGCTAGATAAATAATCATAACCGGCTTTGAATTTGTAGGCTGTAGATATGGAAAACATGTTTTACTGTAATTTTGGAAGTGAAATGACTATTAGTAATATAGAAGTAAAAGGAATAACTATAAGCATGTTTCTGTGACATGTTTCAGCAACCCACTCTCTCAAAATCAACTGTAAACCAATTTGAACTACAAGATAACTTTGTGTAAACCATTACACATTAAACATCAGAAAAATATGTGTATTAAAATCAGGTTATAGTTATGGTAGGACAAACCTTTCTTATGCTAAGTAATTTTATTTCCTATAGCCACATGATAACATGTTTAATTTCATGCAGGGCACCTTTGATTAAGTCCACTGACCTCAGTGCCACGCTACAGTTTAGCTTGGTCAGCATCTCTTTCCTTTAGCTGTTTAGTTTGTCCTTTCTTTGTTATAAAGTGAGAGCAGTGAATGTCTCACAGTAAGCAATTTATAGAGATATAGAGCTGAATTAACACTAATATGCTAAAATTATAGCAGCATATCTGAATAACTTATGAAGTAATTAACAACACCAACTATGATGGATGATACAAGCCCATGTAAATGTTGAAAGTTGTCATGAGTGACATTTAGAGGCAAATTAATTCCTCTGATGGAATCACCTGGATTTACCTATGCAACAATCAGAGGTGAAATCCAGAAACACTCATCTGACCATGATATTGTGCAGACAGACCACAGCTCTCATTGTTAACATATTTTTCCATAAGCATAGAAAGCTAACCTAAATTCTATTACAACTCCATGTTTCATTGCAAGTAAAAAAATATACTGAGAAATAGCATAATACTCCTGAAGCTATCATGGATAAATTACTTCTTATTTAAATATGCAAGTAAAAGAGACAGTCTAAATAAAATAAATACTGAGTTGTCTGTCAAGCTAATGACTAAAATAAAATGTAATAGCTCCAAGTCAATATACCCTTTATGAAAAGTGAACATGATGATACTGTACACACCTGTACAGTAAATAAAAATTTCTATTTTATTTCTTATCACAATCCAAAATTAAAAGATCTTGTAATATCATGTCATCTCGCTTTTTAAGATGGCCTAAATGCACTCATTCTGACTCCTGAGTGCTCGTCAACGTCAAAGAAACTCGCCTTGGCATTTGTGAACATGACTCCCCCTAATTCCATAAGTCAGGGATGGAACTCCACTCCTGTCACTCCAGGCTCCGACTGTCCCAAAGCACTGTTCTCTTCTGGCTCAAAGTTTATGTATTCATGAACATTTTCTTCCTTACAGCTACACTTCTTTTTCTGGTCTTCTAACTTTACAAAGTTTGTTCAATTAAAACAAAATCCAATAAAGAATAGATCACTCCTTTCTCTTGCCAACAGCACACATTTGGCTCAGACTTCCTTGAGTCTATGAAACTGCTTGTACCTCTTGCACCTACGTGAACTCTGAAGTTTTCAGAGAGATAGGAAATGATGATCTCTGTTTCTAATCCAGCCTACAGCAAGGACATAGTAGTTTCTCACAGGATGTTATATCAAGGTGGTAGTTTGGAGGCAAGAAAGATGACTTGATGTTTAAGAGCATTGGCTGTTCTTCCAGAGGATTAAAGTTTGATCTCAGCATGGCAGCTGACAATGTATACAACCCTAGTCCCAGGGAATCATCTGCCTTCTCCTTCCCTCTTTGGGCACTGTACACCCAAAGTGCACAAACTTATAATCTGGCAAATACTCAGATGTAAAATAAAATAAATGAAGTCTTGAAAAAATTTAAAAGTAGCTTTAAAAACACTTCATACCAATGTGCTATCTGTACATGTGTGTGTGTTGTTCTCTGTTCCTTCATAGTTATACATATAAAGGTGTATCTTTATCTATGAACTGTTGGCCTATAACATTATTTATGTTATTCCTTTTTACCCATTACTGGGAAGTATTAACAATTTTATGTATTCACATCTTCCTTTGCAAATTAGTGTACATGAACAAAACAGGACCTCCCTAATACAAACTGATACAGGCTACATTTGTAATAACCTCTAGGGATGATTGCATTGATTAAGTAAATAATAAATAAATTATTAAATAAACACATAATATTTACAAATGGTTCTAATGGAAACAATAAAAAAATACTTTCTCAGTCTTCTGAGTTCTCTTCATTTACTTGCAGAATGATTGGTCCAATAAATCATTTTGAATTATGTAGCCAAATGAGAGAAACTTTTGATTTATTGAAAAGGTCAGACAAGAGAAAACTTCCCTAGGAAATGAAACCTTGGGTACACAAACAGCTGTCACCTTTCTTAACAGCGCTGTGTATTTTTTAGGTCACACACACAAAAAAAGTCAAATCAAAGAACATCTTATATTTCTGCCTTCACTTTTCTAAGTGATTTTTCTGGATATACATTTACGGAATATCCACAGGTTAAACTCACCTAGGAAACACTTGCTCACATACGCAAATTAAATAATTTGACTTTTAAAATGCTTTTCAGAGTTCAAATCCTGCAAAGATATTTTTCCTTTCATATAAACTTCATTATTTAAGAAAAACTTGCCAATAAAATAAATACCACTCGTCAAAATTAAGCAGACCCAAATTTCCATTGAACATTTATTCAGTGAGAATAGTCATTATGAATTTGTGGAGCTACGTAGAATTTTACACTTTCGTTATAAAATATGTATTTTATGTCATTATACTCTACTAAATACAAATTCTATGATAAAATTAGAACTATAAAAACAATTCGTTTTGTGTCATCTTTTATAATTGCTGTCCATTGCTACATTTAGATCCTTGTCAATCCTTTGTTGTTACTCTTACTTATTTCCACAGTTTTAGGGATTAAACCCAGGATTTACTACATTGAAAGTGCTGCCCCCAAACAATATTTACAGCCACAAATCATCCCTCCCAAGCCCTCTCAGACTTCCCAGGGCAGCTTGCTCCTTGGAGGCAGTGAATTAGAACATAGACTCAAGCACCATTGGGTGCAAGGATAAAATAAAGGCAGGTTCTTCAGTCTGAATTTTAAATCTATCAGACACGCCTAGCCGATATTATGTCATTGGCCTGTCAGAATGAAAGAACACAAGACAAAACTCTTTTAATACTTCAGTGCTTGCAATATTACCTCCACATCATACAGGAAATAGATCTGAGAAGGGAATCTTGGGGGAGGCATCACAGATCCATTTTTTATGTTGTCATCCCCATAAAAAAAGATATCTGACTGGTCTTTACCCTCTCGGTGCACAGTCTCTATGAGTTTTCTATTAGTGTAGTAATAACATGATTTTTAATCTGATGATTTTCTTTTTTCTACACATTGTTAGTAGGGGAATATGTAAATGAATAAGGAGCTTGCATATTTGCTACTTCAATGAAGGGAAAGGTACAAGGAGAGCAAGTTTAAAATCCCACACAGGGTAAGCCATGCTTGCTCATTTGCATAGCTGTCTGAATGGCTATTAAATTTTTACAGACAGCCTAAAGAGATAAGAGGCACTAGCTGAAATTAAAAAAAAAGAAAAATTTCAAGTCTGTAGTCTGTAAATATTTCAGGTAACACAGTTGGCAAGTAAGCTTCTGCTTTCATGTTTTATCTATGCATATGGACTCACACAATTTTCAGGTTCACAAATAGTTATTTCTTTTATCCACACAGATCAAGTGAATTTACACTTCCATAAAGCAAGCTCTTAAACTCACGCATAATCTAATTTACTGAGTGCACTTAATATGTCTTTTAG
Source organism: Peromyscus leucopus (assembly GCF_004664715.2). Taxonomy (NCBI): domain Eukaryota; kingdom Metazoa; phylum Chordata; class Mammalia; order Rodentia; family Cricetidae; genus Peromyscus; species Peromyscus leucopus. The sequence goes on along the minus strand of NC_051073.1, from coordinate 23,797,562 downwards.
AAACAAACTCCTTCTGGTCAAGAGAAGAGTATCTCTTGACCCCTCTGTCTCCCACAATCCTTTCTCTTCATCTTCCACAGAATTCCCTGAGTTCCTCCTTGTTTTTGGATGTGGTTTTCTGATTCTGTTTCCATCAGTTGCTGGGTGAGGCCTCTCTGATGACAGCTGGGCTAGATATAAATACACATGTGTATTTTTGATTAAAAATGTCAGGGGCTGAAGAGATGGCTCATGGGCTGAAAAGATGGCTTAGAGGTTAAGAACACTGGCTGCTCTTCCAGAGGACCTAGGTTAAATTCCCACCACACATCTGGCAGCTCACAACTTTCAGTAACTCCAGTTCCAGGGGATCTGACAACCTCACATAGAGAATATATAGGCAAAACACTGATACACATTAAATAAATAAATCTATTTTAAAAGCCAGAAATATACAATGGAAAAAAAGAAAATATCTTCAACAAATGGTGCTGGTCTAACTGAATTTCAAAATGTAGAAGAATGTAGATAGATTCATATCTATCACTCTGCACATAACTTAAGTCCAAGTGGATCAAAGACCTCAACACAAAACCAGATGCACTGAACATGATAGAAGAGAAAGTGGGAATAGCCTTGAATGCATTGACACAGGAGACAACTTCCTGAACAGAACACCAATTACACAGGCCCTAAGATCAAAAATTAATAAATGGGACCTCATGAAACTAAAAAGCTTTTGTAAGGCAAATGACTTCATCAATTGGACAAAACAGCAGCCCACAGAATGGGAAAAAATTTTCACCAACTCCACATCTAACACAGGGCTGAGTGCTACAATATATAAAGAACTCAAGAAACTAGACACCAAAAAAAAAAAAAAAAAAAAAAACAAATAATCCAATTTAAAAATGGGGTACAGATATAAAAAGAGAATTCTCAACAAAGAAATCTCAAATGGTCGAGAAGCACTCAAAGACATGTTCAACATCTTTAGCCATCAGGGAAATGCAAATCAAAGTGACTCTGAGATTCCATCTTATACCTGTCAGAATGGCTAAGATCAAAAACACAAATGACAGCTTATGCTGGAGAGGAAACAGTCTTCCATTGCTGGTGGGAGTGCAAACTTGTACAGCCACTTTAGAAATCAATATGGCAGTTTCTCAGAAAATTGGGAATCAACCGACCTCAAGATTCTGTTAGACCATTCCAGGGCATATACCCAAAGGACGCTCTGCCATATTTTTTTAAAGAAATCATTATAATATGAATTCCAGGTAAGAAGTGTAAGGTGATTTCACTTGAATCTATTAGCATATATTTTAGAAATTCCATAATTTGCTAGCTAGCTTCCTCAAAGTCTGAATCCTTTTAGATCAGCAAAGCAGTAATAAATTGTTGAATCAACATCACAGACTTAAAGATTTTTCACTTATTTCCCAAATATTCTCCAGAAAGAGAAATGTCCATATTGAAACACATTGGGATAAATGCTAGTGAAGTCACCAGTTATCCAAGTTGTTTTATTTCACCCACTGATTATCATCATTGTAAGCCAAAGAAAAGAGAATGCAAATATAAAGTCTTGATGATCTTTACAAGAACAGTGATCCAATAAAATACATGAAGAAAAAATAATCCATCACCAAAGTCATTCAAAATTACTAATTCAAATTAAGTCAAGTACAATGCAAAAGACTGTATCCGAAAACAGCCTCTTACTGAATTATATTTAAACTCACAAAAGTGGCTTAGGCTAATATCCTTGTGTAAAAAAATCTTTTTTTGTACACAAATATTCTTCCTCTTGTACAAGAGGAGGGAGGGGAGGGGAGGGGAGGGGAGGGGAGGGAGAGGAGAGGATAGGAGAGGACAGGAGAGGAGAGGAGAGGAGAGGAGAGGAGAGGATATTACATGCCAATATGAATTCTGTAGAATGTTTAAACTGTCAAGAGGCTTTAAAAATAGATCTCTGTATATTCTTATCCTTTCTATGTCCTTTTTGACCAACTCACACAGCACTGAAATAAGTCATATTGTTAGAGTTCTTTGGAGGCTGGAAAGTGTTCACGTGCATTACATAGCTAACTTGACAGTGTTTATCAGCTAACTGATGATCAGACCCATTTCTACAAGGAAGTTCACAGCACTGTAACACATCATACTCCCTTATTGAAAGAAACTTTGACACACAGAAAACTACATCAATATCCTTTTTAATCTAAAATAATTCACTTTAAAAATAAATATTTACATTAATTGACTGAATCATGTTATCTTTATGATCTGCTTTTAAAAGTCATAATAAGGCCTTAATATAACTCCTAGCCTGAATCATATTGTTTTAAAACTAAGCACAAGGAGCTTTTAATTTTCTGGGGAACTTCAAAATAGGAATATGGAGAACATTATATTGTACACACAATATGTAATATTGTGTACAAGCATCAATTAGAGTAGAATATATCTTCTTGTTAGATTAGCATTGTTAAGAAGCACTTATTCTTCTTAGAGTTCACTAAAAGGAAAAGAACTGCCAAGGTTGGCAGTGGTGCAGCCTTTAATCCCAGCATTCAAGAGGCAGAGCCAGGCAGATCTCTGTGAGTTCAAGGCCAGCCTGGTCTACAGAGCGAGAGATCCAGGACAGGTTCCAGAACTACATAGAGAAACATTGTCTCGAAAAATCAAAAACAAACAAACAAACAAACAAAACTCACCCAACACAAAAATGAAAAGAGAGGAGAAAGAAAGGAAGTTTTACAAATTTTATTTGAAATCTTGCCTATAATTTAAGATAATTAAAACATATGGTATTTGACGTGTGGTTTCAGTTTGATGGTTTAGTCACTTCAATAAACCAAACTTTAAGAGTCTCAAGATTGTTATTCCTACTCATTAAGTTATTTAACCAGAGGACCAGGGAGATGGACAGTAGGTAAAGGCATTTGGATACCCAGGAATACCATGTTAGAAAGACAGAACAAGCTCCCTCAAGGTGCCTTTTGATCTCCACATGTGCCATGAACACTCATCTAGTCACACATGTATGCACACACAAAGAAAAGTAACTGTCATAAAATTTCAAAACTACAAATTCTAAACAGAGCAGTGAGAAATAGTTATCTTTCTATGTGCGTTATTATTGCTACCATACTTCCAAGTAAGTTCTTCTTCTATTACAGGATGAACCTGGTAAAGAAATGATGAAAATAACACAAAAAAAAATGAAAGAAATCGAACAGTTTTGAGGCTGTCAATTGATCCCTTCCCATGTTGAAAATGGTGGACTCCACTGTGTGCTCTCAGCTTTTCAAATACAGGTGTAGAATTCATTTAATTTCTGCAGTCTCTCTTATTAATTCCAAGTAAAGTGTTTCCAATATCCATCTCTGTGATCTCACAGGTAGCTGAGCATGTTATTGTCCAGGCAAATGTGTTATGAGTCCTCAGATGATGAACTACACAGAGGCCAGATGTCAGAGGGACTGAAATTGATAATCCATCAGTAATTTTCCATCTGTCGCAATAGCTCTGACCCATTGAACTAAATAAATATGTTTAATCACTGACTGGTCAACTTATCAAATAACATAGAGGGCTAAGGGGAAGAACTTGTCAAATGTGAGACAGATAAAGCAAGAACCATAGCCATCGGCAAGAATATAAAAGCTCCCTTAACCCCCATGTCTTCAATGTAACTTTGGAAAACTGACCTAAGTAGAAATCACACTAGGAAAACAACTCAGGCTAAGGTAATGAAAGCATATCTTTCTGTAACTTCTACCCCATCTATTCTGGTCTTTGAACAGCAGTCAATTATTCATGTCTTCCCTTTAAAGCTCTAGTCTATAAAGGCCTTCCTATATTCAATGATTGGAAACAGGAGAACCAGAAACTAAAGAGTGTCAGAGTAGAATTTCTTCACAGACCTATCAAGTCACTTGGAGATGAGAATTTGAAAATCATGCTGCTTGGTCGTGATGATAACATTCTCTGGAAATGCCCTTCCCTCACCATGTACAAAGTATTCAACATTTCTGAATATGAACAGCTACATGACAAGCCCATGCTATACAAACATTAATCACTGCTAATGAGATAAAAGCTCTAGTAATGTGTGACATTGGGTAAGTGATAGATCAGCCAGCCTTTCATTGACTGTGCCAACAGCTATGTGATTACAAAGGCCAACTGCCACCACTGTCCAGGAATGGGTCAAGCTGGGAGATTAGCTACATGACATTGAACAGAACAGGGGTGATTTCTTCAGCAGGCTTCATGGCGCTGCCTAAGGCGCTTCACCGGTGTTAAATTCTCTAGGTCTTACTTTGCCACTGCCATGCACCAGCAGCTGAGACAGAAAACTCTTGAACTTGTTTATTCACACTTATTCAATCCTGATTCTATACACTGACTCACAGCCTGTGGGGTTAAGAAGATGGATGAGAGGAGCAAGGGCCATGAAGAGGTCAGGGTCATGATGTCATTAGATCTCATTAAGTACATCACTCAAGCCAACAGTCACTCCAAAGGTCATACCAAGTGAGGACCATGCTATAGGTAAAAGAAGACTAGTTGAAAAATGTAAACCAATTCCTTTTTTAGAGCTGACATTACATATGACACAAAAAGTTTCTACATGGTCATTATAATTTAACATGCCATTTAAAAAAAATAACTTTGAAGAACGAAGAATAAAATTCTTTTAAGTTCTTCAGAAAGCATGTTATTCACTTTAAAGGGGTCCACACAATTCTGGTTAGTCCAGGAACTAGCACTGTGCCTGCTGATTTACCATGTAAAATTATTAAGGAATGCTGAATGCAATAGTTTGGTTTCTAAAGTTGGCAGATGGGCTAGTATTCAGAAAAAACATCACAAAAGAAAATTGAACATCAACTTTTTCTGTAGTATTGTAGAAGCATTTTATTATTATCATTATTATTATGCTATGATGTGATAAACTAAAGCTATTGCACAAGACTGCCAACATACATCTTGGAAGGATTTATTAAATAAGCTTAAAAATTAAAATATACCTACTTTTAAAACATGTGTTGAAGCTGGAATCTGTTTCCTAAATGTTGTTTCAAGAAATTTAAAAAAATAGGGCTAAAGAGAATCTGATTCTACTGAATTTATTTACATATCTAGTGTTTTATCTTTTATTGAAATATTAAACAAAACAGAATCTACTCTACAGAATACCTATGATTATTAAAATTAAGATGCTAATAATTACTGAAATCAAAATGGTATAAAAATGGTATGTACTTATAAAAATAACTTTAGGAACTTTTCTCAAGCTTACAGCATTTCAAAAATAGTATCTTAAGTATAATAATCAGTATGGACTTCATACCATTTCAAAAAATTTGTGTCTGAGAGAAAACAAATATATTAGTTTAATACATGCATGCTTTTGGTATAATCATTTTATTTGGGGTTAGTTCTTTGATCAATAAAAAGTATAAATTTTATTAAGCAAAATGAAAGATGTAAGTAAAATAAATAGGTTAAAACATTAAGGTTATTTTATTTTGCTTCTAAGAAAAAAACAAAACAGAATTTAACCTATATCCCAGGAATTTATATCTATACATATTACGCTTCACTGGACAAGAAATATTGGCCCAAGACATATATAATTTTTCAAAAAACAATTTACCTTAGACCTGCATGGGTGATTGGAAAAGAAAAATGACTTAATTCCATGGCCACAAGGTGAACAAGGGCTGTGCATACACGCACACATGAGCAGTTAATTCCTCAAAAGACATGTAAGATTAAGGAAAAACCTCATTTTATTCATGACATTATCAATTACTTGTTGTCAACTGGAGGGCACATGGACAAATACTGAGAAAGAAAAGAACTAGTATCCTGATAAGCAACCAAGTCTTCATAACAACTAAGGGAACAACTTCAAAACAACTGCCACTGAATTTCCTTGTCATGCCGTGCTGATAGCTCTCAACTTCTTGAAGGAAAATATAGTGTTGTTGTTTTGTCTTGTTTTTTTTCCCCAGTACACTCAATCAGAAGTTGCATACTGACAATATAGAGGAACTCACTTGATTTCCTCTTCTCTGGAAAAGAAAATATCTAGTCCAGTCACATTATCATAAACTAAGAAAATTATGCATAAAGTTAAAAGGTTGGACAAATTCACAAGAAGAGTGCATCATGGGAAGGGGCCTGAGCTGATGTCTTCAACCCACTTAATAACTATCTTTTGGTGACCAATTCAATTGGCTGCCTCATTTGTAGCTGCATGTCCTCCTGTCATCCACTGTGGACTTTCTGAAGTCATTTGGTCTCATATCTATAAATACATTTTCTGAATCACACAGATGTGAATGCTCTCTAAGGTTCTAACAACTTACCAGCAACTGTTTGTATGTTTTTATAGTCACCTGTATCACAAATGATGTTTCTTACCCACATCCCCTGGTTTAATCCCACATTCATTTTGTATGAGGAGCTTCCATTAATGCCCCTGTAATTAACATCAAACCCAAATGGAATGAATGGGAGATTTTCTTATGCACAGGGTAAGAACCCTTAAATAAGAATGAATAATGATCATATTTCCCAGAAGACATCTATGGCAGCCCTCAAGTGTGATTAACTAGACCACTCCTCATCTCTCTTTCTCCACAGAAATAGAACAGTTCATTTGCATGTCATCTGATAGAAGAAAAAAGTCTAGCATATAATGGGTTATTACCAATGGGTACTTCATTAGTAAAGCTTTTCCTTATGATGTGTCAGAAAAGGAAAAGACAAAGTGAATTGAGACTCTTACATCTTTATTAATGACATACACATTTGAAGTTAGACTCCATCAGCTTATCCAAAGAATCAACTGAGTACTCAGGAAGGCTTTCTTAAGTTGATCAATTTATAGGTAACTCTGTTTAACAAGAGGCTCCTAATAGCATCTGCTTTGAAAAAGGAAATCCTATATGAATATTAAACACAACATTTTCTGCCTCTCTTTAGGAATATTCAAAGCAGACTCAGCAAGAAAGCAAAGATAAATCAACCTTTCTATCAAGCTTCTCTTGAATATGGACATGTGGATCCTGGGCATAAATGAAGAGATGGCCTGCAAAATGTAATTAATTTAATTGCTTATAATCTCCCAGGATTTCAAAATAAGATATGTAGGGGGCACATAATTTTCCTGGGAATTTTCCAATGACTTGTCATGAGAGATAAGAAAAAAAGAAAAAGAAAAAACAAAGAAATTACTTTTACTTTGTGGAATTTCTTGTAAATAGGGAAGTAATGAGAATTATTTTGCGACTGAATAGGGCATGAGAATCTAAGCCTTGCCACATGTTTTGCTAATCCAAAGATTCATCTCCCTTAGAGAGAATATACAAGGTGAAGTCATATCAACATCTAAATTTATATATCAAGAGTTAACACCCATTACTCACAACACCCTACTGACTTTGGGTAATATTTAAGCCCTTAAGGTCCAAGGAAAGAAGCTCCTCTGCATTCACAACCTACAACACTGATGTCAATCTACAGCTTCCAACAATTGTTCCTTCTTTTTCTACTCAAGGCACACAGAGAGCCATGTATTTTCTATTTGGCAAAAGAGTTCCTGATGTGCTTGCAAAAACTAGGGGACCTACATCTGTCTTCTTCTCAAGGATCAATAATTCTGATTCTTTCATCTTTTTTCTATCACCTCACTTTCTTGATAGCTATCTTCTAGTGTGCTTCCTGTTTTAATGATAAATTTAAAAAATACTCAAAAGCATGAGTAGACTCAAACTAGTTTATGTTTCTTAATTTAAACAACTGTCTTAATAAGATTTAGAGTAAGAATTCTATGGTGATGATATGGTGAAATTTAATCATTATATCATATATCAGACACTATTATGTGTTTTGGTCTCATTTTAACTTTCTCTTTTGTTAATTATATTGTAATATTAAAGGTATGAATTGTGTACAGGGCAATGGATATATGGAGTTCTCTTCCATTGTCACGTGTACATTAGAAGACATACCATAATAACACTGATACAGAATTATTTTCTCTTCATAGTCTCCTCTGACTATCCCTTCTAGGTCATAACCAGTCCGGCCTGACTCCCATCTTTGACTTTTCACAACCACTAATCTGTTTTCTATCACTATAATTTTGTGATCTTGAGAATATTATGTAAATGGAATTATATAGCATGTGACCTTTTGAAATGTCCTTTAAAATGCCATTTTCCACGCACCACAATACCCATGAGACCCATCTGCGTCATTCTGTATATCAATAATTCAATTCTTTCTATTGCTGAGTAGTATTCCATGGTGTGGATACAGACTGCTCTGTTTAATCATTCATTTCAATGAAGGGCAGCTTAGTCCTACCTTGTCTTCTGCGATCATGAGTAGAACTGGTATTAAAAACCAAACACTAGAATTTATGTGCATGTTATGATTTCTTGGAGATAAAAGCTTAGATGTGCAGTAGGATGGTAAGTAAAATTCAGTGCCTTTAGAGCCTATTAAAATCTATTACAATGTGACTTTGGGTTTCCATGAGTAATGCAGGAAGAACCAGTTCCTCTGTATCCTTAAAAGAATTTTGTGATGAAAGATATGTGTATCTTTTTTTGATAGCCTCAATCTGTACTTCCCTAAGGGCAGTGATGTCCTCCAGTATGCTTATCTGCCATCCATAATATGTATTCATTTGTGCCATATCTTATTTCATCCTCTGTGTATTTTTATCATTTGTTATTTATCTAATATGTACACATGTTTATATCAACATATTCTCAATCTGAAACCAGTCTTCTTATTTTCTTATGTAGAATGGAACATTTTAGAGAATAACATTTTCTAATTTTAATGAAATCTGATTTATTATTTCATCTATTTTGGTTTGTGTTTATAGTACCAAATCCTAGGCACTATATTTTTGCTGTTTATTTTTGTTTGGGGATGTGGTTCAGGGGGTTACTTGTTTTAGTTTCTGCTACATTATATTTTAGTACTGTAAGCTTTGCTTGAGACTTACATTTAAGTTTATGATCTACTTGAAATTAATTTTCAAAGCATATGTCAACCTTTATAATTTGCCTATGGATATTTAATACTTTGGGCACTTTATAACAGAAACATTGAATCATTTTCTAAATTTAAAAAACTAAAGATGTATAATCATTTGAAGGACAAATTGGCCAATGTTAATAAAATTATGTACTGAACGTATAAACTATGATGTCCAGAAGATGTATAAGTGCACATGTCAACAAAATAACATCATGTGAAGATATTAATGACTCGGAAAACTCTAGAGAGACGTAAGACATGGTGGCCATTATAATACTCCATTGCTTTTTTGTAAACTTGGTCAACTTCTCTTTGTATCTGAAATCACAGATGACTCATCTTATAAATTGGATTGTTAATCTTCACGATGCTTTAGCCTCCAAACATGTCAATAACAACTGAAAGTGATGGATTTTCCTAATACTGATATTTGACAACTAGAAACTGTAAAGAGAAAATCAAATTACTTGAATAAACTAATGAGCTCTCAAATGTCAATATACAACTAAACAAACCTAGAAAAGGTATACTTTTTGTTGTTTCTTTTCTTTAATATCCTACACATCACAGAGTATCAACACAAAAACAGTGCCTTCTATCTCATTTCACCTCTTCAGGGGTCATCATTGTATACACACAATTAGGTCATGGTCCCTGGATAAAATACCCAAAATCAACACTAATGATTTTTTTCTCTCTAAGTGCCAAATGATTTTGTTTTCTTGCTTAAATTAATCGATGTGTAGGCTTAGCAGAGTGATTGAGAAAACATATTTGAGAGCCAGGTCTATTTGGGTTCAATCTTATCTCTAATTTTTATATGAAAATATGCAAGCTAAGTTTATATCTTAGATATATAAGAAGACAGTACAGGGACTTTTAGAATTTAATGAACCACTATTGAGAAACACTTAGAACAAAAAACTTGGTGCTTGGTAGACACAAGTGATTCTTACTACTCAGCTCCCATTCAAGGCCATCAAGTCTCCAGATCTGCATTCTCTTTTCTTTGATCAGCAAGACCTCTTGCTCTTTATCATTTGCAATGTATGATAGCAGTTTGTGGCCCATGCTCCTGTGACCATGTCCTATCCCATTCTACTCAAAACTAACAGTGTCATTAAAACTTTCAGTTGGCTCTGTATTTGTTTTTGCTTCTATAATTAAAATAAATTATACCCCTTAAAACAGATAATCTAAACCATTTGAAGTGTAAAGTTTAATAATGTTAAGTAAAATTCAGATGGTTGTATGATTGAACCCAGTTATGTTATCCTGTCAAAGAGCATCTCTAGGTCCATTCAAAAACTCTCTTTTTTGATTCTTTTGATGCTTTTTTTTACAATCTATACCTCAGCACCTATATGTGTTTCTAGCATTTAGAAGGTAGTCACATGAAAACATACCATACTAAATTTATATCTCATCTGAACATGAATTTTTTTTTGTTTGTTTGTTTGTTTTTCAAGACAGGGTTTCTCTGTGTAGCTTTGCACTTTTCCTGGGACTCACTTGGTAGCCCAGGCTGGCCTCAAACTCACAGAGATCCGCCTGGCTCTGCCTCCCGAGTGCTGGGATTAAAGGCGTGCGCCACCACCGCCCGGCCAAGAACATGAATTTTTTTAAGAAGTTTCTTTCAATCTTTTGTTGAAATTCATCTCTCCTTTCCTAATATGAGTTGGAAAGATGGCTCAGTGGTTAAAAACACTGGTTGTTCTTCGAGAAGACCCAGGTTCAATTCCCAGCATCCACATAGCAGCTTACAACTGTCTGTAGCTCCAGTTCCTGGGGATCTCACACCTTCACACATAAAGTAAAGTTAAATAATTTATTTTTAAAATTCTGTTACAAGATAGAGCATATAGAATATGATTAGGTCTTCAGGGAGAACCTTCACCTAATTGAGTTCTATGAACCAGAAAGTAGAGTTTTAGCAAAACACTCCCATATTGGATATTTGACCATAGACTACTCTAGAGCTATGGGAAATCAAATTCTATTGCATATAAAACATCTCTGTCTGCCATCTTGTCGCAGCAGCCTAAACCACTGAATCACCCAGAGATATTCAACTGTTGATGTCTGAAAGGGAAGGCTGTTGAGAGACAATGAAATTCCAGAAGCTATCTCAGGCTGACACCTTAATTTTCTCTCACACAGTATAGCTTAGGAAATTATAAAAAAGATGTCTATGTAACCAACAAAAATGTAGGGATATCTCCTAATTAAGAAACACACAACTAGGAATGCTTTTGCTTTGGGGAATTTCCTCAGAAAAACCAATTTCATTTTCAGTACTAAAAATATGTCAGTAGTATAATTAACCTCAGTCCTTAGCAATTAAATTCCAAGACGTTATGGATTTCTATATAAAAGAATTAGACTTGTAAAAAATTTTCTATTGTTTTATAAATACATACTTATAAATACATAAAAAGAAGTACAACCTACTTTAAATAATTATAGAATGCTTGTGGGCTCTTCTGGTCAGAATGGAAAGACCTATGATAGAGTTATTAGAAAAAGTAATCCATGTATGAAAGGATAATTGACAACTTGCTGCTTTGTTGAATCACAGGTTTTAAGAGTATTTGAGCTATTGCACAAAATTACCTTTCATAAGTGTTTCCATTTGTAAATGCACACAACATGCAACTTTGTAGAGACAGAGAGTCAGTAAATATTTATTTGGGACTAAGGGAGGAGAGTTCAGGAAGAATGGAATTGCATATTAATTGGCATAGGTTTCTTTTACATGTCAAAATGTTTTAGATTGTATTGTGGTGTTGATGGTGACGTCACATAAATATGTTTATTTTAAAAGCATCAAATGACAGACATTGAATTTGTGAAAGACGTGATATATGAATAATACCTCATTAAGCAATTCTTGCCATGTGTGGTGGTATTTGATAGGCTGAGGTAGGGTGGTTGGCAGTTTGAGAGTACCCTGGAATATGTAGCAAAACCATTTCTCAAAAGGAACACAAGCAAACGGTAGATTCAAGGAGCTGTACTTAGCTTAAATTTAAATTATCTTAAATTCAAATTGCCTTAAGTCTTTATGAAGAATAAAACCACTCTTCTGGATAAATTTTTCCCATAATCAAAATAAAATCAAGCAATAAGAATCTGCATACTTGCCAACTTGAAGGACTAAAGTTAACAATTTACCTTGTGTTCATTCTCAAAGCAACCTATGCTGTCTCGCAGCAAAGTCCACCTACTCACGTACCCACTCTTCGTTGTACAGATAAAATATCAATTTAGTCTCAGATTTCAAACAAACAGGACTATTGTGCATGTAGAGTATCTTGCGGCTTTGTTATTCTAGCAATCTGTGACCTATAAATAATGCAGAACCCTTTCCTTTTCTGAATTATGTTCCTGTAGCCTTAGTCTTGATACATGGAGAACACAGTGGGGGGGGGCGGCGGGGAGGGTTACTGGGAAGATTGCAATAGGAAATAATGAAGTGCAAACACCTTGCTTCATGGAATTCATACTCATACTCCAATTGAATTTAGGAATCATGTATGTTTTCTCTCGTGGATCAAACCAAAGCCATCATTTGAATATATAGATTTACCTTGCATTTTTTTTTAATTACCAAGACACAGGTAATTTGGAAAGTTCTATATTTGCCTTTAAAGTAAGCCGTGGGAAAAAACAAAACAACAGCAACAACAAACTGGTTTCCAAGTGCCCTCTGAACTTTGAACCACAACCTCCTGGCATTAAAATGTTCATCACCTCATTTAATCTTTCTCCTCCGCACTAGTGTCGAGACAGGGAAACTGAAAAAATAATCTGGGGACTGCATCAATTTTTCATGAATTTTCATCTAGCCCAGAACCCCCTCTTCCCTTGGTCGATAGACCAAGCTGCTGTCATATATTTATACCACCTGGGGCAACAGCTGCCATCTCCTGAGGCCACCGGGCCAGCTGCATCTCATGCAGCTATGCTGGGTCCATGCAAAGGCCCCCTGAACGCCTGCTCTGTATACCACAGCACTTGCTGGGAACTGAAATCCTATCCTCATGCACCTCTGTGCCTGGAGCTCCCAGGGGTCCCATTGGAAAACCACCTATTAACTTCGTGAGTGGCAGACCTCTTGCTGGTCGCCTTGTGACTCTGTTTTCTTTCCATTTAAAATGACTTTCTGCCTAAAGGCCTGCCTCAGATTCAAGTGAGTTGAAAGGACTTTCTGAATTACTCTTAATTTTCTCTTAAACATGCTCAAAAGAAAAGAAAAACAAACAAACAAAAACACACACAACAATAACAAAACAATAATTGGGCGACTCAACTCTCCATGGCAATACTTGGCCATGAATTTTTTTCTGTTTCTTTCTCTGTACTGTCCTATTACATTGCTGAAGGAAAGGGAGAGAGGAGACAGAGAGAGAAACATAGATAGAGAGATGGAGGGAGGGAGCGAGAGAATATGGTATAGGGACAGACAGCAGATTTCCACACAGAAAATCATGATAGATGGCTAACAGCTACCAACAGAATTCTGACTTCCATGCTATGGCAGACACAATACTTCTCATTTAAAACAAAAATCAAGGTGAAGTAAAGGAAATCAAACATTTTTCATACTGTTTTATCAATAATCATTACACAATACGTGTGTGCAGTCATGGTGGCTTATCATGAGGGCTGACAGGAAGTTCTTCCACACTACGGGCAAAGGCCAGAGCCACTGCCAAAGCTCATTGTAGAAGAGGAGCCAGTGGGATCCACACTCAGTTGTGTAGATGCTGCTTTGCTCTGCTCCGGATTTCCCCTTTCTCCATGCAGAGCTTCCTTCCAGTGACACAGGCAGTAGCTGTTTCCTCCCACGGTGTCCTCCCTCCATTGGTTACGTCTTCTTACCACTTATTTTATTGGAAAACATTTTTTTTTCTTGTCACGACCACATTCCCTGTCACTCTGAAATCTAGTCTCCACCATGCCTCCCCTACATTTCTTTCTTTTTCCCATGATCAGTGACTGCTAAAAGCAAGACAATGGACTCGGTCTTTCATAATGGTTCACTGTTGGCAGCCGACCTGGGCATCCTCCTCTACTTTTCCTTACTTCTGTGACTTCGACCTTCATTTGAAAATGACTTCTTTGCTAAATTCCATAAGCTTTTTTTTAAATAATGTAACACTAAGTATTTTAACCTTGTTACCCTCATTGACATACCATAGTTGTTCCTTCTGTACATTCTAATTTTACCAATGGGGAACCTGCAGACCCAGAGACTGAAACAAAAATATTTGAAAGACACTCACCATCATGAAAATTGGTCATAAACCAGATCAATCTTTTCTGGGTTATTTGAGAGCTTAAATAGCTTCTCACCTTCATTCATCACCCCACAAATGTAATCACTCACTCTGTGTCAGAGACTTCCCTTGCACATGATGTAAAAGTGGAGAGACTGTGATTCAGCACATCCCACTTTTTTTCAACCTATTTCTTCTGAGCTCTCTGAAGCCTAGGAAGTACATATACTCTAGAATGCTTCCATTCACTGTAGCAAGATGATGTTCAGCTTCATTTTTCATTCAAGACATCACAAAATATTAAAATCAGAGCTCAAATGATACTTCCCCTATAAGGACACTTTCTCCATATTATTTATTCAGGAATATTTAAATATTCTCCTCTGTGGGTTCCCATATTATCTATTGTTTGTCCCTCTAAGGGGTTATACTTCTTCTCTATTTCATCTATTATAAAATGTTTAAATGTTGGTCCTCTGAAGGGCATTCTGAACTCTGACAATAGATTGGAATGTCTTTATTCCTGTCCCTTAGCACATTAATAGAGGGCAAAGTGGGTGTTTCTGTATTCAGCATTTCAATTGTATGTTCTAACATGCAGAAGAAAATAGAGAAGTCTGGCAAGCTAATGGAAAAAGATTAGCAACAAATAAATGAATATTATTTGATCTTCAGTAGCTTCAAATGCCATGATCTGTTGACATGGCATTAAAAGAAAGAATTTTATTCACAAGAAAATCCAATTCAGAAGCCTTTGGATTTTTCTTTTTGAGATTTTTAAGTAATTCAAGCATTTCTTAAAGTTCATTTATTTCTAAATAAAAAATGCAACTTTTATATTACATGGGAAAGAATCTTGCCTTAATATTTTTCTCTTAAAATAAATTCATTATTTATGATTTAATTAGGGGAGAAAATAATCCTTTCAGATGAATTAAACGACGCATGTGTTTGAGGAGCAAACATTTTAACAAATCTAAGACTCAAGAACAAATGTTCATTTCTCTCCTACAAAAAAATTACCAGACAATTTTGATAAATTTAATGTGTTGAAGTGAAATTAATCATAGTAAAATGTTTCTTGGCTGCTGAGTAGAAAAAAAGGAAATGTTATGGAAAAAAGTAAAGCTTCTTCATTTTCATGTATCTAAAACTGTCTGTTTATTTGCTGGGTTCTAGACTTGCAGAAGAATCCCATAAGAGCAAAAGTGAAAAGAGTAAAGACCTGTCCTTGAAATCCCCACTTGCTCATTTTCCACACCTTAATCATTTAGCCTTGATGGGCTCCAATTCCTTAAAAAATAATGGTAGAACAATCCCAGCCATACTACAAGAAATATGGAAGGTTGAATCAATAGAATTTAGCAGTGAAATATTTCAATATGCACAAAAGTTTCAGAGAAGTAATATTTTTAATGGAAAACATAGGCAGAAGCTTTATATTCTTAAAGTTGTGTTTTTATATTTTAGATTCTAGTAAACTATATTTAAGTACTTTTTGAAGTGTTGTTTTATTTAAAAAAAGAAAATATTTGGTATTTGTTGGAAAAAATCGCATTATTAGTAAAGGTTTTAACGTTTCCATTTCAATGTTTTTCATACATAAACTGTGAATTTTAAGAACTCCCACTCATTTTTTATTGGAGCTACATATTTCAAACATCACTTAGTTCATGGTTTCTGGAATGAAACTCTAAGAGGACAGGTGGCTTGGGAGCAAGAGCTTTACCAAGACAGTTAAATAGAAAAGAGTTTGATTTGATCACCAAAAGATACTGACATATTGTTGCAAGTTTCAACTCACTGTACGTAAGTGTTAAAATCTGTTGTGATACCACACAGACTGTATTGATGTTAGCAGAAGGACCTATTATTTTCAATACCCTTCCAGTACCTTCTCTACAAATGAGCATTTGCTGTCATCTTACAGTTTACTACAGATGAAACTTTTTCTTAAAACAAGTAAGCTGCTAGCAAAATATATTGTTTAACACAATCCCAATTCCTATGCCCAAAACAATCTATCACACACCATCTATGAAGTCAATGGAGTCTGTGTTTTAATAGAAGCCAGGAACTAATATTTTTATTTCTGTTGTTGGTGGGAATAGTGAAAAAAAAAAAGCAAAAAGTGCAAAAAAGGAAGATCCTATCTAGTTGACTATCAAGATTGAGTAAAAACCAGAAACTCTGCAACAGCATGCTTATCTCTTCTTTGATGAGGTCTATTATAAAAAAATAAAATTATTATTATAGTTGGTGGCATGTCTTCTCTTCTATACCTACTGTTCCTGAATTTGTTCTATAGGAAAAAGGAGATACTGTAATGTAGAGAGTAAGACAATGTGTCACTTCAAAAGTTACCCTGTAAAATATTTAGAGGTTATATATGCATTATATATATATATGCATATATATGTGTATACACATTTATATATGTATCTGAAACAGGTGCATTATTGATTTTATGTCTGCATTTCTGACATATTATACATGAACTTTTTATTTTAACATAAGCAACAAGTCCAAGTCCATTATGTATCTTATTAATAGTTCAAATTTTCAATAAGAGTAGCATCATGTATTACCTGCTGCTTTGATAATAGCATGGACCTTATACTAATTTGATGTAAATAAAATTGTTGCAGTCCCTATACTGATAGCATTCTAACCATATTTCTTCAGAGAAGCAATGGGTGTATATTATTTCAATTGTTTTACTCTATAAGTTCTACTCATCAGTGAGAAACAAGCAAACTTACTAAAGTGAAGTGGAATGAGTGTTCAGATAAAGCTCACAGTGTTTACTTACATGCCACTTCCAGAGATGCGTTCCGACTCACTGCTTCACCAAGATAGTTCCTTGCGACACAAACGTAGCTCCCTTCATCTGGTTTACTTCTGCGCCCATGCACAATTCGCAAAAAGAATAAGGATCCGCTGGGCAGAAGCATCCTGTGTGACCTGGGGTCATCCTTGTCTGTTTCCACCCGCTCACCATCTTTGTACCATTCAATGGTGGGAGTTGGCCGGCCCTCTGCCTTACAGTTCAGAGTGGTGGGCTCTCCCTTGGAGACAATGACGTCAGAAGGGTGTTCTACAATCCTGGGGGGAAAGTCTTCTTGACGAAGACGAGATCCTACAAAACATGATGCAAGAAGACAAGCTTAGAACTTTTCTTTTCTTTACTGTATGTTTCATCTATATTTATACTCAAAGGGTTAAACGTTTTCAAATATTTAATGGAATAACCAGACACATGGCTTTATTTACATTTTACACATTTGGTTTTCTATACATATCTAAATCATCCCAACTCTTTTGTACAATGAGGCTATACAACAGTAAATTAACCTTAATTTTCGAGGTCAAACTTAGCATGGTCCATAAAAAGGACAAGCAAAAGTAAAGATAACCACAAATACCAGCCCCCATGCGGGGATCAACATGTTGAAATGGGGACTGAGGTGAATAGGACTGACTGGTTTCTTGTTCCATCAATACTTCAGTGAAAGAGCAAGGCAAATGAACAAGCCCAACACCATGAACAAAGAACAGAGAAACCAGACAGTGTACACACTACGTGGTTCAATCAGAGAGGACATGATGGGACTGGTAGAGTTTCAAGCTAGTCTGAAATATGTGACTTTCATTCAACATGCACACTGAATTTAAGGTGCAGTAACATGACCATCCATGATATATATATATGTGTGTGTGTGTGTGTGTGTGTGTGTGTGTGTGTGTGTGTGTGTGTGTGTATTCTGTATAATAGATAGAAAATAATAGAAGCAAAATCTCTTTTGAAAGTCAAAATATTAGCTAACTAAATAAGTAAAAATCTAACCTTGAGCAATGATGCTATAGTGGAAAAGTGGAGGAAATATCTTTTTTTGGTATTTCACCACAGTGTAAAATTGATAGGCCCTGAAGTTATCTGAATGTTGTCTGTCATTGAGGGTGGATGTGTTGGATGTAGAGTCCCAAAGGTGGCAAAATTGAGATATTGGTGACCTGTAAGACATATGACCTGCCTAAGAATAGTTACATGACTGTTGGTATCACCCTCAGAAGAGGCTGCTGCTGTTCTCATAGACTGAGTCAGTTTGTGCAAAAGTGAATTGTTATATATGACAGATAATGTGGCCTCTGAGTGTTTCTCGCTACCTGTCTTGTCTTTTGATCTATATTCACCTATCTTTATTCCACTTCCTATTCTGTCCTGCAGGCAGGATGCCCTCACTCAGAACCATGAGGTGGCTCTATGAAACTTAGAGCTAAATCATCCTCTTCATTCATAAAGTACCCAGGTATTTTACAGTAGCTACAGTAAATATGCTGGTAGAAGCACCAATGATATTCTAGTGATGCAATAAACGTTGTGCCATGAAATGACAGAGATACAAGATCTAGGCATTTTCAAGATCAAAATTATGCATTATACTCTGTTTGGGATACAACTGAGGTTTTCTTTCTTTTATTTATTTGATTATTTGTCGATATGTCTGTGTATGCCCTGGAGCTAATGTTACAGGCTGTTGTGAGCCACCCAACATGAGTGCTAGGAAACAAACTTTTCTCTCCTGATAGAACAGCAAATGATCTCAACCAGGTTCTAGACACTTTTGACTTTTAAGCAATCACTGCTTTGACTATGATCCTACTATATTACAGATGATATCTTCCAGATGCATCAAAAGGTTATTCTAAAAACAATAGCCATGCAGAGAAAATAATGATAATGACTTATAGTGGACCATCTTACAGTTTGCTATTATAACTTTCCAAGCAATCACCTAAATTTGCAGATTTCTGTTCTGTGATGAGAGGTAATACATCTCAGTGTAATTCTAATCCACTTTCAAGCCAATTAAAATGCATATTTTAATTTAATAAAAATAGAACTGAATTTGGTCATGAGTTTACCTTTCCATTTTGGAAGAGAATATACTTTTAATGGTTGCAAACTACCAGTTTCACTTAATCAGATGCAGCAAAAAGAACATATAGATTGTAAGCATCAGGCGTCTACAACAAAATTTGGAGGGAAAATTTTTAAGCTTGATTTAATAGATGTGATGTGTTTGGACAGGGAGGCCCAATCTGTACCACAGCAATGTGGGCTCTATATCATAAATACTGTGTCCTTAAAGCAAGTGATGTGTTACAGGACGTTTTCCTCATTTATAATTTTTTACTTTAAATGCGATCATTAGACTTGTAACAGTTAACTAGAGCAGAAAATAAAACAGGAAAGGTCTCATCATTCAGACAAAGATAGATTAAAAGGAATATATACAAAAATAATTAATTAAGCTACAATCTTAATTTAAGGTGTAATTGTAAGTGTGAGGATTCTGTATGGACACCCTTAAATTATGACAGTGCAAAAATATATCCCTATGAGAGAGTCAATAAACAAATCACAAGTAGCTCCATGAATTATTTGCAACTGTAAATTTTAAAAAAAAAAATGGGTGTTTAGTGTGGGCCAGAATACAGTGTGGTGTTAGTGATGGTGTATGACATATCTTTCAGTGCATTTTCAGAGAGGTGTGGGCATTTAAATTATGAAAGACTATCAATCCACTTGGTTTAAGCAAATGACTCAGTTACGTGCCAACACAGGCAAAAGCTGAGATGACATTGGAAGTCAGTGGGAATTCCATACTATACTTTGCATGGTGGTGTGTGTGGGGGGGGTGTTGCTCATACACGGAGTTCCTCAAAACACCAGAACTTACAGAGTTTTAGTACATGCTATGGTTCAAATACGTATGAAAGACACAACATAAAGATGAAAAAAATCACAGAAATCAGAACTTGACTGCAGACTTTCAAGGTCTATATGTGCACTGTAAACTAGATCATTTCCTGAGATATACACATATCAAATAATGGTGGGTTCAATTTTGTGTGGTCCTGAGCCAAGGATATCTTTTAAGATCTATTAGAAAAGAAAGAAGATTTGGCAGAAATAGGTGGAATCAAAAGAGAAAAATAAGCAGGAAGGGGCAGAGGAAAGGGAGGAAATGTATGAAGAAGACAAGGAAGGGAAGAGCCATGGGCTGTGGGACTAGAAACGTTCACCACCTGCTCCTATGTAACAGTGGCTGACTCTGCCCAACAATGTATGTTTATTTTTCAGAACTATATCCACTTGAAATATCTTTTATTGGTCCATAAATGCTTTTCTCCAGATTTCAAACAAACAAATTACCTTGATTTTAAAGTAGTGTTAATAATACACACATAACGTGAAATATGCAAACCACTAATTGAACAGACCGGGAAGCAAATGAAATAATAGCTATAGAATTCAGAGTGTCCTTTTAGCCAAAATCAAAACTATTATCTTTACATTTCTCAATTAGTAATTGCAGAATCAAGTTTAATTAAAATGTTTTTATTAAACTCACCCAAGTTATTATAAAGAAAGGAAATGGGGAATCTTGAAAGGTGCCAAAAGAGAATGCCAAATGTTGAAAGTTATGGAACAGTCATTGTCATCTCAAGGAACAGAAAAGAGACTCAAGATCGTTCATGTATAATGTGCCAGACATACTTAAAAATCAACAAGAGAGCAACGATGGCTTACACACTGGGTGTAAGGCATTTTAACAAAATATCTTCTAAATTTGATTTCAAAGAATTACTTAAATGTCGCTACCCATAATTGATTATTAAATATCTGCCTGGGTTTTCCAAGGTAATTCATGAGAATTACCCAGAATGTCTTTGAATGTGAAATGGTTCACAAATGTGTATATCATCCATGCACTGGGCCCAAACCAATCTCTCTATCTTCCAATTTTAGTACATATGCCAATAGACAAACCTCGAGATGGTTTTTTTTTATTTAATTATACATGCGTACATACTGCATGTATGTACACAGATGGCTATGGGTCCATAAGTATATGTGGTGCATGTTCACATATGTTAGCATGTACTTGGAGGGGCAGAAGTTAAGAAGGTTGTATTCTTTGACTTCTTTCCTCTTAGTCTTTGAGAGGGCATCTCTCAAAGAATCTGGATTTTTCCAAATTCATCTAGGCTATCTGTCTAGCCAGTGAGCTAGCTGCCTTGATAGTTTTGAAAAGCACAGATTCCTGGTTTCTTCAGTGAGCAGGTAGCAGGGGATGAGGGTTAGAAGCTGCAATGTTAGAGTTCATGCCCAGACAAGATCATGCATTTAGATTTAGCTCTATCCAAGCATCCCATGGTCATATCAGCAGATGTGTCCAGGACCACTCTCCTGAGAATCCAAATTTACATCATGAAAACTTCTCATTTCTCAGACTTTGTCATGTTTTTGGAAATTTTTACTTCTCTAAATTTGAGTGCCCTGTTAGTTCTTTAAAGATGGTGCAGGTGCAATATAATTAATAACTCATGAATACTGTTATATTTTGCTTTATTGAGTCAATAACTACTCATGTGCTTTGAGCATTATGGAACTTTCATTCTCAGAAGCGATGCCAGTCATGTGACACAAGAATCAAGCATCCAGAAGTGTGCTTCTTGATTTTACTCCAAGGGCTTCTAAGCAAAATGCCCCTGCCTTGTACTTCAGTAGAAAGGCTGTGTTTCTTGGAACTAAGCCTTAGTTTTTATTCACAAAACAACCATCTCCATCAAGTACTAGAACCTCTACAGGTGAAAAAATGACTCCCTAAATGTCCTGAGTCTTTCCTCGTAGAGGAACTTCATTACAAATTAGAAGCAGAGTAGGAGGGTCTTTTCCTACAGCAAAATTTCCAGCTTCTATTTTTTTCCTGTCTTAAAATATATGGGATTGTTCATTCTAGTTTTTAGTAATCATGTTGTTCAAACAAAGTAGTTTCCCATAAAATATTATACTAGTAAGTTAATCTAAGAAGATTACTACAATTATGACAATATTTAAATGAGCAGGTGACTATTGTAACATTAGTTCCATCCCAGTTTGATGACAACAACAACATGACATGGATTAGTGGAGGCTGCCTGAAAGTAGAGCAGGAAACTATTTCAGAAATGAAGGATAAAGGGTATTACTCAGCTATTATTAATGTTATTGCTTATCTCATTTGTGTGGTATAAATCAAATATGAACATCTCATTTGAGTTTTTCCATAGACTAAAGGAGATAGATAGATGATAGATTGCACATAGATAATTTGATGGTAGACAGATGGTTGATAGATACATAGATAGATGAATTATAGACTAAATAGATACATACATAGATAGATGGATTATAGACTAAAGACACATATGTCATTAGAATAATAAGTAGCCATTATAGCTATTTTTTACTCTGTAAACCATTACAAATATCCTTTCTAAATTCAGTCCATAAAACACTGAGCAAATTAACGAGAGTGTCTCTTTTCTGAGGAGAATTTTTACATTCATGTTTTATTGCTTAATATATTTAGCTCCATCCACTGATAACTTTATATTCCTCCATCAGAAAAAAAAAAACCCAATTCAACATTTTCCTCAGTGACAGAAATGTAACTTGGTGCCACATTGATCAATGAAATTGAAGTAATTAGTAATAAATTGGAGTTCATGAATCACCCCATTGAATCAATCACCACAAATTTTGCTGTGTTTATTTCAGGAAGACTCAACCCCAGTGTTCTTCCCTTATTGGAGCACAAAGAATGGAAAAAAATGTCAGGATGATATTTTTCTCTGGAGATACTTCAGTGTAGTAGAATACATTCTAAGACTTTATTATATTTGCATACTACTAAAACTCTTTCAAGACAGCACCTAGTTTGCATAAAGAAATGTTTAAGATTCCCTTTACCTCTGGAAGTACATGAATTATATTTGATGTTATCCTGTAATATACTATACCATGAAATTAAAGGCAGGCTTAATCTAGAAGCAATATCAAAATGGAGACATAAAAATATTATTTTTTAAGTATGCTATTTCAATATAGACCCCAAACTAACAACTTTTATTATTAAATGAATTGTCAAAAAGTAATATGATTCTTATAATTATTTTTATCACTCAATGGAAAGCTTTAATTGCAAAGTACCCAGTTTCATAGTATGGTATCCATCAGGTCCTTATGCCTAGTTTTCTGGAATAACATACAAAAGACTTAGCTACCAAAGAAAAATTGGATCCCAGATCCACATTCTATAATGGAGAACCTAGAATGTAACCAAGTACAACAGCGCTGAGATTTCCTCCCCCAAACTTGGGCACTCTGCATTTCCAGGGTCACTTTTCCTCAAGACTTCGCTGCTTTCTTAGCTCTTTGGGTACTATAAAACCTCAACTTGCCAGGCAACGTTTAGTCCTTCATTTTGTTCTGCCGACTTTGCACTGTGAGGGCCAGCCAGTGAGTTCCAGAGATCTATCAGTCTCTGTTCCATCAGCCTAGGACTGCATACACCTGCTGCTCTGTGCAGCCCTGTATGGGACAGCTGAGGGTCGGTATTCAGGATATTAGGCTCTGTGGCAAGACCTTTACCAACAGAGCCATCTCCCATGACCTCCGATTCATTTGATAAATAACTTAGCCAAATAAAACCTGGCAACATATGGCTGCCTATCTTAAAAGCAAATGTTTTATTCATAATTTAAAAAGTTAAGTGATTAAAGGTATTCAAATTTTTCTTCTTTGGTCACAGTAAATGGATGAGAACTAAGATTCATAAAAAGTTCTCTAAATTTCTCAATTGCATTTCAGTTCCCACTGTTAACAGAAATTGCTGGAAATATTAAAACTCAAATGCATTCCTTACTTTTGTTTATACTACTCTGTAGTATTCAGTACATTCATTAGGTAAGTTTTAATCTCTTATATGAATATTATATTTTTGGCTGTTCATATTCAAGACACTGGCCTTGTCTAAGCAGGTGGTCCTGGTGACAGGTAAATAGCAACCTTCACAGCTAGAACATGGCTTGTATAACTTACAATCAGTAACTTTAGGTGATTGAATGCAGGAGCAGACACATGGGAACATATACATTATTTACATAACATTAAAGAGAATTTTTTATTTATTGATCGGAATGTATTCCAGATAATTTTAGGGGTGATATTCCTCAAAAGAAATTAACTCCCTTCTGTGGGATGGTCTATATGTTAAATGTGTTGCTCTGATTGGTTAATAAATAAAACACTGATTGACCAGTAGCCAAGCAGAAAGTATAAGCAGGACAAGGAGAGAGGAGAATTCTGGGAATGGAAGGCTGAGTCAGAGAGAGGCTGCCAGCCACCCACCATAAAAAGTGAGATGTAAGGTACCGGTAAGCCATGAGCCATGTGGCAACTTACAGACTAATAGATATAAATTAATTTAAGATATAAGAACTAGATAACAAGAAGCCTGCTGTGGCCATACAGTTTGTAAGCAATATAAGTCTCTGTGTTTACTTGGTTGGGTCTAAGCTGCTGTGGGACGGCAGGTGAAAGAGATTTGTCCTGACTGTGGGCCAGACAGGACTAGAAAAAACTCCATCTATAACTCCCTACTTCATAAATTCATTTCCCAACAATTTCAGTGAGCAGGCAATGCATATTGGATATCCATGCAGTTCAATGTCAAATCAATTTGCTCCACCTTAATGGTGGAAGATATTCTTTAAAGAGTAATTTGCCACCAAATCAGAGGTCTTCGTGGGTTAGGCAGACCTGCCTTATAATGACAAAAGCAATCCTTATTCCTGGAAAGATATCTTTGAAATTTAGTTTCTTATTATCATATTTATAATACTGTGTCATGGTTTAAAATTGCATCAGCTTTACAAAATATAATAGAATGAAACAATCTCAAACACATTAAATTATATAATAACATTTAGTTTTCTAAAATCTATTGACATCAATTTTATGGCCACACTAAAATTGTAATGAACTGATATCATTCTAGCTTCCCATTCTACGTTCTAAGCAATATATTGTGAAAATTCTGTATCAATGACTTTAATCTCAGTGACTATAACCAAAAAATACCTGTGTTAGTGTCTAAAAATCATTTCCATCATCACTAACATTTTACCTCATGTTATCACCTAAACATTTTTAAATATTTTTTAAATATTTAGTTTTTATAAATTTGTTTAAAGTGCTCAAAATTTTTTCTAACTTGAAATGTTCTATCATAAAGCCAAAATGAAATCTGACAACTTTGTTTTAAAAAGATTGCATACAAATTTCTTTCCTAATATAATAAATGAGGCAGTTTTAAATAACAGAATTGAAAAATTATAATCTGGACAGTTCCTTGAAACAATAATGGCTTAATTATAAACAAAAAATGATAATATTAGTTACCATGAGTTAAATGTGTTAGATTCTTTAGGTCCAAGAGATGAACATGCATTTAGAAACTGACTAGGGGTGGGAGCCATGGTTAAATGTGTGAAATGCTTGCACTACTAGTGTGAGGACCAGAAGCCATGTAAGGTCAGACATGGCAGCACATGTTGGTAATCCCAGAAGTCTTAGAGGGAGCTGAGTAGTGAAGACTGAAAATGCCTCAGAAGTTCCCAGGCCAATTAGCCTGGAATGAACAGCAGCTTACAAAAGAAACCCTGTGGCAAGCATGGCAGATGGTGTGAGCCATCATCAAGTTTGGCCTCTCACCACGCATGCACTGTATCACACACATAGGCGGGCTCACAGAGAGGCACACATACTTTTAAAAATTATTTTACACTTGCTTCTCTTTAGTCAACATCCAACCCTTGAGAGAGTTGGTCTACCATGAATCTCGGTGCATTACAATATTTTCTTCTTAACATTATACTTAAGCCAAGGAATGGTTTAGAAAGGTGGTACTTAAAGATGGGGTTCAAATACATGGCAATTTGATAAAGGTAAAGTCTATCAACAGCAGTGAATCATGTTTCTCCCTAAGAATGGCAAGTCAACTGAAAATGGCTGTTCTTCAAGTACTGAAGAGAAGTATGGAATCCCAAGTTTCTCACTTACTCTAAACCTCTGTTTCCTTATTTTAATACACAGCAGTGTCAAACAGATAATGTTGCTAAATATACAGTTGCTTCTTCATGTGTTGAATGCTATGTAATCAATCAGTCAGTAAATACTTTCTTTTATTGTGGTATACCATGGTTTCATTAGCATAACCTCTATCACTATACTCAGAGGAATCTGTTACTTTGTAAAGACAACAAACTATCATTTTATATATGTATCCTTTTGATACAATAACAGGTCATTCGAAATGTAGCTTAAGTGCATCTATGCTCTTAATTTCTACTGCTGTCTATTGCTACCCAGTGAACTAAAAGTCAATCTGAGCATCTCACTTCATAGTATCCCTGAAGGGGCCAAACCTTTCATGCACAGCAAGTTGATCAGCTTAGTTCATATGCTGTCTACAGGTCTAAATATGTAAGTATCATGTCTGCCATCAATATGTTACATAAATGCATTCATTAATCAGTTAAGAATGCTCATTTCAGTAAAGGTCAGAAAATTGAAATTTTGATTTAAAACGTGTATAAAAGACACATAAACTATCCATTACAGCTCACAACAAAATAGATGTACAGGTTTTTAGTAGTAAATTTATTATCTAAGAATGCCAAAGAACTTATTTGTAAGTTGTACCCATTTTCTTGTGAACAGATATTAATCTGTAGTAACATTTTGCATTTCTCTAAACTATTTTATCAAAAAAAAATGTCTCCAGCAACATAAATGACATTTCATGAAAAATCTGTAAAACCACTGGAGAGTTAATCCTTAAGTGTTGTCTAAGTCTTGGTAGAGAAGTTCAGTGAGGCTCAGGTGTCATCAAACCATATTTTCTGAAGGTTCACTAGCATGATTTAAATAGCATAAAATGAAGAGGAATATTATAATTCTATTTCAGTTTAGCCCTTACCAGTGGTTTCAATGAATGGGACAAAATGAAATTATACTTTTGCCCATTAGAGCACACTTTTCCTTGAAATTTCTAAATTATAACTGTACAATACTGTGGAGTTTAAAATAAAGCTACACTTTGTGGAATAAATGATCCACCTCAGAGACCAACATCGTGATCTCGATGGATGAAGTGTTCGCAAGAATGGTGAGAGCAACTGCATTAAATTCAGATTTCTTTATATTGTATAATGGCATGTTCTGAAGCTTTGCTGAAGCCGGTACCTTGGAAGGAAAGGAGTCTTGTGAAGGGAACTGAGTACAGTTTGTATTATCACATTGTCTTGGCTTATCAGGCTCAGAGTGAATGGGTTTCACAGCTGACCAACTTGAATGAAGGCAACAGCATCATATTTCTACAGCATACAAACCCAAGTCCACATTATTTCACACAAAAGTAAACGGAAAATGTTCACTACACTAAAAGCATGCTATTTTTTAATGCAAAGTATGTTAAAACAGCTTCAAAGGTTTTCATATGCTTATGATCCTATAGAAATAATTGGAGTTCATAATTTCCTTGATTTTGTTTCATTTAGCACATTAAAATAATAAATATATACAATTTAAGCAATTTTCTTTGAGAAAAATAGTTTCCACAGCTTTATTTGGTAAACCACAATGACTCTGAAAAGCCACCAACAGTGAGGCTATTTGAATGGCTTGTGGAGCTTAGACTGTAAACTAGAGTTATGATAGTAGATAAGGAATATGAGTTACCTTAATGGTCAGGGCTCATTTCTTCTGGGTATCTACTTTCGTCTTAGTTTTTACTATTAATGATATCTCTTAAAGGCTTTTAAAGTGAGCGCTTTAATAGAACTTGAAATTTCCTCCCAAGGCATGTCTTCTGTTTCAGAAGAAAATGACTAGCAGATAATATCACTGCTGTGACAAAAATCTTGAGTGTTGTTTTCAGTGAAAAGTTTCAGTATGAAGGAAAAAAAGGGGAGCTTATTTTTCTACTGAATGGAGAAAAGCACCAAGAAAGAGTGCTTTAGATGCCTTTAAATGATCTTTTCTCTGCTTGAATTATATGCTATGAAACTTTAAGAGACCTAATTCTTTGGATCTCTCAAAAACATCTGCCATTTTCAGGAAACTTATTGGAGGGAACGAGGTATATTCCATCTAGCTTATTTACTTTGAAGCTTTAGCAAATGAGGGAACAGATGAAATTGATCATGTTAGGTGTATGGGATAGTTATTAATACGTGGCGTGGAATTAACATCATTCAGACACTTAACATGTTACAGGTTTTTGGTTACCAAGTAAAGGGTGTAGAAAACAGAATTGTTCTTGATTAGGCTGGAAGGAGAGAGAAGGCTGACAAGAAGGAATTAAGAGCATAGAGCTGTTGTGGTATGAAAAAAAACGAGAGGCAGCTTAGGATAGGGTATCATTAGGAGAAGAGGGTATTGCCTTCACAGTCTGGTATCCAGTGTTTCACATTCTGACCAGTGGGGTTGTGTAGATCAGCAAATGAAGAAATGAGAAGAAAATGGAAAGGGTGCAAACTTAAGGATAGAATGACCGTCTCTTAATAAGTCCTGTGGTTCCTTTACCAAAGAGACAACTGTCTGTGTTGTATGTGTGTGTCTGTGTTGTGTGTGTGTGTGTGTGTATTTACATGCCTTAATAAAGGAAAGGTACATGATATTATTTCTTATAATTTTATACCATATATGGAACAAAAAGGTGACCCTTCCCAATCTTGGGTGTAAATTATTGAACCGAGTTTATGCAGAGTTGTAATTCTGAACTTAGTTAATGGATCCCCAGGTATGTGTGACTTAATCCTCTCCCCAGTACCTCCCACGGAGCTCATTCTGTCCCACTGTGTCAGTTATTTATTATCTCTATGACAACACCCTCCAATCTCTAGGATCTTCAGCTAAGGGAAGCTGTAGGCTTTTCCTGGGAGCTCACCTGCAGGCTCAGTGATCACTTCAGATTTTGTTCTCAAATGAATGACCTACTCCTGTCCTTGTCTCAATTCTCATTCTCCTCCTTCCTGACATTGTCTCTAGCTTTCTCCAAGTTCCTAAGTATACAATATCGTGATGGTTGAACTCTTCAATGGTTCCCATACCCACTTTAGCATAGATCCCTATGGAGTCTTCCTTTTGCTCCAGATGTACACCTGTCCCTCATTCCCACTGCCACCACCACTCTTAAAACCCAGTTCCACAATATCATGACCCAAAGCATAGTTTGTCTGATTTAAATGCCCTCTTTCCTTCCACTTTTTTTTTAAATTCTACAAAGATGTGTAAGAGTCTCAGAATAGCTAAATAAATGTTTTCTTTGAGAAAAGAAGTTTGTTAGTAAAATCTCAAACTTTATTGAAATTCCCTGAATTCTTCCGTCTTCCCGGTGAGTAGAAATCCATTTATCCAGCCAGCTGACTTACAAATTAGACTCTTCTAAATCCAGTTTACACAGTCAGGATTAAGCAAATTGCTCGATGAGTCTTACCATGAACTGCAAAACTCTGAACCTCAATGCCAAGGCTCAGCGTTTATTTGGACAACATTTAGTCATGTTGCCACAAAGCCTTTGTGTCACTGGTTGAGTGTCCGAGGTGCCAGAACATCCTTTACTACATTAACACTTGGCCATGTTACTCATTTTCTGAGTTTAAAAATTCATTGGCTACAAGGGACAACAATTGAAGTGCAGAATCCTATATTTCATTGAGGTAACTTGACCCTGAGGTATTTATCAAAATGGCCCATGTTGACATGGACTCATGGGTCAGCTGCAAAAGATACAACTCCTGAAATAACAAGGCAAGCAATGACTTAACCCGAATGATTGTTTTTCCATTTGGAGGATGAGTGCTTTTAAATATATATAAAAATATTATCTACTAACTAGGGGCCTCAATTAACCTCTGCACATTACTCCTGAGATCATTAGTAGAAACAAAGACAATTACATCAATGCAGTTGACATATGCTCATCAGCCTTGCTATTTGTGTGTCCAGCATATGGAATTTGAGCTCTAATGCACAAAAACACAGAAGCAAATTTCAGAGGGAAAATATATCAATTATCTAAAGTCTATCAGCAATCAGCAAAGGAGGCGGCTTGTATCTCTGTTGTCATTAGTTTACAACCAAGTGATTACTTTAATTATCCTCATCGGGTCTCAGAAAGGTATTAAACACCCAATGATCAGTCACAGAAACAAAGGCATGAATAAGAACACATGTATACCTCCTCCAGGCTCAATGAGCTCCACCTTGATGTACTGACGGCTCTTAATGAGCGACCACCACCAATTAGACAAACAACAATTAGATTGAGCACTGGAGTGTCAAAACAGGAATGAGGGGTTGACCCCTGAAGTCTAAATTATTTTTAGGTGCTATTTAATTTCTCATACAATCAAACTTCCCCAATTTTTGTCATCACCCCAAGTCACTGGATTTTATTACTGTATATTTTGCAGGCTTAAATTCCAGAGCTTTTCCTTCTCCTTTTCTGAATTTTGTGGCCTGCCGGTTGACACTCTTTCATTACAATCAACTGAAATCAATGAGTAGAGATTAGAAATATGAGCCTAATGCAGCATTTAAATGCAGGGCCACAGAAGACAGTGTGCATACATTCAGCAGCATTCATACAGAACCTACAGTCAGGCCTGGCTCCAGATAACACATTATCTTTGCAGGAGAAGAGGAAGGGATTTTTAAAAGGATTAGATTCTGTAGCTAAGACTGTGAATGATAAGAAAACAAATACAAGTGAGAGGACCTGGGAAGTATTACGCAGCATCCCAGTAAGCTTGTGTCGGGGATATGTGTACATAGTCATTTCTGTAGCAGGCACATTGCTGAAAGTGTCCATGACCCGTAGACTATTCTCCAACCATCCCCAAATTTTACAACACTTAATATGCTTTTATACAAGCCATTGCCTTCCCTCACTTAACAAAAATAGAAATTCTCCCTGCTTGCGCTGGCAAGCAGCCCACGTCTGTCTGTACCATGATTATTTCTGAATGACTTGGCACCACCTTTAATGCTGTGCTGCTTGCATAACAGGATTCTGTGTTCCACTTCTGTTCATCTCTCTGCGAGTTGCAGTCCCCTGGTTGTTATGAATGCCCACCAGCATTTTTCTATGGCTGTTCTTGGAGTTCACATATCCCCACACTGCCTTAGAGGTGAGATCACATTGAGTCTCCACTTCCTCAGGTCCCTGGAATGGGATCCAAGGCAGAACTGCCTTCCTTATGGCAAGTTTTATTGTTACAGGCAAAGGTGTAATAATGAGATTTGATGTCAGTGACCACTGGATTGTAATGGATCATATTCCCAATACGACATGAGCATTTGAAATGATGCTTCATTTACTTCCAATTCAGTGAATATTTTTTCTTTTACAGTCAGGGTCAAACACTATGTACCCAAACAGGATAGTTATAGTAACCTGCAATTTTTCATAGGTCAGTACAGCTAGTGAACAGACATAAAACCCACACATGTATAGGAACCAAATTTGACTTATTTTCTGTCAAGGAGGAATCTGACACTCGGTATTAATGTCAAATATATTCTATTAAACAAATCATATGATGCTGGTGAATATCTTATAAAAATCAAAATGTATAACATCCATAAGTAATTGTATCATCTGAGTTACACACTGTTTATGCAAATGTACCTAGTCATTAATACAAAACTCCCACTAGCTATGTGTTTATGAAGAGACAGACACGGCAAATATTTTGAAACTTGCTGCCCCGGTGCCAGAGACAGTTGTAGGCATGAGGCAGAGGACACAGGTCTATCCTCACAGTCAACTGTAACTAGCTAAGCTGAAAAGAGCTTTTCTAATTCTTGGCAGAATAACAAATTCTAGGCAGAGAGGGGATGGGGTGAGATTTTTTTTCTCCTGTAAGTAACTTAATGAATGAAGTACTAATTAACATTATGGCATTGATAAATGGAGAGAGAGATTAGGGATGTACTCGATATTCAGACCTTCGCAGATGGACTGTCAAAGCCACATTAATTCCTATCTCATTGGAGCATCTGCTTCTCCCATAATCCACTGGCCCTTGGTACGAACAACACAAACTGTTGTGACTCAATTCGATTTATATCAATCTAATTTCTTTTAATCCAATTTGTATTCCAATCAACTACCTTCTAATCACTTAAATCTTCAGCCTCCATCTGGTAAATTTTCCCTCAAAATTAACGGAGCAGATGCCTCTGTGATTGTCTTCCACAGTCAAGCTCATCAGACCCTTGCGGTGGCCTATAGAGTCTCCTGAATAGGTACGTGACTTACAGTGGTGCCCTTCTAGTTACAAACACCATGAGGTAGGAAGACCATTTTATCTAGCATTAATTGGCTCATTTGCATAACATTGCTTGGGAAGAAATGCAGGACATAAAAGCCAAGAGAGGAAAACTACCCGTGAGAGCAAAACCTGCTCACTTGTCAACCAACCTTTACAGCTCAACCTGTCTTCTGTTCAGGTTAACAAAGAAGGGATGAGGATATTATTTATTACCTAAAACAGCTCCTGTTTTCCTCTGCACTCAATTAGACTACAGGAAGTTTGTCTAATAGCCAAAATTCATATGGAGACTCAACTTTGGTTAATCAACATTTAAAAAAAAAAATGGGCTTTTGGATTTCAGAGCCATGCACTAATTTATTCTGTAAAGCATATGGGATATGAACAAAATAGCCCCTGGCTAGCATTGACATTTACACCCAGGGAACTTCCACAGTGAACTGTAATTAAGGTCACAGATTGAGTGTGCCCCCATAGACCGACCAGCACCACCTGTGGAATACACATCATTGTGCCAAGAACATATTTAGCAAACAAATAAACAAAGGTCCCAGGACATAGAGAAGCAAAAACCACAGTAAACTACACCTCACAGCAGGCTAAATTTAGTTTCATGTAGTTACACTCATATTTGCTATGTGTCTTATTATTTTTAAATATTCTCTTTGTTTTTATAAATTTCAAGACACCGTCAAGTAAGGATATTGAAGTATTCAAGGTGGGCACATGAGGAATTAGCCTCAAGACACCTTTGCTGTTAGACAAAACGCATAAGATCAGCTAATAAACAGTAAAATTAGAATATCATCTGCTTGGAGTGAATTTTGCCTAGTGAGGCAGTCTTGTTAATTTTATGAAACAGGCAATAATAGTGTCAAAAACCCTTTATAAAGCTTAACAAATTATCAATGGATGAATTAAACCACCGAGTGTTCAATCAATCTACTCCTATTGTTCTGACTAGAGTCAGATCACAAAATGGCTTATGGGAAGCTGAGACACTGGGTCAAGATCATGATGGGAAAAACCACAGGTACAGCTGACCCAAGCTAGTGGACGCTCACAGACTCTGGACTGACAGCTGAGGAACCTGCATGGGACCGAACTAGACCCTCTGAATGTGGGTGACGGTTGTGAGGCCTGATCTGTTTTGGGTGGGCCTTAGCAGTGGGACCAGGACCTATACCAGATGCATAAACTGGCTTTTTGGAGCCCATCCCTCTATGGTGGGATACCTGGCTCAGCCTTGATGCAGCGGGGAAGGGCTAGGCCCTGCCTCAATTTGGTATGCAAGACTTTGTCGACTACCTAAGGGAGGCCTTACTGATAGGAATTCCAGTCACGCCCCCATGGTCATGCATGCCCTGGCAGGACACTTAGTCATTTCTGCCTAGTCATTTCCAGGTCATATGTCCCACATAACCCATGTGTGTGTGGTCACATAAACTGGGCACAGCGTGACCATGTGATCTATGCACACGCATGGAGAAGCCACATGGGCCTGTGTGCACATGTGCGGGGTGGTCCTTAAAAAAGCAGGCTCCCTGACCTCCCACCCTGCCCTTCTTCCCTCATGTGTCCTTTCAGCAGGCCTGATCACGTCTATTCCTTCTCCCTCCTTTAATAAAATTCTTGTTAGTAGATTCTGCCGTGTTTCATGACTTTTCCTTGCAGGGTAAGAGCACTGCTAAAAACCATCACTTACCCCCTCTGAGGAGAAAAAATTTTTAATTAAAAAAAGTTAAAAGAAAGCATCGTGATT
Source organism: Peromyscus leucopus (assembly GCF_004664715.2). Taxonomy (NCBI): domain Eukaryota; kingdom Metazoa; phylum Chordata; class Mammalia; order Rodentia; family Cricetidae; genus Peromyscus; species Peromyscus leucopus. The sequence continues at coordinate 23,763,221 of NC_051073.1, read as the reverse complement.
GGGTTGGAGACATAAGAATGATGAATGAATATGGGCTGGTAGGAGCCTGTGGTTAGTATGTATCTCAGTCTAAAGACACTGATGGGCACACAACTCTCAATGACTCAGTACATCTACCACTTCTGAGCTCATCTCTGTCTTATTAACTCTAGACTCAAGTGTGAGATGTAAGCTTAAGAGTTAGCAACTATGTGGCATTTACTCACTCTGTTGGTGCCTCACCATGACATGGTGAGAATACGATTTCTCTTAACCCGTGTTATGAGACAACCATGACCTAACTGGCATAGTATGTTCAAATGAGTGTCTGGGACAAAACGTTCTAGAAAAATGAAGAGTCAGCTAAAAGATGAAAGCTAAGATTTGCACTATGACATTCTCATGTGTGTCTGGAGCTACATTACCTGTACCACAGCTAAAGGGTGGTGTCAGTTTTCTCAATGACATTTACAGTTCTCAGTGACAAAGATGTCATTACAGTGTGTTGGTTTTAGGTACTAGAATGAAGTCTATCTGTGAATGGAATCAAACGATGCTTCATAAATTACTCTTCATTAGACAGATACATTAATTTAAAGACCCACTAAGATGTAGGGAGAAAAAAATGGTACATGATTAAAGTGCTATGTCTACAGAAAATATGTAGACTATGTTTTGGTATTTTTATCAAATAAAGGTAAAATAATATTATTATTATTATGTTCATTATTCTTCTCACCAGGAAGCTACTGATTGAAGGGAGCAACCTGCTACACTGAATATTCCTTATCCATCTTGAGGCTGTTTGTATAAGCAAGGACCAGAATCTCAGATAATCTCAACAGGTGAAAATCAGAAAGAACTTTGCTTTCAATTTTGGTACTTTTCTGATGTTACCAATATCCATTATTATTAAAACTATATTTCTCCTGAAATATCAGTTTATCAACAAGGCACTCCATATTACATGCCCAAAAATGCAGGTATGACATGAGAAATAAAATGTTCTCCATTGGAATTAACATGAAAAACATGATGTCTAATAAACATAGCTGGCCATTCTATAATGCTAATGTTGCTATTGACAGATATTATAATCCTAATAGATAAGAGACCATACATTCTATTATACATATATAATAATCACTGAGCAAAAGCAAGGTGGCATTTCTTCCTTCAATTTATAGCTCATTTGAATACATTTAAACTTATTCAATGTATTCAGATTTCTAGCTATGAATTTATAAGTGGTATGATAGAAATGCAAACAGCAAGAGCTTTTTAGCAGTTAAAAAAAAAGTTAATTTAATATTTTTAAATCTTTCCTCTAAATAATGGGCAAGAAAGAACGGTGACTCATGACACATTTCTAATGAGTTTCTCGAAGTCTAGCTTGGTACTCGCCCTTTCTTTGGGCACAGTTAGCTGTTCTGAAATGACATTATTTCTTCAAATGATTGTGTTTGTTCATTGATTCGTCATTTATTCATTTGAAGGTAATGTTTCAGTGATTAATACATGTCACAAACAGAGAGAAAAACAAAGCATTAAAGTTGCTGCTTTCTCTAGAAACAGACACTCTAAAATTGAGAAACACAAAACTCTGAATTCACCCAGGACAATGTCTATTTTTTTTTTAATTGAACTAGTGATATTAGTTCTTGCCCTGCGCTAAAGGAAACATCTGTCGGAAAACCAGCTGAACCAATAAACACCCGAATGTGCTAGGAAGGACTCTGCCTTGATTTGTTTAAAATATAATAGATGAACACAAAAGACTTTCTCAGGAATGCAGCTAATCACATTAGTAGGCATTTGTAAAGAAGCAAAGACACATTAAAAAAAAATCATCTGTTCTTAACTACTTCCTCTGTCCTGGAGTATGGCACAGGTGGCAGCGGCCATATTTTAAAACTGAACCTCAAGGCAAAGAGATGAGAGCACATGAGGTAGTTCCATTATAGACACAGAGACAAGAAAGCTCTTTCCCTTTACCTACTAATACGAGTGAAAACAAATATTTATGCAAACCAAAATTTAAATTTGCACCTCTAATTCAGAACTGTGCACAGTTCTAGTGAGGAAAATGAAATACTATCATTATCTGTTTAATGAGGATGCTCATTTGTACTTAAAGGATCTTAATTTGTTATGCTGTGCATCTTTGTATGTGTATTAAGCATTTTTTGATAAAATGACTATGAAAATAGTAAGTTTTAAATAAGTTAAAATAGATGATCTAGTTAGCAAGGTTTATGTACCTCCCCTCTGCCCCATTTTTTTTTTTTATTTTACATCTATTCAGGCCTTAATTCTGATGAGGGATAAGACTTTGTGGTTGTATGTTTCACATGGAAGAACAGAGAATTGCATCATGCCCATCGGAAAGCCTATCCGGTCACCTTCAGTGTGAGGGTCAAGTTGTGAATTCCCCCAGAAAGTAGCAGCAAATCAGACAACTTAATAATGCACTGGGGAAGAAATCACTTAATATTCATGTTGACAGAAAAGAGCAAAGATTAATCATGAGGACTCTGGACTCGGGGAGGACTTGAGACAGACCAAATCTGAGCTCCAGGAAAGCTGATTGCTTTAAAGCGGTTCACAGAAACCCTGTGATGAAATGCTAAGGTTTACTGCAAATTGGCAGTGGGTGACAAACGAGGGCCCTTCCTTCCTTTAACTTCAAATTAATCTCGCTGCCCTGTTGATCTTCGTCTCCCGTAGCAAGCCCACTGATGCTCTTTTTTGTACGGAAAGGCAATCTTGTCACTGAATTTTAACAACAGTAAAGACCATGTCCCCTCATAACTGCTTCAGCCGACAGGTGATTTCAAAAGGAATGTGCTTTTTTTCAGCTCAGTGAGTAATGTGTTCTGATCACTCTGCTCATTTCTTATGAAGAACTACTATACCTTAGGAGAAATAACAGCCAATGTTTACTTGGTATTCAGAGCACCGAAGGAAAAGCATCCAACCTGTTAAATACTATTTTTAATGATAGTGATTAAATGTAATTATATTCCTCTTCCCTTGAGCAATTTATTAGCCCTGTTTGGATTAAATACTTGTTTGCTATAATTTTTAAAGGGCAATTGTTTTCATATTTATTAAGTATTTCCCTCAGTACCTACATACAATTCCCTCAGAAGCAGCAATATAATCATAAACATGAGAAAGGCTTAGCATTCATTTCTTATTCATGTTTTTTTAAATGATTTTCTTTTAACTTTTGCTAATCACTCTATTCAACAGAATGAAGATAGCCTGACAATTCTATGAGAACAAAGTGACTTTTGTTTTGGTATGTTTATAGTATTATAAATATAAATGCAACTCTGGGTGGAATTAAAAACAGAACAATTTGTGGGGAAATACTCAAAGTATATAAACTTTCAGGATGATGAAAGTTTGTAATTATTATATAATAAACATAAGATATACCCAATTCAGAAACTTAACTATAAAATATCTAAGCATATATTTAAAAAATTGTGAAAAATGTGATAAAGGGTGAAACACGAAGAAAAATCTGAATTATCTGTCAGAAAACTGTCAAAATTAAGTGACGCACAGAGTCCTGGAAGATACATGGAGTTATCCATGGTTAAGAACTGGAAAAGAAGATCACTGATAGAATATACAAAACAGAATTCAAATCTCTGTATGCTGTAGAAGTGAGCTATATCAGTATAACTAGAGGATAGCATTAGGAAGAGTCACAGAAAATGCTTTAAAAGTTAGAATCAAGATTATATGGCAGTTTAAAAAGCCATGTGAACAATTACAACCCCACTGAAAGTGCAATATAAAGCACCAAGTGGCTTTATCCACATTTTCAAAAACTACTTTGGTAGTTAAGAAGGATCAGGGGAAAGTATAGGTATCAAAGAGGTCCTTGCATCTACTCCAACAGAAGATAATAACAGGTAGGGTGTGGGGATAGTGGGTAGATTCGTTATCTTTGGAAGGTGTGTGCTGGTGTCCTTGAAGTAAGGATACTTTATGTCCAGTCTCTTCCACAGGAGCACATATTTCCTTAAAAAAAAAAAAAAAAAAAAAAAAAAACAACAAAACTTTTTTCTACAATGGCATAGAAAGCCCCGATAAAGGGCATTGTTAAAGAAGTGGATCACAAGAAAACTAAATATGTACTATCCAGCCCAAATTTCACCTCAAATGACTACTCTCAGGAGACGGTAAGCCATGGACAGGATGCACAATGGCTTTGCTTATTACACCATCACATATTGCAAAGATGGGCAAGGATGAATGGTACAATCCATTCCATTATCCATTTCTGAGTTTTGTCCATTGGCAAAATTAATCTAGTTGAAAAAAATCTAAAGAAATCTTATCATTGACCATAGTTTTACCTAAACCCATGAAATCTCCTTGATTCCACAATCACAAGAAATTTTTATATGAAAATTATTTAATCCAAGTTCAAAGATTAATGTTTACTGTCCTGACAAGAAGCATGAAGGATACATGAAGTTCCAGGTCAAAAATCTGTATGAAGACAGAATTGGAGATAGCACTCCTCTGCCGCATGTTGAGAGCACCAAAGTGAATGAGAAGTTAGAAGGTGTGGAAGATCTATTAGCTCTCTCTATCTTCTTAACAAAATATGACAAAGTGAGTGATTTAAACGTCTGAAATATATTGCAGTTCTGAAGAGCACAATTCCGAATCCAAGGTTCTGACAGAAACAGCTTCTTCTAGGGCTATGGGGGAAATCTTCCTTGTCGCTTTCTCCCAGCTTCTGATGGTTTGCTGACACCTTGGCTAGTAAATGAAATGTTTCAAATTCTGCCTCATCTCCCTATGGATGCTCCCCATATCTGGCCTCTAGGTTCACATTCCTCCCTTTTATAGCGATGTTAGTAATACCAGATTTGTGTCTATCCAAATGTCTTCATTTTAACTTCATTATTTCTAAAGAGATCCTATTTTCATAACAAGATTTTATTCTGAATGACAGGAGATTAGGATTTCAGCAACTATTTTGTGACAATGGAGTTGAACTCATATCAGTAATACTTGCCCCTAGAGTCTTCAGAAAAGAAAAAAGTGTCCTGTGGACAGCCTGCTGACCTCCTGAAGACAATGTCTTGTCTACTCAAAAGCTCAAAAAAAAAAAAAAAAAAAAAAAAAAAAAAAGAAAAGAAAAAAAAAAAAAAAAAAAAAAAAGAAAAGAAAAGAAAACAAGAAAAGAAAGAAAAAGAAAAAGACATTGGGGTAAGCATGACTATAGACAGGCAAAACACACACACACACACACACACACACACACACACACACACACGCACGCACGCATGCACACACGCACGCATGCGCACACACACGGACTACAGACTTCCTATAAGCAAACAGGTATAGCAGGCTCCAATAAAACTTCATGTTGTGGAGCTAAAATTTAGATTTGGTGAAATTTACATATCATGAACAATTTTTTTCTTGATTTGACTTGTATTTACCTGTTTATAGGCAAAAAGAACAAACTGTTGGAATTAGAAAAAAATGGTTCAGAGAGTTAAGAGTGCTTGCTGTTCTTCCGGAGATCCAGACACACACACACCCACCACCACCACCACCAAATAAACACATAAAAATAAACATTTTTAAAAGATCGTAGTACCTTACCAAACAGGTAGCAGGAAGGATTTAGCTCATGTGGTGTGCTGTGCCCCCCTTTACTCTAACATGTTCTCTAAGTGTGGGTTGTACAATATGTAGTGCAATCGCCTGCATATTACATTGTGAATTTTACTGAATTTAATGTTCACAAGAACATTAAAGTTTTCATTCACATATTTTCCTTCCAATTCTGTTTTCTCTCCTGCTGTTTGGATGCCATTCTCCCTCCCCTGCAATGAATAACTAATGTGTTTGAATTATACTTTGTAGACATATTTCCCCTTAGGAGAAGTATTACTGCTGACTCTTAAGTGACTATTGGTAAGATGTTTCAGAAATTAGCAATAGAAAAAACGATTATGCCTAATTCTATACAATGCTCATGTATATAAAGATTACTCCTGATGGGTAATCTGTTCATTCTAATTTTAAAAGAACCAAAACAAAATGGCTTCCATCACTTCCCTTGGGACATGATAGCACAACAGAAGGAAACTTCTCAGCAAAAGCTGTCTCAATTTCACTCTTTGTTTCTAACACATAAGATTTACAGCTTTCCTTCATCATGAAAATATTTTTCTCATATCAAATTAAAGTTCACACCCCTGACATAAATATTAATCAAAGAGCCTGTGCATTTTCAGTGGTAAGAGAGAAATGGCATTCCAAGCTAAAGGAAAGCATCTTTCCTCTAGCTACAACTTTATAGCAACAGCAATGGCATAAATCTAATTCATCAGGGATCTTGTAAACATATCCTTGCAATTGTTCTGAGAACTAAAAAGCATCCAGAACATAAAAGGAATGATTTACAAAGAGAAATAAAAAGAATTAAAAGATTTTGACATATTTAAAGTTGGAGATTATATATTGAGCAGGTTATACCATGGAAGAAATTGACACACATGATTTTTTTAATCAATGCATTAATTTCTTATCAGTGAAAGAAAAATAAAACAACAAATTGACTGTATACACACACACACACACACACACACACACACACCATCATCTTTTTTACAAAGAGATAATCTGGTAATTTTCAAAGAAACAGGACCTAATACACAACAGTTCATTTCCAGGATAGCCCCTGTTACAACATCCATGCCATCGCTACCTGTCAGTCTGGAGTCCTCTGAAGCCAAAGATGCTACAGCGCAGGCAGTCTCTACCTCAGCAGTTAGAGAAGAATAAACTTTATGAGCTCAGCACTGGGTCTATGCCAAGGGTGGTGCTGGCGTTCTCATGTATGTTACCCTGCTTAATGTTTTTCACAAGAAACTATGATGTTTTCTCCAATCTTGTTAGCCTGGCACTCAGATCTAACCAAAACCAGTTTATGTTAGAGACCTGAATGCAAATCCTTTTTAATTCTTTATGTTTGCTTAAAATACTTTCTTTTATTTTCTCCAAGTTATTCCTTGTCTTCACCTATGTTAAATGAACACAGTCATAGAAATATTAAGGATAAGCAGAAAGTGGAGGAAGAGTATTAGTATGAATGATTTTCAACAGCATAGACACTAACTTACAAGAACACCACCCATTAAAGTTAAACTTTAGAGTCTGTGTGTTTGAAGGATCCTTGTTTTGATTAGGGGTTTTGCAAAGACTGTGACAATATCAGATAATCCAATACTTCTATACATCAAAGTACAGTTTCTCAACTGCTTGGAAAGATTCCTAGACCTTTAAACACAAATGCAAGATATTCATCCCTGGTGCATGAGCTGGATTTTTGGAGCCCACTACCTATGGTGAGACACCTTGCACAGCCTTGATGTAAGGGGAAGGGCTTGGATTAACCTCAACTGAACGTACCAGGCTCTGCTGACACCCACGGAAGGCCTTGCCTTGTTGGAGGAAGGAATAGGGAGTGGGGGTGGGGTGGAAGGCTGGGGAGGGGTGAGAGGAGGGAAGAGAAGGGAAATCTATGGTTGGTATGTAAAATGAATAAAAAATTTCTTAATAAAAAAAATAAAATAAAAAGAAATGCAAGATGTTTTGTGGTTCTGTCATGGTGTATCCACATTTCAGAGAAGAAATGTGGACCTGCTTTTCCTTAAAGAGACAAGTAAACCAAATAAAATGTTAATAATGTTCTAACTCGAACATGGTTGGTAGATTTTAAAATTAGGAAAACTATCAGATAGTCATTTCTTCATTTTACTTGGGTAAATAAATAATGGGATAAATGTAGTATATTTTCTTATAAATTTCCAATACAGAAATGCTAAACAATTCCATTACACATTCTTTAGAGTATCTGGTTGTATTATCAAAAATTATTTTCAAACAAATGTTGTTGGTTTTGGTGGGGGTTGTTTTGTTTTGTTTTTCAAGACAGAGTTTCTATGTGTAACAGCCCTAGCTGCCATGGAACTAGCTCTGTAGACCAGGCTAGCCTCAAACTCATTCACAGAGATCCACCTGCCTCTGCTTCCCTAGCGCTGAGATTAAAGGTGTACACCACTACCGCCAGAGCCAAACAAGTGTTTTTAAAGATCACTTTGTACAAGAAATATAACATAACTAAAATATTAGCAACCTGAAGATACTCATTTATTTACATTAGCTTATGTGTCATTCTTAATTATTTATTTATTATACCTACACAGTTGTATTATTTCCTAGGCATCTCTCTTGATATATATATTTCTGATTGATATGTTATCAACACATGTAATAAAACTGTTAAGGAATATAATTACACTATCAGCGTAGGAACCTATAAACTCAGTTTTGAAGCTATTTTCCCAACTGTAATTAACATCATTAGTGTTATTACTGTCAAGTATATTTTGGTCTCTAAGATTCTGACCAGCAGATAAATTTCAAAGTTTATGATACATATGAATAGCATTTAGCTCATTAGAGTATGAACTAAAAGAGCTTTAGTTCATAAAAGCAACCTCGCTTTTTCCTCAACATAAATGAAAGAATATAGTAATAAAACTACTGATTAGATATATGTGGTGGCCTCTTCAAAAATTATTCCAACCATTTATCTTGACATTTCCCAGAGGTACATCCATCTTTGTAAATATATTAGGTTTTTACTGGGCTGTTATCAATTACCAAATTGATTATGATGAAATATAATTCTCTCTTGTCACATGTCAACAGATACATTCTGGACCATTTATAGAAATTTTTTAAAAATCCATGACCTAGAAAAGAATTTTCCCTCATAATAAAATGTATGTTTGGCTTTGATGCCAGCCAACTCCTAGGAGGATGCCAATTATGCCAATTTTGTAAAAAACAGATATATAGATATATGGTGATTTTGTGATATGGACTATTTTACACCAGGGACAAAGGCCAAACCATTCATCTCAATTTACTTAGGATAGAGGCTTAATTTGAACTCTGACCTCAGAGTGGAAAGGGCATCTGTATATCCAATAATAGCACAAGGCAATACGTTCAAAGTAAAACATATAGATTCACCTTCACATTGAGTTAATTTTCCAATTAGCTATGCAAAGAACAATATTGTTTAGTAGTTTGATTGTTCCTTAAAATAACCAATTTTTAGTAATGTTTAAAATTTGGCCTATTACTAATGTAGCTAAATGTTTAGTCAATAGTATGGATGATGGCCATTGATTGGAATTCCCCCATTTAAGGCATTATCAATCTTGATTGCCAATAGTCAAATGACACCTGACTAAATATTACTAAGAATCTTGTTACTCAATGACTTTAATGAAATTTTGAAAATAGGTCATAGGAATCACAGGTAATTGAGTTTAGATGAAAAAAAAATAAAAGCCAAGGAAAATGCTCTATTTTCACAGTAAATTTTGATAAATTTTTAATTTTCTTCATCCATTACTTTTAAAGGAAAAGTCTAAATTCACCTCCCGGAAAGCAAGTTGGAATGTTTGTTGACCAACCTGTACCTGTTAGGAATATAACTGCCAGCCCTATTGAAAAGAGCTCCTCTGCAAAGAGATTTATGACTCCTTATCAGGAAGCCTCTGAGAATTAGTGAGACAATGACAGGGCTTGAGACTCCTCCGGGAGAATGCCATGATAGCACTAAACGTCATTGTGATGATTACTACTATCTGTGAATTTTCCTCAAATGTTGTGGATTTTTTAATTTAGTTACTAACTTTGATTAAGTCAGTCCCACCTTGCACCAGAATTACTACAAAAAATACTTTGTAAGTACCCATACGTTTCAAAGCAAAGAAGTCATACAATTCTGGTTGATTTTCAAAATTCCTGTTCATGGTTTCAGCTGACAATTAATACTACCATTTTATCCATGACCCATGAGCTTGTGGACATCAACCTCATGGAAAAAAAATGGGTCCTATCAACATCATATAATTATTAACAGAAACATTTTATCAGAGAAAATCATTAATTCTGGCTTTCTTCTCAGGAGTTCAGTGAGAAAGCACACACACATCATTATTATAAAGACTGGCTATGGAGTCACACATTTTCTGTCCCAAATTTTTAAATTCTTACAAACCTCTCCATGTTTGTCTTAGAATAAATAACTTTTTATTATGTTTAAAACAGCACTAGCATCCTGTTGATAATTGCATTTAAGTAAATATAATGTAAAACTTCAATTGTAAAATGATTTACTATAATTTTGTATGCTTAAAATTTGTTTTATAAACTCAAATCACTAGATCTTAATTTTCTTTCTTTGAAACAAATACATGCAATGTAACAATATATTCTCTTTTTTTTTTGTTTTTGTTTTTGTTTTTTTCGAGACAGGGTTTCTCTGTGTAGCTTTGCGCCTTTCCTGGAGCTCACTTGGTAGCCCAGGCTGGCCTTGAACTCACAGAGATCCGCCTGCTCTGCCTCCCGAGTGCTGGGATTAAAGGCGCGCGCCACCAACGCCCGGCCTAAATTTTTTTTTATTTTTATGATTAATACACAATATGTGTTATACATTATGGGGCACAATGTGATGTTTTGATTGGTATGCATATTGAGCACTGATCAATTAGCTTATTATCACATTAAAAAGTTGATTTTTTTATGCTGAGAAAGGTTAAATATTCCCTTCCTATAGAGAAATATTTTTTAAATATACAAGGCAAAGAGACAGCCAAACGAAAACATAGAACATTAAGTTGTACATATCCAGGAAATCATTCAGAGGTTCATTTTTAATTGGATAAACACAGCAAAAGGGAGGGATGTTTTCCGCCTTAATCTAGAACCGGCAGAGGCAACGGGAAGTTGAAGCAGTGGAGAACAGAATGAAGGAGGTGATTTTAATGCAACTTGACAGATATTTACTGCACATATTTCTTTATGTATGTTTCTCTGCTACTCACTACAAGCAATAACAAGGAAGGCGCTAACAGCTCCTGGCATAGGGGAGCTTGGGGTAACTGTGAGTCATAAAGTGCATCCATAAATTACCGACGTTGCTGGGAGTTTTAATCTAGCCGTGAGTGAGAGTTAGGAGAATCAAGAAGCTGAAAAGGACCTGTCAAGCTTTGGTTAGCTTCCTTGTGTTGCAGCACTTATTTAAACATACTCCTCCTTTATGTCCTCCATCAGAGCGTGTCTTCAGCCATCTCCGTCCAATGCCTGTGCAGCCTCTACTGATTTTCTTCCTTACTGTCTGTTCAGTACCTTCCAGACTGACTGTGCAGAGCTTTCATAAACAGACATCTAGACTGCTCTTCAAGCTTTCTGTCTCTCCCATCTCCATCCCTTCCCCTGCCATCTGCTCTCACTCCCTCCTTTCACATCCCTTCGGCATGTCTTTCTTTGTAGTGCTTAGAATAGAACCCATGTTTTTTTTGGGGGGGGCGGTCTATAAACAGGCACTTTCCACTGAGCTGTGTCCATAGCCTTAGCCATTCTTTTTTTAAATATTACTTTGAGATATAACATAATTATATCATTTTCCCCTTCTCATTGCTCTCTCCATACCCTCCTATGTACCTTCCCTCTTGCTCATTTTCAAATTCACGGCCTTTTTTTTTTTTTCATTAATGTTGCTACATATATATTTTCCTGATACATAAATACTACAAGAATACACCCTGCTCCCTCTGTAAAGATGCTTCTTATGTATGTTTTCAAGGCTGATCATCTGCTATTGGAGAACCAATTGGTGTGCTCTTCCCTGGGGAGAACTATTTCTCCCTCTCTCAGCATTCTATAATTGCCTGTAGCTTTATGGCTAGAGTTGAGAGCTCATGAGCCCGCCTTCCCTGTCAACATTAGAATGTCTATTTGTGTCCTCCTTATTAGGGCCACGTTTAAAGATCTATGTTGGTAAGAGTTAATACATACCTTCTGACTTTCCTATGAGACACGATCTCACAGAAGCTCCCTGTTCCTCTGGCTTTTGTGATCTTTCTGCCACCACGCCTCACCCTACTTCTACAATGAACCCCGGGCCTTGGGTGAAGGAGTTACGCTATAATGTATTCACTGGGACTGGGATGCACAGCGCTGGTTTGACTGGTTGTGTCTTTCTGTTGCGGTCCTCGTCGCAAAGAGAAATTTCAGCTTTTGAGATAGGTACAGAGGTTGGGACCGGGCTGTAGCTGCCTCTCTCCTTTGCCTCAGCAGGCTCTTCCCCAATTCTTCCTTATACCCAGAAATACTTCTGTTTCTACCCAGGAAGCCTTCACCACCCTACGGAGCCTGTAAGCTCACAACTGCTCATGCTCAGCAATATTCAGAAATATTTGTGAGTCTCTTCTACCAGCGCAGAAATTCCCTGAGGAACATAACCACCCCCCAATGTCTTGCCATTCTCTTTAGAAGAAAACAGAGAGACAACACTTGGGAACCTCTTCCTTTCACTTTAGCTTCTTTCACACTTACTTGGCCATTTCCCAGTTCCATGAAGTTTACCTAAGTGTCAGGTTCTCTCATCCCTGCACCCTCTGGACTTTCCTTCTGCCTGCTGTCCCCTGCCTAGCTCCCACTCTTCCCATCCCTGTATGTTTAAAGATAGGTAGCTCTTCCCCATGAGGTGTCCAGGACTCCAAAATCAAATTCTGTTGAATCATGAATCTATTTATGGTCCTCTATTTTCCCTTTATCATACTTAACTTCAAGTTCAGGCACAAAACTACTGAGTGTGATCATGTATTATCTCTATTTTCCACCCAATCAAAAACTCATGACATGATTGTAAGTATGCATCACGGTAGAGATGTTCAGTAGACACATGGATCGGTACATAAATGTGACTACGCACTACCACCAATATTAATTAGAACAGCCATAAACACAGAAAGAGTAAAATTATAAATTAAAAAAGCAACTGTCCTTCATTGCCATATTCGAGATGTGCACTGTTTTCTGTTGCTTTTTAATTGTACTGGCAATTATGAGACCTTGGCTAACCTTACAAAAAGTAAGAAACTCATGCTTAGGGATATTATGAAAAAATGGACATGTTATTTCTGATGCTACACAATGAGCTTTTGTTTTATTTTACAATAGCAATTCCATTGTGCATATTGCTTACATATAGATACCACCTTACTGTAACTATACATGAAAGTCATGTAATTTTACTAAAAATCTATATGGCTGGCCTCAAGACAAATGAGTAAGGACCCTTAACTATCAAATTACAAATATCCAAGCTATATGATTTTATTCATATACTCTATTTGGGTATATTTTAGATGCTATTTTAAAAGTTGTGAATTCATGTCCCACTATTCTAAGGGTCTTTTAAACAAATTTTAAACAAAATTATAAATAAATAAAAATAATCTTTTTGATAGTAAATATGATACATTGAATTTCCATAACAATAATTCAGTTATGTATCTTTTAAAAATGTCCTGCATAATCTAAACTATATAGCTCACATATTACCAACTCACCGAATTGATAAGGAGATGAAAGTCTCAAAGTATTTGAACTTGATTATTTTATATAAAAATCATATGTATGCATACACAGATGCATTGTGCTCTTGGGCATATTTGCATATATATATATGTGTGTGTATATATACATATATACACAAATATATGTACATGTATATTACTCAATCTATCAACATGTTGGATGGATCACCATTATAGCCTCAATTTAGATATTTTTTCATTCATATCAGAAACAGTAAGCAATATATTTTAAGGCGGCATTTTTATTGCTGAATTTATAAGCCTTAACATAAATTGGAAAGACAAAAATCTACATGTTGTGTGTGAGTTTTGAGTTGTTCATTGAAAGATATGAAATTTACATCAAATATACTAAGTGCACTATTTCTAGTATTACCCAATCTAAAGACAATAATAGGTTAATTACAGTGCACAATGAAATACCATCCAGCCGCTGTCTTTGTTAAGTGTAAAAGCACAATGCAAACTGATATTGACATTAAGCAGAAAGATATTTCATTCACAAAACACATCTTTATTGTGCTTATTATTTGTTGTCCCTTCTTTTTTATCTCAGCAAGCAAAGTTACCAAATTTACTCAGCATTACATCTCTGGAAAAATGAAGGTGTTGGGGTGGGCTCTCTAACAAAATGGACCAGAAAAGGACAACTTCATCAAAGAATGTCTTAGCTACATTAGGGAGAAATTCTGGGGATCAATGTCAGTAGCTTGGCTCTGGTTATCACCCTTCTTTCATTGTTTCCAGACTTAGTCTTGTTGGAACTTGCTTAGAATGAGTGTGGCTTCACCAGGCTACTATTCAAATATTCCAGACCTTTCAGGTGATTCATTTTCCCACAGAAGGAAACATTTCTGTTTGTGTGAGGTAAATACTTTAAAAAATGTGTTCTAAATTGCATAGTATGAGTATCTTCCAGTTATTTGTAAGGAAAGCTCAACTTCTCTATCTTTTATAATTTATTATATTTTATGACAACTTAAAAAGTTATGTTTTACCTTAAAATATTATTTAAGCTACCTTTCAAAACTCGAAGTAGAAAAACTAAGAAATGATACGGTCGTTATATACATCAATAGAAATAAAGTGTCTGGCATCAGTTGTAATAAGTCATCTCCTTTTGATGTTATCCACATGGTTAAAAAGATATAGTTACATTAATTACATTTCTTTCACACACATTTCTATCGAGTTCAATTTATATGAGGTTGCATGTGGATAGTTTTTTAGTTAAATACTTATGTTTGTACATATATATTTCTCAAACTCCTTGTAACTATTACATAGAATTAATACTGAAGGTAGTCAGAAATTCTGTGAAATGATATATCATACTCTTGCTGTGCAGAGGAGAGAGAATGAGTCCTCCATATTTCTTCCATATCACCCACAATTCTATTAACGAATCACTGTGGAATATGATTGTGAACACTGTGAAATGTGTTGCACAGTTCTAATCACTTACAGATGTCCATCATCAAAGTAGTCCTTGCTGAGTTCACAAGCCTTTATGAGAATGATAGTCCCTTTACCAATATTGTACAGTGACTGATATGATCCTCAGGAAAGGGAAATTATATATATATATATATATATATATATATATATTACACTTATAATATATTAAATTTGTTATATATGTGTAATTTCCATATATAGATGATATAGATATAGATATAGATATAATATAGATATATAGATATAGATATAGATATAGATATAGATATAGATATAGATAGCCTTGACTTCGTTACAGAAAAATAAAGACCAAAGGCATCAGGATTTAAAGTTAGTATGAAGATGTAACTAAAGTTGAATGAAACGAAACAGGGAAAAAAACCTTAACCTCTAATGTCTTGTACAGAAATCACAAGTGAGAGCCACGGATACTGCCTTTGAATCTAGTATTTCTTTTAAGATTTTTGTGAGGCTGGGCATCAAACCCATGGCTTTGCACATGCTAGGCAAGTGGTAAACTACTGTGCTACATGTCCAGCCAGGATCTAATATTTCTAAAACAATAACTTCTTCCTCATTTGTTTCTGTCGTTCCAAAATTAGAAAACTAGTTCTTAGGGCTCTAATTTCATTGTTAATCTAATATAGCTTAGCCAAGCTATATACACACACACACACACACACACACACACACACACACACACACACACACCTCTGCTGATATCTGTATACTTAGTCCTTCCAAATGACTACACTTAAGTGTGCAAGTGCTTCTTATGCTGTGATCCCACAACAAATTGATAATTCAAAATCAATGCAATAGTGCCAGCTGGAAATTGCCTTCCACTACCTCTCACTACCCATTTTAACTTATTTTGTTTCCAAACTACCTATGGCCCTCCATTCTTATTCATTTATTCTCCTCCCATCCCCCACACTGCCCTTCCTTTTTTCTCTTCCTATGTCTCTTTTATCTTATCATCTCTACTGTGACAGTTTGAAAGAGAATGGCCCCCACAGCCTCATATACTTGAACACTTGGTCCCCAGTTAGTGGAACTGTTTATGAAGGATTAGGAGGTGTGGCATTTTGGAGTAAGTGTAGTCTTGTTGGAGGAGAAGTGTCACTGGAGATGGACTTTAATGTCCTCCTGATGATTTTCTTGGTTGTGTTGTTTTTTTTTTTTTCCAATCTAAAAAGACTGAATCTTTCTCAAGAAAATCTCTGACATTTATTTCAAGATTTCTCCTCTCTGATCCTGAATTCAACTACAAATAGTACATAATCCATGTTTTAACTGGCCTTTCCATTTTGTCTCTCTAAACAAACCCACAGTTCAAATGATAATCTGAGCTTTCCTTTCTTTCTGAACACTTGGTTCTAATTATGTGTCAAATACAGCTTTCTCACAATGTCCAGGACAGCCTTTTTAATACTCAGTGAGTACTGCAAAGCCTCATTTGTAGTGGTCATTGAGGGTAATGACCTTACTTAGGTAACCTTAGGGTCTAAAGATCTCAATCAACTGAATGTAATCAGAGTAAACTAAGATCTGATAAAGGGATGGAAGTAACTGGGGAGTAGGAGTGAGAAAAGCCCCACATAGATCTGCCACTTACCTACTCTAGAACATTCTTTCTCTATTTCTTCTAGTGAATAGGGCTAGGATATATAATCAAATGTATAGTGTAAGTTTGCTGGCCCACCCATGAGGTAAAAATTCCTTTTTAAATGGTTGGGAAAAGAGAGAAAGCATATTCAGGGGTAGACAGATTCCTGAACAGGTAGGAAGGCCCCTGGACAAGCATGTTGACCTATATACAAGTCCATAATATTGTGACAGGGAGAAGAGTGAATCAGAAAGATGGCTGGGGCTTGATGGTCTCGAGCCCATCTTCAAGCACAGTGACAGACCTTCTCTCAAAGGAATGAGGTAGAGAAGAATAACGAGCAAGTGATGATGTTTCCTTCTGGACTTGGGACTTTGGATTCTTTAAGTATATAGAAAAGCTAATACACACACACACACACACACACACACACACACACACACACACCACATATATCTCTTCCACTCAACACACAAGATACTTTAACATATCAAACTATATTAAAGCTTTCAAATTGTCTGTGTATAAGTAAAATTTCATTCCAAAACTGTCCTGCTCACTGATTTGCATGCATTGCCTATGTACACTTTCTCCCCCACCCCCATATGCAGGGTTATATACTGTGACTGAGAAGTAGGTCTGACTGTATCAAATGTAGATATTCCTTTGTGGTTTATGGAGAAGTTCTGATGCTAATCTATTGTAGTGCATTTACTTTACCAACCAGCTGGGGTACCTGGAGGCTGGCCTTAAAACAAGACAGGGTTGCTAAGGGTTGTCAGTCTATTCTATGTTTCTTCTGTCTCTTGTGGTTGTCATCAAGGGTACAAAACATTAACCAAAGTTCAGAGACCAGTTTGTATGATATGCCTTTTAGATATCTGCAAATATTTTAAAGCAAGATTGTGATATTGTATTCCCCCAAATATTGTGCATGCTAATAAACTTATCTGGGGTCAGAGACAGAACAGCCACAATATTAAATATAAAGGATAGGCAGTGGTAGCACACACCTTTAATCCTAGCATTCCAGAGGCAGAAATCCATGTGTTCAAGGACACAGCCAAGCATGGTGACTCATCATGCCTTTAATCCCAGAAAGCAAGCCTTTAATCCCAGAGAGTGGTGGTAGAAAGCAGAAAGGTATATAAGGCATGAGGACCAGAAACTAGCAGCATTTGGCCTGGCTAAGCATTCTGGCTGGTTAAGCTTTCAGGCTTTGGAGCAGCAGTTCAGCTGAGAGCCATTGGGATGAGGACACAGAAGCTTCCAGTCTGAGAAAAAAGGCCAGCTGAGAAGTTGGCCAGGTGAGGTTAGCTGTGGCTCATTCTATTTCTCTGATCTTCCAGTTCACCCCAATACCTGGCTCAGGTTGGATTTAATTACTAAGACCTTTTAAGATTCCTGCTACACAAGATAGGTTATTTTACGGTTGCCATAGGGCAACACTCTGCCTTGAACTGTTCGTTTAAGATAAAGGGACCAGAAGAAAAGCAGCAGAAAGGGAACTAGAACTGAGGTGTTGTTTTCCATACCTATTACCATTGTGCAGTTATCTGTGGCAAGAGCTCTCGAGTTTTGCATGTTCTCTTACACTGTATAGCCACAAAGGGTTCATGTGCAGCTTCTCGGATCTCATTAATGTGGAAGGCAGCAGAAGGATTATGTTCTGGATTCTACTCAACTAGTTCGTCTAATTACAACTCTCATGCATATATAGAGGGAGCTCATAATAGTTCATGACTTTTCCTTTGAACTATAATGCAATCTTATATTAGGCAACATGTATAATATGAGCCAACAATAACTGACATGGTAGTTTATTCGCCTAAATACATTTCTTTGCTCCTAAGGAGTTTGATAATATCGTCCTAAAGGACTGCTCACCAAATATTCTAAATATTGTCACACTGTTACTCATTTGCCCCCAATATTGAATAAGGTCTTATAGGAGTGATTTTTGTATTATTCATCTGAAGTGGCAAGGACATGTAGAAACTATAAGTGTGGCTATCTCTGCTTTCAGTTGATGCATCTCTTCTTAAAGAACTTCTCTCAACACTAACTTGTGTGTCTAACCTGACAAAACCTTGCTCAGGTTCTGTCCATGAAATACAGAGTGAAAGAAGAATGCCCATTGCATTCATGCCATATTCTCTGATGCAACACTCGAGAAATGGTCACTGATATCCTATGGCCTTTAAACTCGGATCCAGCAGCTGACCGCTCTCACTCTCTGAGACTCTTCTACACGTTTCCCAGGGGCCCTTTCAGTGTTATTGCTTTGCCTGCTTCTCCCTCTACTTGGATGTCTAGATTTCTGATTACTTCCCTGAAGAATTGGTTTACATTGATGTACTAAATAAAGCATTGGTTCTTACTGTGCTAAGAGTCTTTTCTTTCCCACTGATATTTTAGTAAGTCATTAGGCATGCTTTCTGGGAGAGAAGGAGGTCACAATGGTTTTCTAATGCAGAGGAATAGAGTTTCTTTATCACTTTATTCTTTATCACTAATAAAGATGTTAAACCTCGCTTTAAGCTGATCTCTAGACATCACTCATCAAATCGTTACATTTCCATCTCTGATTGCCCTTGGGTATTACCATCTCTTAACAAGATATTTCACCTCCACAAAGTGAAAAACAGGTTCTAAGAAACAGCACAAGGGTGTTTGAAATGTTGCTTGTTCTCATAGTTAGACTAAAGCAAGGATTTCTGGTTATGAAAATGAGTAGAAGGATTAGAAAAGGCTGCTGCTTCAAAAATAAAAATGAGAGAAAAGGAAGGCATTTTCAAGAGACACTAAAGCTTGGTTTCATTTACCTTCTCTCTTCAAACAGTCTACTAATACCAAGGTAACAGCAGCATGGGAAACACCAAATGACATGCCTCAGATGCAGCTCACAGACTTCCCAAATCAGGACAACTTCCCTACCCATGCAGTGAGTGGATCAACAAGGGCCTTAAACCTCAAGCAAGTTTTATCTGAACTATGCTATATATATTATGTAATGAAGGATTAAAAAAGATATAATGATATTTATAAATGTCTTCTAAAATCATTTATGCAAAACTATCCCCTATATAAAATATTCACATATATGTATATCCATATGAATAACAACTTTGCAAACCTCCAAGTGTCCTTTAAATCCAAGTGCTCTTGGGGAACTAACACCTGCCACCCACAGTACTTTCTCATTAGATGCTTCTCTAAACTCTCCAGAGTACTGTAATTAGTTTCTTTATCAAACAAATGGATATTGTGAATCAGACCTGCCTAAACAACACTGTGAAGAAGAGACTAACAGCAGGTTTTTACTTCAATGTCATGGCAAACATTGCCAAGATCTGAGACAGGCTAAATATTTTTTCTTCTCTTTCTTTCTCTTTTCTTTCTTTCTTTCTTTCTTTTTTTGCAGTACTTCTGGAGATATTTTGACTGTTTTATTTCATTTGACAGTAGTCGCAATTAACAGTTCATAAAACACTATGCTTTGAAAGAGATTATCACAGGTATTGAACATTTAGCAATTTCGTTGTCAAAAGCTTGGACAATGTAGAAGATCTAATTTGCAAAATGGCCAAAGTAGTATGAAGACCTTTCTTGTCTGCCTTTTCCCCCCATTAAAAGCAGAAGGTATTAATCACTCCATCTCAAAGGCAGCTGACTGAAGCTATTCACTGAGTAGGGCATTCTTGCTCATGTGGCCCCATGAATAACTCTCAAGGCTTTTATTATAGCTCTGAGTGGACTCTTAACAGCACAGCCACCCTTTAGTAGCTCTTGTCCCCTCAGGCACCAGAAGGATTAAGGATAATGGCTGAAAGAAAGCATCATTGGTAAAAACAAAAGTTTTCACAGGAAAAAGAGAAAAAGTGGGACCAAAGTGGACACACTGGAGACAAGTCATGATTCATGGCCTGTGCTGTGATCTGCCTTTTCCTTTCCCTCAATACACTCTTTAGTTTTACTGATGTGTATGAAGCAAGGAACCCAGTGCACTTCTCCTAGCAACCAATATCAGCCAGGGAAGAAGGCATGTCTTCTGCTCTAAGAGAAAAACAGAAGAATTTGGCTTCATACAAAACAGACACATGTTCCTTTTGCATTTGATCCCCAATTGATTATCAAGAAGGCTTCAGCAAATGCTAAATAATTTTGTTTTATGTGAACGTGAACAATCCATCGAACTAAATATCAGCTGGTCTGCTTGCTATATAGTTGCCTTTCAAATGCTGGTAAAATCAATGTATTTGGATGCTCAGTTTTCATTTTTCAACACACCATATTGGTGATCTTCTGGAGCTCAAAAACTTCAACCTCCCAGATATATCTCTTTTCTTCTGTATCATTGCAAATACAATAATTATGCACAGAACCCCAGAGCAGTCCATGTCTACAAAGCTTAGAATTGAATCCTGGCAGCATTCAGCCTATAAAAGCATTTGTCTGGTTTTCTTATTTTTGTGCTATGTTCAGTCCCTGGTTAAAAGGATTTAAACGAGAAAAGTTAAGTTAGCTTGGAATTTAAATTCAACATAAGAAGATGTATAACCAACACCAACAAGAATCTAGAAAATTTCAAAATGTCTAATGCATAACCTTCACAGCTATTAGAATCTCACAGAAATGTACAAGAACACAACTGAACCTGGAAATTTTTCTTTTAAAAACGTAAGTGGTCTGTCAAATTATGAGAGATGGGTAGGCCTCAAACATCTGCTTTTATTCCTATTTTATATCCATGTGTCTTGACATAAAAAGCTATATTTATAACCCCCTAATAGGTACCCATATACTGTGGGGTTTTTTTTCTCTTTCATATCACATTAACATTTGATACCACCCAGGTTATCAAATCACAAAAATGGGAATGAAAACACTTGAGAGTATATTTTACTTCCAGCTCACACATTTTCATGAGAACCAGAAAAAACACTTCTGGTATACTTGTTATCATATTTCTTTTTTTTTTTTTTTTAATGATAATGTCACCAAACACACTGACCATGCCTTGAGGAGAAGAGGTCAAATGACATCTTCAATATTTGGAAGCACAGGGCTCATGCACAACCTAAATATTTTTGCATTGCTGGTTTTCAACTCAAAATTAAGGTTGTAAAAAAAAAATGCAGAATATTCAAGGTGCCACAAGTCTTTAATCTCAGCATTCAAGAGGTTAGAGGCAGGTGGATCTCCGTGAGTTTGAGGCCATCCTGAGCTATTTAGTGGGCTTCAGTCCATCTTTAATCTTGAGACCTCTGTTTCTAAAAAAATAACAATGAAAACCAAAACACAGTGAGAGAAACCATTTTGGCACCATCAAAGGAAATGTTCTTTTTTTTTTTTTTTTTCCAAATTCCATTTTGCATGAACACTGCTCATCAGTGTTATAACACCTGCCCTGCTTGCCGAGTTCAACTTCTTCCTTCCTTTCCTTTTTGACAGCCAAGAGTTTCTAATCCAGGTTGCCCTAAATGCCCAGTGTAATAGATGATGATGATGTAGAACATCCCATATTCTTGTCTCTACCTTTTCAACAAGCATATAGCACTACCCAGTTTATACTGGGAATCAAACTTGGAGTTCTATGAATGCTATGAAAGCAGTCTATCAACTTATATCCTAGTACTGGTATTTCTTTTTATAGGGTTACATTCTACCCAGACACACCTGTATATCTAGTGCTTTGGAGGCTAAGGCAGGAGGATCATCTTGAATTGAAGGCTTGTCTGGGCCACACATTAAGGTCTAGCCTGATTAAACAAAACCATGAAACCCTGTTTCAAAACCTAAAAGTATTAAGCAGTTAAATTCACAAATTTCTCTTTTGTATTCAGTTTCTCCTATGACCTAAACAAGAATGAGTAAGATAAAATGGAATTTGTTTCAGAAAAGTTCCTATTGATGGTATTTATGTGAATATTTGAACACACAGGCTGTTGTGTGCAAATATGGAAAAGTGAAATGTCTTCTCTAACTGAGTGGTTCAACAATGTCCTCGTGTGCTTGGTTTTCAGTAACTACTACACTGCTATTTGGCAACATGCAGACATTCACTTTAAAGTTCTCAAGCAAAATGGCTTGCTGCTAAATTCCCCTTAAATTCCCCTTAATTTAATGTAATTTTGAAAATTACATTCTAATTTTCACACATCTCAACAAATTATTTTAACCATATTGTACCATTTGCTAGCACTTGGGAACATATATCATAAAGCTTTAACCTCTGACCTTGATTTATAAAAATTTATACATTCTAAAAGAAAAAAATAATGATGTCTCTAATTCAAAAGCTCTCCTATTTTCATGGTACATATGGACATGTTAATTAGTTCTAGCCATGCCAGAACTTTTGGGCAGACCCCTTATATTCCAGACTGTTTTTAAGTTGGTGGTTGTTATTGGAATTTGAATGCAGTGTAACAGAATCCTGAGCGGTATCCCATGATCATTAGCTAATTTCTAAAAGGCTCGTGACCAAGAACAAGGGAAAGATATCACACATCAATTGTAGCCACAGAAATTTAAAAATGTATGCTAAAACCACCGTGTTGCATAGGGTTCAGTTCTCAAGGTCAGAGACGCTCATTGCTTTTCTTAGTTCCAATTTTAAAACTCCAGTTATTCATAAGAAAAAACTATATAAAGCCAGTTATTAATAATGAGAGAAATTGAAAGAAGATGACAGATTTGGAATATTTGCCCATTTTCCACGTGTATAAATGCATCACTCCATCCAAACCAAAACACAGGCACGAAATACACATAGTTTGGGCAACAGGACACAACTGTACTATATGGACGGTAAGGTTACAGTTATGGGTATTGCCTAGTCTAATTTTTCCTTCTTTAAAACCATTTAGCCTAAATGTACTCAGCCAGACATAAATAAAAGAATCTAAGATGAAAAGAGGACTTGGAGAATGGACAGTCAAAGCTCTTGGTTTTTGTTGTGGTTGGTTTTGCTTTTGCTTGTTTTGTAAGAATCCAAACAATTAGTAAGAGAAAAACTAGCTCAGTCCCTTCCTCAGTGGTAAAGATATTTTATGTTATTTAGACCATCTTTTCTAAGACACACAACCCATAATTATGCAAATCTACATAGGATAACAGTAAAATGATTCTAAAATCCACATCTCTACTGCCTGAAAGACATGTGATTTAGAAAAAAAATGGAAACTCAATGTAGAAGCTTTATTTATTTAAAAATCAGTGTTTTTTTCTTCTATAAGACTTATTCCCATGGTACTTTTGAAAGTCATAAATGTAGGTAAAACCATAAACAGTAGGTAAAAATATTAAAATATAAATGTAAACTGTAAATTCACATGAAACAAACAACAGTATTATATCTCATATAATATTGGTTAACAAAGATTGTTGTTTGTAGATGCCTACCTTATTTCCCCCCTCTCTGTCATAACACTATTCACTTGGGAATGCTAAGCATTCTGTGATCAGCAGATGATGCAATAGAAACCCATGTCATAGCATGCCCGTCACAGTTGCAGAGGTGTGGTCACAGATGAGTCCACTCAAGCAACAACAAAAATTCTCGTAAGTTGTCTGAAGGGTCATGCTACAAAAAAATCTTAAAATATATTGTGAATGTGTCTACAATGAAGCTCAAAGCTAGTGTTTGAGAGCTAAAATCTTTTCAGTTATTTCCTTGTTTACATAAGCAAGGGAATAATAATATAATAATAAACTGTGATCAATTGAAGTAATATATAACACTCCAATGACTTTTATAAAATATAAGGCATCCATCAGAGGATTGTTCATATAATTTATTTGTTCATATGTCATTGTTCAATATATATTCATTTATTCCTCATATGAATCTATTATTGAGCTGGGCGGTGGTGGCACACTTCTTTAATCCCAGCACTTGGGAGGCAGGCAGAGGTGGATCTCTGTGAGTTCAAGGCCAGCCTGGTTTACAGAGCAAGATCCAGGACAGCCAGGGCTACATGAGCAAGCTTGTGTTGAAAAACCAAAAGGAAAAAAAAAGAATCTATGATAGTAACATTAGGACAATCATAAAAAGCCTTTAGACAATCTGCCTTGCAATTAAGCTAAACTCTTTGCTTTTCCTAATGAAACCTCTGTCCAACCCATACTATTCTCCTTTCTCATTTTTTCTGAAATGTAGTTTCTTAGTTTCTCCCCAGTAAAGTCCACATGTTAAATGACTTCTTTATGGTGACACTTCCCATACTGTACCAGGTAGAAATCATATCATTTCTTCTTGGAGTTCACACAACCCATTGGGTGTGTCTTCAAAGACCAACCATCAGACACTACTTTTGTTTCACCTATTGACTGGTGGACCATCCTTTTAAGTCCTCTTCTTCACTATTTTGAAGTATTTTTGTAATTTCAATCTTGTAAGTTCTCTTCAATTGCTGTATAAAGCTTTCCACATTCAGTTAACACAAGTGAACTTGACACTTAGCAGAGACTTTTTAAAAATATAAAATGTAGATCATAAAAAATACATATAATCTAAGAGGGAGAAGACTCTAGAATTGATTTAGCGGGCTCTTGTGGTTCTCAATGAGTCCAGCAAGTTGGATTGTCTATAAATCAGCACCCAGCAGGCATGTGTTGAATAAAATACTAACCACAATACTGTCAAGCTAACTTATTGATATGTTCAGAAAACACATGATCAAAATATTCTTGAGTCTCTAAACTTCAATTTGATTCCCATGTGTCAATGTTACTATAACAAAGTACATATATTTTCTGAGCTTTGGGTCTCCATGTGTCCAAATATGAGGAGAAATGTGATGTATTTGCAATGAGTTTTCTCCCTCTTTGATTCTATCATTCCATGATCTACACTTTATATTTGTTAGATCACACTAAGTGGCAAGTTCACTTTTATTAACTAAATGTGTAAAAGTCCACACAGTAATTGAAGAGCACTTACAAGGCCAAAATTACAAGTAGAATTCAAAATTCAGAATACTGAATATAAGACCTTATTATAATAAAATTGTTTCATTTCAAATCTTCAAATCCAGCCCATATTGGTCATTCAATAATTTTGTTAAAATAAACATATTTAGCTCATGCATTGTTGGTGACAATGTGGCAGTAGTAGTTCTTTGGAAAATAATATCATAATTCCTCAAAAAGGTGGAATTACTGTATAAGCAAGCAATTTCACTCTAGGTTAAATAAAGCAAATTCATATGCAAAAATCACTGCATATTATACAACCCAAATCTCCATCAACAAATAAGATGAAACATAAATGAGATAGAATATTATTAGCAATATAGAAATGAAATCCTAATATATGCTACAATATGGATAACTTTTGAAAATATTATGCTAAGGGAACTAGTAATGAAATGAAAATATCATGCAATGCCATGTTCCGTTGATATCCCTGGGAGGAAAGAGGGGGAGGAGTGGATCTGGGGGAGAGGGATGGTGGGGGGAGGGACTGGGAGAGAGAGGAAGGGGAGGCTGCAGTAGAGATGTAATGTATGAGAGAAAAATAAAAAGGAAAATAATCTGAACTAAAATGTAAAACAAAAAATATGAAAAGAAATTGTCATAAAATATTTGTGTGTGTGTGTGTGTGTGTGTGTGTGTGTGTGTGTGTGTGTGTGTGTAGCCCTGGATGGTGTCAAATTGACAAGGATTCTTCTGCTTCTGCCTCTTGAATAGAGGAGTGCACCTCTAGATCCAGCCCAAAATATGTTTACCATGACTGTTTGAGTGTACAAAGTAGAAAAACAATTCTACAGAACCAAAATGAAGAGCAATGGTTGTCTGTATTAGAAGGAGGGGCAGTATAGAAGGAAGAAGACAAACAGGTTATTTCTAGGGTGAAATCGTTTTAAAATTAGATCCTAGGGAGGCTGTACGACTCTGAACTTATGCCTAAAATCACCAAACATTGTGCCTCCATCAGAAGTTTTATGGCATATGGGAATGCATCTCTATGAGACTAATTATGGAAAATATATACAGACCAAATTTAGAGAGTATCTATTTCAGCCCTTATCTGAGGTTTGAAAATGAATTTTCCGGTTAAGACTTCTTTGAAATATTGTCTTAAATCTAGACTGAGTCTCAAGATGGCTCAAAGATAAAGGCAGTGAAGGGAAGAGCGACTCCCACAGCTGTCTCCTGGTCTACACATACAAACGCTCTATACCACATCATCTTGAAATGGGTGTACCCCCCCCCACACACACACACATACACACAAATTCACACAGAATAATGCAAAGCAAATTTTAAAATTAAATCAGTGTTTAGAGAAGGTTCTACTTGTTAAATCCCCAATCATATATCAGTTTAGCATCTATTGATAACAGGCCCTTGGTCATGGCAACTGTAAGTAAAGCAGCATAACTTGTATCATGGATGATATTACTGTTTAGTTTCTTTTAATAATCTTTTTACAATTATTACAGACTGTATATTTAGAGGCTAATTTTAGAATTTATCTATTTGATTCTACTTACAAATTAAA
This sequence comes from Peromyscus leucopus, assembly GCF_004664715.2. Classification (NCBI taxonomy): domain Eukaryota; kingdom Metazoa; phylum Chordata; class Mammalia; order Rodentia; family Cricetidae; genus Peromyscus; species Peromyscus leucopus. The sequence continues at coordinate 23,736,148 of NC_051073.1, read as the reverse complement.
GCAATCGTTTGCATTTGTTGGTAATGTTTTATAGATTTTGAAGCATGTATTAAATGCACAGAAAAGTCTCAATTCTTGGACTAGATGTCATCACAAAAGTCAGAGTCCCTGGAAAGTGGTGGTGTATGGCCCTTAGTGGAATATCAGTCAGTGCTATGTTAAGCAAGTCAAATATTTGACTATGTACTGTCTGTCTGTCAGTTCATGTGGGAGGAAAGGAAGAGGACTGTGGTAATCATTGTAGAAAACACATTTTGCTTGATAGAAAAAAGGGTATATTAGAGAAAATAGTTAATTCTATATCTCTTGCCAAGCAGAAAGCATAATACTGAGTCGCCAGAAATCATATCACTTCTGTTAATAAGAATATTTGATAACTTTATTAGCCAGTTTCTATAGTTTACAATGTACACGTGCATACACACACACACACACACACACACACACACACACACACACTTCTTATTGTAAGTATTTCCCGTGTTGGGCCATGTTATAAAACTCAGCATCACAAAAGCACTCTATAAGCACATTTTCATTTATTCAACAAATATTTGACTATGCACTGTCTGTCTTCAGTGCTCTAGGCATTGAAGTCATGTACACTGGTAAACATGACAGTCAAAGCTAAGCCCCTGGCATAAGGGCTTAGTGCAGGAGTCTGATGACAAACAAGCCAATGTCTGGCTATACTTATTAACTTCTGGCAGAACAAGTTAGTGTCTTCTGTGTCTGCTTGTCTTCCTTGCAGAGGCACTAACTCCTGACTTCTTCCAAACTGTATTCAAAACTATTTATTGGAAGGACATTCCTAGGCCTTAGAAGGTGCCAATGGTCTCCCATGAAGATGTAAGGTAAATGTGTTTAGAATCAATATAATGAAGATAGTGTCACCCTTTAGGGCAAAAGTAATACGAGCTATCTTATTAGCCATTATGAAATATTCAGGTTCCAAGCTCAGAGTTCTTCAGAGCGGGGCTAAGCCACTATGTGTGCCACATCTTTCTGGTCCCCTCCCCTAGGATTTTTAAGAACTAAGTAACAAAAAAAACTTGAAATCACACACCATACCATGGCATGACTAACACAGTGCATCATCTGTGACTAGAGGACCTCACATCTTTTGATGGATTTCCTGTAAGCATGGCACCCTTAGTTTTTAGCTTGCACAGACCTGCTAAAATGTCAGACCCATTACATTTCCTAAAATGCAGACAATTACAGACACACACACACATTCTTCGCCAACTGGAGGTGAGCTGTAGAAAACATATTTTAAGACAGGTAAAGGGGGAAGCCAAATGGTATTTCAAAATGATAAATTTTAGATAGGACATCCAACAGCTACAATTTAAAACTTAAACATCCTCCAAAGACCCCAAAGAAGACCCCAAAGGTGGCACACTTGGGATCTGGAGGGAGCTTCCGGAGGTGGGGTCAAATGTGAGGATGTTGGATGGTTTTTGTATGATGTTATAGTGGGACCTCAGCACTTTCCTTATATTTTGCTTTCTGGTCATGACATGAGCAGTGTTGCCATCACCCCCTGTTGCTGATGAAGTCCTTCTTACATGCCCAGAACACTGGGGCCTACCAGCCCGGATAGAAACCACCAAAATTCTAAGTCCAAAATACACCCCTTCTCTTTCTATCTTGATTATATCAGTTATTTATTTTAGTAATGGAAAGGTTTTTGGTTTTTTTTGTTTTTTTTTTTTTTACACAAATGTGTTTCCAAAGAGAAGATATTGAGTAATAACATTATTAAATAATTGAGAAACTTTTCCAATATTAAGATCTGGATAATGGCATTTTCTTAAGAGGAAAGATCAAATACAAAGGCCTTGAGTCAGCTGAATGACTTCCCCCAAAGTTCGGAATCTATATTCTAGATAGATAATCTGAACCATTGGCGTCCTATACGTAGAAGACTGTCTGAACTCACAGAGTCTTGTATGTTTTAGTGCCAGGCCTAGTGGAAGCCATGAGCAGAGAGCTACAGGAAATTACACATCTCATTTACATGTGTATTAAAGGTCCCATTGGTTAGGTAAGGAGAATTAGGAATGGTCAGATGAAGGGATACTTAACAAAACTAATAAGTTAGTAGGTATGTATTAATAAAGCAGAATAATTACAGAATCAGGGTAAACTTTGATGTTCATTGAAATTTTTTTCAACTTAGTATGTATTTAAAATGGTTCATAATAAGTTGGATAGGGGAAAGAAATCACAAATCAGGCTGTTTCAATTGTTTTATAAGAAGCAAGTTGTGAGCTAAGCGAACAAGTTAACATGGTTCACTGCTTTGAGTCAACATGGTTCATTGCTTTGATCATGAAAAAAATGTAAATAATGATGCCATTTACTGAGATGTGAACAACTACAAAATGAACATGTTCTATCTTGGGCCTGAGTTTGCTCTAGTATCAGTAGTTATTAAGCCAAGATGCCACATAGTCAGAGGGACCTGGGAAGCATTGCTCTAGGCACTGGCGATAGGCTGTGTGCAGACACATTAAGATGAATCCTCAATGATCTCCAACTCTTCTATGAAATGACTAGGCAGTTTTAGAGGCATTTTCAGAGCATAAATATGGATGAGATGAAAGATTGTAAGGAGTGGCTGAAATGAAGAAAACACTAAAGACTGAGGCCCAGTGTCTTCAACGCTATTTTGAATTATAGGTAGGTCATTGGGGTAGGTATAGTACATTCCACAGATGATGTAACATATCCATGTTTGCATAGCACCCTGCTAAAAAACTGAACAAAAAGTATGTAAAACTTTCTCCTAAAAAGAGAATAATCATCCAGTCACTCTTCATTCAATGTTGTTTTAAGAAGAAAATTAATACCATGTCATATACTGATTGAGATTGAAAGGCCTGTACCTGGAGAAACTGTAAAAGACATCACAATTCTGTTATTTAAAAATAATTCTATAAAATGGTATATTATGTTTCCATTTCTGCTTGAACTCAGATCTGTAACTTCAGTTTGTCTAAGTTTGAAAAATATAGTATATGAACATAGCAAGTTTATTTAAACTTATACAGCTTACTTAAAGAAAGGTGAGGATGTGTAAACCAAAGTTACATATATCTAAGATCAACAACTATTAATTTCACACCCTTAGATGCTGATTTGATCAATTATCATTTAATAAAGACTCTCAACAATCTTCTTCACTCTTCAAATGTCTCTAACACCTTTATAATGTTGAAAATAGAGAGAAAAGAAAAGGGAAGGAAAGGAGGGAGGGAGGGAGAGAGGAAGGAAGGAAGGGAAGGGAAGAGAAGAAAACAGAAGAGAAGAAAAATAAGAATGAAAGTAAGAAGAATCAATTGTCCCCTTTTTACAAATATTGTTCAAAATCGAATTGCTTATGGGAAGTAAATTTATCTCTTGCTTCATGGACTTCATAAACATATATTTCTAAATACATACATACACACACATACATACCCATATATACCATGGGGGGGGGGCAGAAAGAGAAGGAGGAAGACAGGGAGAGAGAGCCCATCTCCCACTACATACATATCCACATTTAAGTCATTTCCTTACTTATCTATATTTTTACTGTGAAAGATGCTATTTTTACAAGCTGCCCAGGAGTCAAATGACAAGAACTGGGTTTTTTGTCTGTGTATAATCATGACTTTTACTTTAAGATTTTCTTGTTTAATGTTCTAAGTAATCCTTTTTGGTTTATGGTCCACATGTTGCATAGCATCAAAGGTTATCCAAACAAAGCCAATTCAAATGTGATATTACTGCTTAGCTATAAGAACAAATTTCAGGTTACTTATATGCAATTCAAGTTCTGAAATGGGCTACATATGGCTACGATAATGAGCCCATTACTGAAAGGAGCACTTTAGCAAAACGTATAAACCTATATGAGAGTATGCATCTGCACTGCTCACACACATTATCTTTATCTCCCCAAATACCACATGTGTCGTTTCATTTAAGAATAGGTAAGGAGTAAAGAAGAGAAAATCATTATCATTGTAAAAACAACTTTCAGAAGATTTGTAAAAATACCAAAATGATATATGGGATGGGATTATAATTTAAAATCTTGCAGTCATTCAAATTATATCCCTATAACTGACTGAAAACTACTATTATTTAAAAACTGAATCTACTAAACAAAGGCTAAACTCATTACACACTCCATATTACAGTGAGCAAAACCTCCATATGGCTATTAATGTGTTTCAAATAAAATAAAACCTTCACATCAAAGATTTTTTTAAAAGTTCATTTGCAGTTTTCAACTAATTTAATATTTATTCTTTATGGCTTGTTATAGGAAAAAGATTCTGAAGTCATAAATAATATTAACACATATTTTCTATGAGGAAGCAAAACTCTAGCATTTTTTCATGCACTATAAAAATGCACATATAAATAACCCACCAAGCAAATTTTAATGCAAATCTATGTATCATTTGTCACTGAATAAAATTAATTTCTATGTTGAGCACAAGGATAGTCAGTATATCTTTGGAATGGTACAAGCTTCTCTAAATTTGAAATTCATGTGGAAAATAAGCCCACAGCTCCAAGAAGGACAAAAAGTAAATAAATATCACAGAATCCAGAAGGGCAGAGAGCTTAGAGATTCTGTACACCAGCCTCCTCAATGGATATGTGAATGCAGGGTCCCAAGCCTTGAAACAGCCTAGATGGCAGTATTGTCCACATCCCAAATTTTCAACAATCCCCATGGAAGAGCTGTCACCATTCTGAAGTACCCAAAGGCAACTCAATGTCAAATGTATGGTTACGTGCAAATTCAGTAAGAGTGTCTATAATTGCTTTTGATTCTGACCCAGCAGACTTTATATAGATGAAATTTAACATCACCTCTTCGGTCTTAAGTGTTGTACCTGTAGGCATTTTTCATTTTATTACTATGAACTCTCTTGCAGATGGTCCTGACACAAAAACTGCCTCCGTAGTTTATTATGGAAAATCAGAACAATGGTTCTAGACACATCTTCAGAGAAGTAAAATTAGGAGGAGGAGGCAGAAAGAGATTGGGGGGGGGGAGGATATGCAAGAGAAAGATGGAAAGAAGAGAGAGAAGTATAAAACCAACAGGAGGGGGACAGAGGGAGTGAAGGAGGGAGGGAGAAAAGGAGGAGAGAAAATATGTCACTGCTGCTGTTCTAGCACACTAGTTAATTGCATTTGTTTCATACATCTCCAAACACCTTGGTACATTAATTACATTCTGTAACACCAAGCTTTTCAGATTTCCTCTGTCACTTCCACTGAGCAATTTAAGTGTATTCTTCCTGGAGAATCTGATCTTTTTAAATGGTGCTAATTCTATAGTTGAATGCATAGTTTATAAATACATTGCTATAGAAAAGTCCTAATACAATAACCAAACATATTTGGAATCTATAAACCTTTTTGTCAGGATGATACCCATGTATGGTAAAAGTGAACCTGTTAGAAATGATAATACATGAATAATGATTATAGATATGATTGTAGAAATTACCACAATGTCCCTCATAGTGATCAAATCCTAAGCTTCTACAACTTTGCAGGGAAGGAGAGAAATGTGCACACAAGCACCCTCCCAGATCTCTATCACTGGGGAGGGTGGGGGTCGTGAACTCATGTATTCCATTCTGCAACTGAAAACAGCCACTTGACAGTAGGCAAGCTCATCTGCATTGCCTTGTGTTTATAGATAGTCTTCCTTTTGAGTCTGTTTCCTAGGTTCTGTACAGTAGCTTGCAGACACAAAGTTAGCTCCTACAGATGGGCAATACTAGGCAATGTCCCAAGTAATGAATTCAAAGGAAAGTTTATGTAGCAACATGTTATCTTAATGTCTTAAATATTTAGATTAATATACCTAAGAGTCTTTATAAGCACAATAATTAGAATTGGAAATTATTTCCAAGCTCAGTTCCTGGGATGGGAGTAAGTGGCTTAGTCCACCCTTTATAAATAACATTTGCCATTAATATAAAAATGAATGTCTCTAGAAGTCAACTCCAAATATTTTCATTTTACTTTCAAAGAACAAACCCATAATATGTTCACAATTATTAACCCTTCTCATTCAAACAGCTACACAAGGATTTTGTGATAATCTCCCAAGAACCAGACATTTAGTTGAGGATAGCCCCAGAAACTGAATCTGAACAAAAGACAGGAAAGCCAGAGGTAAAAACCTGTCTGCTTGACAGAGTGGTTCAGCCTAGCAGAAGACACCTACAGCACCTGTTCCAGGTCCCCATTGTGTTGGTCCACTGGGGACCCGGCTGAGGGCTCCCAGCTTGCAGCCAGCCCATAGTGGATACTGCCTCCTTCCTGGAGCCTCGCCCAGTCCCACTTGTGACAGTTTTCTCGCTGGGATCTAAATCCTTCATTCTGATTTCATGCCGGGATAGCATTCACCGCCACACAGGTGATACACTTTGAACCTTGAGATGCCCAGTCTCAAATCCCTACTCATTGAATGCACCTGGAAGTTATCAGCTACTCTAGTTCTGCCGCTGAATGCCTAAGCCAAAGTTTAGATACCAGAACAAATACCAAATAGAGAGTGGCCACAGTCATGCTGGGCTCTTTCAAGACATTGTCTCTAACAGTTATTCTTCTAAGCTGTGAGTCCATCACTTATTGTAAAACTCCTCAATTAATTAATTACAATAACAACAATAGGTGACTATATTATGTTCCACTGGCAGCAGGTTAGAAACAAAAGACTCAGAACCTCTGCCCCGCGAAGAGCTTGTGCATGGCCAAAACATACTCCCAACCACACTGACATTTTATTTAGAAGCCACAACAACCTCGGAAAGAAAGAGGGGTTTTAACTCACCATCAATCCGAATGCAGAGAAATCCAAAGAGCAATAGTAGTGTAAACATCAGCGGACTCATTTTGACATATGAAAAAGGATCCAGATTGTTTAAGAAACCAATCCCAGAGAGCAGAAGTACAAAAATAAGTATCAAAAAAAGAGGTAGGTCCGAAGTTTAGACTTTCCTAGAGATTAATTAAGGTCAAGAAGAGCAAAATGGCAACACCAGAAGCTGTTGGTGAAGAAGAGTTCTGACATGGGACACGTTAGGAGCCATCCGAATGAACCCAAGGGACTCCAAGAGCTGCTTTACTTCCACAGGCTGGCTTCCGAAATTCCCACAAATTCAGCCCAGCTGGCGGGACTATTCACGTGCTTCTAGCCCTGTCTCCTTAGACTCCATTGCAATCCAAACACAAGTTCTTTCTTCAGAAGTCAAGATGACGGGGGACAAAAAAGACCTAATTCCTAGAAAGTGTTCCACAAACTTGCCAACGCGCTGCGGAACAACCATTGGCCTGCCCACCGGGTTTCCTCTGCCCGCCCAGGTCTCCTTCTCCGTAGCAGCAACACTTCGCGGAGTTTTGTTTCGTGTTGTTTTGTTTTCACTTAACTTCCATCCTAAGGATGTGTCAAAGCAGCACTTTGTGAGCCGGCCCTCTCCTCTGCCGCCCGGTCGCCTCCCTCGGAGTCTCTGGTTTCCAAAAGGCTGGAAAGGGGGGAAAGCAGGACGGCTCGGGTGGAGAATGGGAACTCCTACGTGGTGAGGGAGCGAGGAGGGAGGCGAAAAGAGGAAGCCAGGGAAGAGGGAGGGGCTGGGCTGAAGCCGCCGCCACCCCCAGGGGCCGCCCCGGAGCGAGCTAGCGTCCAGCTGCTGTGGGCAAGCACCGCTAGACTAGGGATCCCCGGACCTGGGAGCCCTGAGGATGCTAGCGTGTGGTCCAGCCTCCAAGCAGCAAGCCTGCCTCCAGCCCCTTCCCGTGCAGCCGCTGCTTCGGCGGCGGCGGAGGCTGCGCTGCGTCCGCCTCCTCCTCCAGCAGCTGCCGAGGGCTGGAAGGACTCGGAGGAGGCAAGGCGGGGAAGCAGGAGAGGAGGGGAGGAAAGCGCTGCTCGGAGCAGGTCCCCGGGAGGGGGTGGAGGATGAGGGGTGCACCCAGATCACCACCACCGATGGTCACCCTCCCTTACAAGGGGCGACAGCTCGCCCCTGGGTCCTCGAAGCAGGGGTAATCGGGCAGGCGATGAGTCTTAGGGGGGGACGGAAATGAACCAATGTGGAGCCACTGCGGGCTGGGAAGGACTGCGATTAGCCATCAACTCTTTCCCGTTCCAGGAGCCTCCCGGGTGTCCCTCTCCCTCCCTCCTCGGGAGGGGTGAGGTGGGCTTCCAGCCTCCCGCTCCTCACGCGGCCCGTTTAATGGGCAGGTAATTTTCTCGGTGAGTGATTTCATGGAAGCCCTTCCTAATTATTCATCGCTCCGTCTGCTGGAGCTGCACAAGAGCTTTTCTAGAAAAAGATGATCTTCCAGGACCCCGGGCACAGCCTCATTACCCGTTAAAATCACACACCGACACACACACACACACACACACACACACACACACACACACACACACTTTGTAGTAGAAAGGAGAAGCTGGCCAACAGGAAGGACAGGAGTGGGGGTGAAAGAGCACCTACTGGAGTAGAAAGGTTTTGTGTACATACTTCCTATGTGGTTGTTAAGTGAATCAGGCCAAAAAAAAGTGTGTGTGTGTGTGTGTGTGTGTGTGTGTGTGTGTGTGTGTGTGTGTGTGTGTGTGTTTGGGGATAGAGTATCTCTAACCTCTTTAGGCTTGTTTTAGCCAAGATCTATGGCTAGCAGCGGAATCCCCAAGAGGAGGAGAGAGGGGAAGGGTTGGCATCCCGCTAATGTTGCGCGGTTGCCTTCTGACCTCCCAACACTGAGCGTAATTCGGGACCTTGTGATAAAAGAGTTCTGCAGAAGACTCTAGGAACAGGGGAGGTCCAGGATCAAAGGACTTGGAGGAAGTGGTTTTCTAGGGCCTTCGCCCTCCCTAGCACCTCGAAAAGGAAATTCGGAAAGCAGGCTCTGATTTAAGAATGCTGATAAGCCAACAGGACTAACAGAAGCTCCAGAGCGGTGTTTCAGCCCAAACACGATAACTCCAAGGAAAAACTCCATTAGGGCTGGAAATAGTTAGGGAGCGCCACTTGAAATCAGACGGATGCCTCTGTCTAGTCTAAAGGTGCCCCGGCGTGGTCGGTGTGGCCGGGCCCACGTGTGATCACAGCCTGCCTGGTAGCTGTTTGATGCTTGTTCAGGTGACTATAAAGCTTCTGACAGGAAGGAACTCACGCGGGTCCCTGAGCAGAGCGAGCCTCTGCTTGGCGAGTCTTTAGTTCCCCCTACTGGAAAATATTAGGAAAGAGATTGTATTTGAGGACGTTTGAGGAGCCTTTTGTTTGGTGGGATGTATTTTGCTGCCTCCCCTGAACTTAGTTCTCCTTTGCTTATAATGCGAAATCCAGTGTTTCCCACCCTACCCCCCCCCCAAATGGCCAACGACATTTAAGCAAGCAGTTAGGGTTCTCGTGGAACTCCAGCTGCCTTGCTGAAGATAGCAGTAAAGCTGTCGCAAAGGTCTGAGCTAAGTCATGTTTCTCACGAAGCTTCAAAGGTCATTTCAGCAGTTTTGAACTACAGGCTTTAACCATCAAGGAAAAAAAAACACTTTAGAGGGCTTAAATTAAATCACTTGAATTTCTTCACGTATTGACTCCCAGTTAGCACCATATTGGGAAAAGAAATCATGGAGGAAAACAAGTTTACATGATTCAATTCATCACCCCCTCCCCACTCAAAATAAATAAAAGCAGAAGGGTTCTATGTTAGATAACACCAGGGCCAAGAAAAATCCCCCAAATGCTCTTCAGGATGCTGGAAAATAGTTGATAATTCTATAAAGTTTTCAATTCAGACATTGAGCTAGGTTTTAAGTCAAGAATTGAAAAAAGGAAAATCTTTCTTGTTCTTCTACACAAGAAACCCCTCCTCTAATCTCTCCCAGACTATATTGCTCCTGGATACAAAACTCCCCCCCTCCCCCGCGCAGCAAACATAATTCATATAATGAAACTCTTCAGGAATTCAAAAATCAAATAAACTAACAAGGGTCTTAATTTTAAGAAAGATCTCGGAAAAGATAACATTGGCACATTCCATTTGGAAGTTTTCTTATGGCTTTTCATTTAACTACTTTTCATTTTACTTACAAGAGCTGTTCTTTAAATAACCTATAAAACCACTCAAGAGTCAGGAAGAGTATGTTTGGGAACCAGGAAGAATGGGTTGGTGAACATCTACCCAATACTTCCTCCTGTCTTCTAGGGTAGAAATGTATCCATATAACAAGTGAACTCTCCATATATATGGGACTCATTATATATTGACAGGTATTAATGACTATCTCAAAATGAATTGATTATGATCAGAAATTTCCAATTTATTTCAGAGGAATAAGATTTTCTCATACTCGTCTTTCTCAGAATCTTTCTGGAGAAAGCTAGAACATAATAAAAAAAATAACAAAGAAGTAAGCAAGTCATTCCAGTCTGGTCAGGAGTTTTTACACATTGTCTTAATCGCCTGGTGTCTTGGTGTAGGTAATGACCCATATATTTTGTTCAAATTTTGTTTAAGGGAATTGTATGCTGAGGCAATTACATTGAAATAAATCCATCTGAACAGCCTTTGACTTTAAAACTGTTTCGTTAATGATCAATGAAACAATTTTCTTTTCTTTCCTTCCTCCTCCTTCCATACTTCTTCTCCTGCTCCTTTTGTGCTAAAACTGAATTTCCAACTTCTACCACAAGACTCAGGTTTAAAGACTGTTGTTTACCTACAAAGGAAGAAAAAATCCTAGAGCAAATAATCCATTTTTTTCATAGTTGTTCACTAAAAGCACATTATGTTTAATTGTAATGTGATCTCTCCAGTTCCTGTGAAATCTTGCAGAAAGAGTTGATTTGGACTTTTCTTGGCCTTGATCTAATCCATATTGAATTTCTGACTAAGGATGCCTTACTGTTGCTTATTTAGCATGCAAGTGTGGGTTATTACTCCAGTTTTTCCTTTAAATAACATTCATACAGATCCTTTGTTCTTTAGGTACATCACAGTGATGTCCAGAAGGCTATCATTAGGATCACAGCTACACATGTCCCTGTGTTGTGTAGAGAACCTGCATGACAGCATACAATAAGCATGTGTCTTGACTGAGAACATGAATGTTCCTGCTACTATGGCACAGTTCACAACGAAGTTAGCATCAAAGATCCTTTGTTCTCCAGCATTGCTGTCGATGTTAGATGACTGTTCCTTGTACCACAAGGCAGTGAATAGGAATGTTTTCTGGAGCTTTTTCTCTCTTACTATGGACATCTAAATACAAAGGAGTCCCTGGCATTGTACGTATAGGCGTGTATTATCTCCAGTGTTCTCAGTTGTGTGTGTGTGTGTGTGTGTGTGTGTGTGTGTGTGTGTGTGTGTGTGTGTTTGTCACAGGAAGTTAGAGACCACCGTTTGGTGCATTAAAAAATGACCAGTGGGATCAGGAAAGAAGTTGGGGTGGAGGGAAACAAGAGCTGGATAATACTGGTGCATCTGATACGTGTTTTTGGAATCCCCAGGAATATGTCAGCCCTCAAGGACCCATGACCTGCTACTGCCCAGCATCAGGCCTCCCATTGCTTCGAAACTTTCCCAGTATACATCATTTTAGAAAATATCCTATAATAAAGTTTTGTGAAACAGAAGTTTATATTTCTAGTTTGTAAAAACTTCAAATTAATCTGAAGTCCTTCAAATCACCTAGAAGTATTTCACAGCTCTTTGGTGAGGCTTTATCTTCACTATGTTGGAGCAAGGTTTCACACATTCCCATCTCACAGTCGCTGGTAAAGTACGAAGTCTCAGTACTTGATAAAAGTGAATGAAAAACGTTTGGTAGACAAGGCAATGACCCCCTCATAACACATATAAAGTTGCCCACTATTAAAATTACAAATGCTCTGGAAATAAGGTTTCAATCATTGACCCTGAGACAGTAAGGAAATGTGTGCAGAGGTTTCCTTCATTGTTTCCTTTCAAGATTGCAAGTCCTTATTTCAGTAGAGTGTCTAACTGAAGTGATGAATAATGATAGTTTTTCATATGCTATTTTTATAGTGCAATATCACAAAACCATGAAAATCCCTTTGATTCTTTGCCAACCTATTTCAAATCTGTCTGCTCCAATCTGGACTTCGCATCATCACATTTTAGATATACGCACTGCAATCTTAAAAGGAAAACTTATTTTGTATCCCAAACAAAATTCTGTTATTTTTAAAAAGAAGAGAGTTTCAAAGGTTTAAGGAAGAACCTATCACACCCATAGATCCGAGATCTGGACAGATCTCTGATTGCAGGTTGACATTCAGAGATGTATGATAATGGATTCTTCACATTAAGAAAGTGATGCATTTCCTCCCTTATGACAATATATTGGAATTCATCCAAGGGCACATGTGATCCAATTGACCTGCCTATGGTTCTATCATAGAAGAACAAGTCTGTTTTGGGAACAGATTCTGATTTGTTTCCAGTATTCAAAGTATCTAAATTCTGGCTGATACAATGAAGTTTGATTTTCTTTAGAATATTAGAATACATAATATTCTGTAGAATACATAATATGTATTTTGGTTTTAATGTTGGATTCTTGCTGGAATTTCAGCAATGTAGTTTTATTTAGAATTATACATGTAGATATGCATTATTTTCCTTACGGGATGATATGAAATGAAAGGAAGAAATCTCCACCACTTTTTATCTTTAGATGATCTTCACATGCAGTGATATGATATATATGATACTTAATATCAAAATATTTCAATTTAGGGCTGGATGATGGCTCGGTGGGTAATCTCTTACCACACAAGAAAGAGGACCAGAGCCTGAACCTTCAGAACCCAGATAACATAGGATGAGATACAGCACATCTGTAATCACAGTGCTGTCCCAGGAAGAAGGAAGGTAGAGATGTAATAATCCCCAAAGATTTGCAAGACACAGACTGATGGATGTAGTGAGAAACAAAAATACCTCATCTCAGACAAAGAGGAAGGTGAGTACTGACATTGAAAGTTGTTCCCTCACCTCCACATACTCCCTGATTGAAGCACTCACACACAGGAGTACTGTTATGTACTAATACGAACATAAAAACTAACAGAGGAACAAATATTAAGAATAAATGGCATCAATGCAATTTGACTTTGATACAAATTGGGTGTCTCTGTCTTCATGCCTTGTTTCCTTTTTCGTTTTCAGTGAGTAGCTGCTGATATTCACTAACAATAAAATGTAATTATACAGTATCTAATATGTAATATATTGAGTGTCTAAATTTATTCTTTTCAGCAATCTGCAAAACATTTCATGATATCTCTACCCTTTAATTTCTAATTTTTTTTTCTAAAATTACTCATTATGATCTTTTTCTTCAGTTATCTGATAAACATTAGTGTTTGAGGTATAATTGACGCAGACAAGGTCAATGAAAATTATATAGCATAATGAGCAATCGAGGGGTTTGTGTTTTATTGTTGCAGATTTTGTAGTCTGTTTCTAGATCTGGCTTAAGTCCAGGTTGTTACTTACCTTTTATGTTGTTTCTCTCATTTCTACTCCCTACCAAAAGAACACATTCAAAGGATGTTATATGATAAAGCTGAAGAAACATTTATAGGATTTCTGATAGTCTATTTCCCAGCCTTTGTTTGGAATCATCAAAAGGAGATAAAAAACTATTTCATTTTAAAGTTTTCCAGATGAGATTTCACCATACTCATAAGCAAGCTGTTTACTGATCATTAGGAAACTTTAGTCTTCTCTAAACTAATGCTGATGGAACATTTCCACTCCATTGTCCCTGCAAAGAATAAGGATGACCAATGTAGTCTTGAATGATATAACAACAGAGCAGGCTGGATCAAACTACAGCTTGAAATCAGATGTGCAAGGCAGATCTGAACTATCATCTTATTTCTACCACTTTAGAGTATCAGGTTAACAATTAAACTGTTAAACAAAGGTTAGAATGCCAACTTCAATACAGGGGATTGCACTTAATGACGTTGGTGGTGGTAGGTGTCTGGATTACTATAATGAACTTATGTTGAGATGGCAACGCTATTTGTGAGTGGAGAAGCACATCTCTTCACCAATAGAGGACTGACTCACCTTCTCAGCTTCATGTGCAGTTCATTTAAACCACATGATTTGAGTTCTGGCCATTGGCATAATAGTGCTTCTCTATTCAGCATGCAATGGTTAGCATTTATCATCATCCTGACAAAATCTAGAATCATCTAGGGACACACCTCTGGGCATATCTGTGAGGGACTTTCTACACTGTGATAGCCGAGTTGGGAAGATACACTGTAAGCGTAGGGGGCATCTTTCTAAAAGCTCATGTTCTAGACTTGGTAACAAGGTGAAAACAAGGTGAGTGCCTGTATTCATCGACCACTGCTGCGTGACCGCTGATGCCATGTGACCAATAGTCTCAAGCTGCTGTTATCATGTTGTCCTTTCCTAATGTGGATGCAAAATGAACCCTGCTTGATGTTGTTTTAACCAGGCATTTTGTTACAGTAATGGAACAAGTAACTAAAAGACCCCTTGAGATTCCATCCCATATCATCCTCTTAGGAATTTTGACTGTTCTCTCATTGATTAGATTACCTTCTGAAAGAAAACATTGGGCTGCAAGATACAATACATCATCCTCAAAATGGTTGTTTACAGCTAATTCAGACCATCTTATTCTCCTTCAAAGACTTCAGACTGCAACAATTAAATTGCAGTAATGCCTACGTGTTTTTCTTAAATATGCATGGTAACAACTACAAAGCCATTTGCATTATCTAATAAAATTCTCAGAATCCATAGGTGAGTGACATCGATATTAACTTTACTTCCAAGTGTATTATCATTAACTCTGTAATTCTGAGTAGAATTAATGAAAACTCAATAGAAGAGAGCACAAGGGTCAATGTTTGTAACTGATATTCTTAAACTCTCAACAAAGCCAACAGTATCATCTAGCTTGGGCCAGAATATTCTGGAGCAATGCTTCTTGACATTTAAAAAAATTTTTCATTGCCAATTTTCTAAGGAACAGTTACATTCAGAGTGCCCATGTCTTCCTGGAAATGCATCCAAATGATATTCACCATCAGGTGGCAAAACTCTGGGAAGTTGACCCAGTCATGAAGATAGAGTCTGCATGGTTGCTATCAATGTCTTCATAAAAAAAGACTGCCGAGAAAAACCTGCACAGGCTAGCAGATGAGAACACTGTAAGAAGAGTGTGTGACCCCAAAATCAATTCCTGATACTTGGTTCTTAGAATTCCAAGCCATGAGAAGGGAAAAATCTTGTTTAAAAGTCTTTCTGTTTGTGGTATTTTGTTCAATAGCATCCTGAACAGTCAAGAAAGGAATATTTTTTACCCTTCCTTGTTAATCAGATGTCCATGTAATGTCCACACATCTTCATGGACTTAATGCATGAAAGGGGGCCATATTTTCTGGCCCCAAGACACATTTTCCCATTACATGCAATAAGAAAAAAAACATTGCAAAATATAAACATCCCCACATCTCAAGCGGCAAGAATTATTTTTTGCTCAGTTATGCTTTAGCTGTGGAGCCCCACATTCCATGCTCATTCAAGCACCTAGGCTGATAGAGTACCACCTCTCCAAACAAACGGAAAATCCAAAGGCTGCAAGATTTTCTGCCTGGACACAAATGTTATGCCTTCTTATATTTCACTGTCAAAGCAAAACACATGTTTTCCTTCACCTCCCCACGCACGAGTGACATTTGGGGAGTATTTGTTATCCTCTATATTGCCACACATATCCACCTCCTGCAGACCTCTTTGCTTTTGGAAGAAATTATATAAATCTGTTGCAGCTAGCTGAGTGATTTTAATGAATGACCATCATATGTTTCTTCATTGAGTTTCACAGGGCCTCCCACCAACCCCTTCCCCGCATCATGTGCACTGAGAACTTCAAAATACAATGCTATATAAAAGTGTCGTTTGGGCATACATAATCATTTTGAGTTCATATTGGATCCTGATGATCCATAAGCCACTGATCACGGAAAATAGAAATGTTGATGCAGAAAAACAGCAGCCGTGGAGAAGCCTAAGTCCTATGAAAATTGACTCAATACTGCCACAACTTAAAGAATACCAGACACTACTGGATCTTGAGGGAGACAAAGAAACACTCTGTTGAGAGCATCCTAGGGGAGCATGGCTCTACCAATCTTTTCTTTGGGGACTTTCTAATATATAAAACCTTGAAAAAATGAGTTTCTCTTGTTTAAAGACACTAATGTACAGCAAATTTCCTCAACAGCCCGAGAGAACCAACAGAGCCGTGAAGTTGTTTAGACAAATTCAAAATGAAAATATAATTTTCACTGCTGTCAAAATTGATATATACTAAATTATCAGTCTTCAGAAATGATAATTAACAATTTAGATCTACTTAATAAAAGGTTGTATTACCTGTGCATCCAAGTACAGATGTATATTCATATATAAAGATAATTTAAATGGAAGAAAAGTGCTAAATTAAAAAAAATATCAAGAGACTCTGGTGTATGGTGATATTTTATTTGTATTGAAATGTGATTTTATTTGTATGTTAACAAATAAAGTTGTCTGGGGATCAGAGCTAATAGCAAGCCATAGCAGAAGTCTGGCAGTGGTAGCACATGCCCTTAATCCTGATCACATGATAGGCAGATCTCTGTGTGTTCAAGGATACCACCAGCATGGAGACACACGCCTCTCTCTAATCTCAATACCAACCATAGAAAACCTGGAGGTCTGTATAGATGGGCAGTGATGAGGAGATCATGTGGTTGGGTTTACAACCAATAAGAAGGCAGAACAGAAAGTCTATAAGAAGACAGATACAGAGGAAGTAGTACTCTTGCTGAGGAGGACAGTAGGGCAGTGAAGAGTAAGGTTTTTATCACTTAGCTATTACTCTGACCTCTTGGACTTTCATCCCTGCATTGGCTCTGTGTTTCTTATTTAACACAAGACGGTTACATCTACATTAGTTGGTCCAGTGTTTTCCCTTACCACACCTTCTGCATACCCCAGAAGGAAGGGGCATTCTGTTGCCATTGTTCCTTGAAGAAACATTGTTTCTAAGAATGCCCTGTTTACAGTCCCTTTTCAAATGTCCTTGCTTTCCACATCCAAAACATCTGACATTCCTCAAACCTCTTGAAATTGCTTCTCCTATCTACATATTATCATGGTCATAAGCCTCAACATCAACCGTGTCTCTAATCCAATCTTCCAAGGGTACAGATCTTGCCTTTAATAGCCTGATTATTCTCTTGCATGCTGCATTTGCATTCTAAAAAGCCAAAGATTCAATTATTATCTGGCTAGCTTCTGAATTCGGGACCATTCTCTTTACTGCTGAAGTCAATCATGTAAGAAATCTGTGAAAGATTCTTTTGGGCCCTGTATAACCTTTGTAAATGACTCAGTTATTTTTCCTGGTTCTCAACTCTGTCCCATGCATTCAAGGCTGCCATTAGACACTGGTGGAGGTCTAGTTGTGGAGTTCTTGGCCAGTATACATAAGGCTCTTGGTAGAGACAATAGCATAGGCCCCAAAATTGCATTTAAAAGTCTATTTCAAAAATGCTGAACTAAATAGTGTTTTGAAGTTCTTCTGTTACAATTATGTTGTTAGATATTTGAAGAATAGGAAACCAAATTAAACTTGTAATAATAGACACTTTACTTATAAATTAATCCTTTGAACATTTATAATAACTAAGGCAATACTATTATTTATATTAGTATTTTCTATTGTGATTATCAGTGTATTGTGATTATAGTTTATTTTCTTAAGTGTTTATTCTTATTTTAATGTTCATTTTATGTATGTCTGTGTGTCTGATATGTGCAACATGTGCATGCTAGAGATCTTGGAGCTAAAAAGAGTCTTTTGGGTCCCCTGGACCTGCAGTGACAGGCGGCTGTAAGCCACTCTATGGACACTAAAAATGGAACCAAGGTCTTGCCCAAGTACAGAAGACACCCTTAACCTCTGAGACATCTTTTCTCCCACTAAAACACGAGGGCAACAAACTAAATTTGGTGTCCTACAAGCACGTTGTGTTCTCTTAACCACAGAGCTGTCTCTCAGCCACTAAAATGTATTTGTTTTATATTTAAACAGATACTTGCTTTTCATGCAATTCAAATTTTAAAATAATTCTGTAACATGAAAATGTTAGAGGAAAGTAACTCTAATGTCTATCTTTGTGGAAAAGAAAAATAAGAACAGTCAGTCTTGGATTTATTGATTTTTTTTTTTTTTTTTTTTTTTACAGCATGCCTCTTGCAAAGTGTAGTAAAGGTTATCAGAGGACCAGATTTACGCAACTGCCTATGGCAGTAAAAAGCATGCTCGAGTTGTTTCTCCTGTTGATTTATTTAATGCAGTTTAGAGAAGGCTTAACTCTCATCTTTTTATAGCTTCCTTGTTTTAAAATAAGGAAAGGAGTGAGCCAAGCCTCATGTCTGTGTCAACACCACACCAGTTTGTTTATTCTATGTACTGCAAAAAAAAAAAAGCAAGAAAAGTAAATGCTCTCCATGAGTAATCCACAATGTGCTACTGTGATCATTTTTCCACATGTGTACTAGTCCTGAGAAGAACCAACTAATCACTATAAAAATTGATAGAAAGTGATAAACATATATGCACACCCACCACACACACACACACTGGAAAATAGACAGAGACCTCCTAGGAAATTAAAGGAAGCTGAAAGAAAGATACAGTGTGGAATTCTTAATTTCATCTAAAGTATTTACAGTGAAGAGTAAAACCTGTTGTAAGCTGTACTTGTACTGATACATCTAGGAATTAATTCCACACCAATAGCTTGAAACAAATGTATAAAAATGTATTACTTAGATGTACTGATAAACTGTTCTGGGCATGGTACCAGGTGTCCTCTGCTGCACACACAATGGGAAAGGGGCAGACTGAGAAAAAGAAAAGCAGATGATCAGTTTTGTGAAAATCACCAAGATGATGAAGAAAGAAATGACAGAGAGATGATTTTGTTTTTCCAAAGGAAGAAAGCAGGCCTCAAACAGCCACCCGGACACACGGAGGCAAGACTGAAGTAAAGCACCAAGTCTTCTATGCACCAAGCCAGCAAAAATAAATAGCATGAAACATCAGATGGCAGATGGCTTTGACGACGTAACATGGATGGACTTAACATGGATGAGAGCTGTAATGAGGGATTCTTATTCATTATTGCATGAACTGAGGCTCTGAAGAAATCTAAGGACAAGAGGACAAGACTAAAGCAAGCCTGAAGCCAGAGACCGATAGCAAGTCAAGTCCATTCTCCACTCCACTGTGTTAAACACTGTTCTCCTTGAAGAGCGGGTGTGCAGAACACTGCCAGGATAAGAACCGTGTTGGCAGTCTTTGAGTTTGGGCTAACGGGAGCCGTTCTCCTATTTCTTTGCCACAGCAGGATTCGAAGTGAGGTGAAACAGAGCACACAGAGAAACACGGAAACTGACGTAGGGAAAGGAAAAGCAGGAGATGCACAAGGAAGCAGCAGCTTGATTTCCCCGAAGTGAATGCTGAGATGTCTTCTGGTGCCGTGACACTGTCATCTCCATGGTCGTCAGAGAGACAGATAAAGGGATTATTAGCATTATCGCTTGTCAGACTCATATTATTTTTCCATGAAATACCATTGCTCCAGCTGAGAAATAAAATTATATTTGCCCATCTTCAGAAATGCTTTTAAATTAGACTTGATGTTGACTACATGTCTTTTCAGGGCTGATATCATTTGGGTTTTTTTTTTTTTTTTTGTAATCTGAATATTTGATAAGTAGCAGCATGAGTCTATTTTTCTAGTTAGAAATCCATTAGCACTATCCCAAAGAACTGTTGTTTTAATAATGTTTTTATACCAAACAACCTCCAAACAAATGTGCTATTTTGCATTTTGTACAAGCTGAAGGTATTTCCAAGTATTCATCTCTGTTATCTATTATATGTGGGCCTGCGTCCATGATTGCTTCTGACTTCACATTCTATTAAGAATGTTACCCTGAGTGCTATGATATGAAGTAGTGTGTATTTTGATACTCTATGCATGTGATCCATTCCACTGTGCTTGTATTTTGTTGTTGTTTGTTGGCTTGTTTGTTGTGTGTGAATAGTGTGTATGCATGTATATGCACATATGTGGTATGTGTATGATTGCTCACATATATTTCTATGCCCACACACACAGAAGCCAAAGGAGGACATAGGATGTCTTTCCTGAATCACCTTCTGCATGGTTCCCTTGACACAGCATTTCTCAATGAACCTGAAGTTCACTACTACAAGATAACTTCATGCGTTGGTCCGTCTTTGTGTCTTTGTCCCCGACACTTGTTTGTAGGCACACAAAGCCATACTTGCTTCTTATGTCAGGGCCAGAGGTTTGAACTCCATTCCTTACTGACAGACCTCACTATGCTTGTTTTTAAATGATGTTATCTGAGTCTTAGAAGCTTCTGTGTCAGGCTAAGTGTGTAGACTACAACAGGTCTTCACTCCTCATAATTGATTCTTTATATTCTTTCATGAAAACACATCAGTCTGATGTGAAAATCAAAGTATTTTATTAAAGTGTATACTATCATAAAGGTTATAATGATGTATATATCTGTTGATATCATAAAGGTCAGAGTTCATCCCTAAAAACTAGGTGGGATACAGCAATCCCATAAAGATACATTGTTCAAACTCCTAGAATGGAAGAATACACACAGCATAAGACTCATATACGTCTCTGTTATTTCTGTTGTTGTCTACCATTTTATCAAACATTTCATTTGACTGTTGCCTTGATGATGGTGATCACAGGGAAGGCAGTCTTTTACAGTAAATCAAATGGGTGGCGACCTAGCGGTATTTTTATCCCCTAAGTGTTGAGCTTGATTTCTTATCAGGCACCTCCTAAGAAACAGAGTTGGAAAGCAGCCAAGAGCATCAGGGAAGGAAAAGTCTGTGGAGGAATGATGCAGAGGTGTGTGGGGGCATCTTTAGCAAGTGCTCTAGGGATTGATACTTCTTAATCCCCAAATGCCAAGACTGTAAGACTTCCCATTATCACCTTACAGACCCATCCTAAGCCTGCTCAGCACGAATGATACCACCCAGGAGACTTTTTCTAAGACACTTGTAAAGCTTCCTTGTGGTCATTTGCATTTCAAAAGAAATTCACATAAATCAAGAATCTTTTGTCTGACCTTATGCCATCTCCCTTTTTGTTCAGCAGGGAGCAATTTGTCTATCTTTGGAGAAACTTGTTAGATATTATGTTAACTAAATTTCCAAGCCACTGCAGAATATAATGTTGGTTTTTGCCCTGAAAAATAAATTCATATTTAAATGAGTTTCACCCCAGAAACTGGAAAGTTTTCACAAATTTAATTACTGTTGTTAATGAGGACATATTCTATTATATCTTGTTTGCAAGGTCAGGCATGGTAATAGAAGTCTTATAAAAAAAGAACGAGTTTTAGATGAGTGTATGATCTGATAGCAGATTTAAATGCTTCTTAGAGAAGAGAGGTCCAGAATAACAACTAAGACTCAGGAGGCAAAAGACACTAGCTGACCTCAGATGTAAACCAACAGAAGTTAGGAGAGGAAGCTTTTTCATGCTACCGAAACATTCTGTGCTTAACGTTTATGGCTACTTCCTTTAGCTGAAACTACAGCACATTCTGAAGGGTGGTGGTCAGCACTGTGTCTCCTGGTGACATGCCTTTTACAGAAGGCACACTAAATGAATTTACATCTGAAGAACATACCCTCTGTCAAAGAAAAAGAAAGAAAGAAAAAAGAAGAGAAAGAAAGAAAGGAGGAAAGAAAAAAGAACACTCTAACAGGCCAAAAGGGTAGAGAAAGGTTAACAAAATAGCACTACACTTCCGTGCCCTTGTCATATTTTTAAGGGGTTCCTGTATTAAATAAAAAATATGTTTCTCTGCAGTATGGTGTGAATCCACAAATTCAAAAGAAAACCATATATTTCAGAACAGAAGTAAATAGAAAACAAGTTCTCAGATAGTAATAAAAGATTCAGGTTGTAGAAAAAAGATTTAATTTAATTTTCTCTTTTTCGTTGTGTCATTTTTATTCCAAATACCATTCAGGACAAATTTACAGTGTCCAGATTCCAACATTGAATTCAATTTATCAGTGTAGAGTTCTAAGTCTTTAGCTCTTACTGTTGTTAAGGCTTTTGATTCTATCAGTTTGTCATTCTGGCTTCTACTTGAAGTTCATCATTCTCACCAAGTGCTGGATTGTGGCATTATGTATCCTACTTATGCATATTATCAATGGTTATTTTCAGGACTCTATGTAGTTTTATCTGCAGTCAGTAAAACAACCCAGTCCTATTTCAAGAAAAAAAAGCATAAGAGTATTTATGGCCACTGTGCGAAATTGCAACAGAATACACTGATAAAAATCAAGGTAAATAGTATTTCCATCTCCTTATCATTTCTTTACATTTCGAGCCTGCAAGCATCTCTTTCCAAATTTATCTGTAAACTATACAAGAGGTTATTGTGAAATATAATCACCCTTATCGTACTGTGAGACACTAGAATTTATTATTTTCTTCTAATATAAGAAGACAATGTCATATATCTTCATTTCAAAGAGGAAGCTGAAAATTGTTGATTTCAAGGTAGGATGTTGGTTCCTAGAAGCTGCTAAGTGTGGGGAAAAAGCAAGCACTGTGGAAATTGGGCAGCCATCCTCAACACAGAGTCACTGCCTGGATTTGATACACTGGCCCCTGCCTTAGCACTAACACTGAGAGCAAAACAAACATAATATTTAGGGCTTCCATTCTGTGTCCTTGGCAATCCACCTTACTCTTGCTGTATCCTTTTCCATCCAATCGCCATTAAATCTGCCCGAGGCCATCATTTGACCTAAACTGAAATGTTAAGACAATGCTTTGGCTACCAAAACTCTGAGGTTGGTATGGAAATGCCAAACCAATCTCTAAAACAGCTATATTAGAGCACCCATAAAACATAAAGGAAGCAGATACACTCTAGGTAGCATGTTCCTATAAGTCCAACTGTCCTATTACTTATTTCTCACAGGTTGACATGTATATATACTAAATCTGAATTTTGAGGATTGAAGGAAGTATTATATTAGCACCACATTTTCTACCCTGAATATTAAAGGTATTGATTGTTACTATGAAAAATGGTGTAGGTGTTGTTAATTTTCAAAAATATAAATGTAAGACTTTTATTGCCAATTTTATATTCATTATTTAATTTATACACAATTTGAATATTTCTGAAAATGGCTATGGTTGTGGTACAGCAGCCTAACAGGCTAACCAATTTGAGACTCAAGTACTTCCCATGAGAATTTGATCACTGTAGACATCTATCACACACACACACACACACACACACACACACACACACACACACCCAGTTGTTGTTTTTTTGTTTTTTTTTTTTTTTTTTTTTTTTTGTTTTTTTTTTGTATTTGAAAGAAATGTTTTAGGAAAATTTTGAATTGATAAGGAGGTAATTAGTTTCTTATACTTTTTAGTCAGATGCTGTATCTTTTAAGCAGTCTTTAATTCTTTGAACTTAAAAATATAAAACCCATTTTAAATATAAACGGCCAGTAATTTACTATAGACCATTATACAAACTTTAGCCAAGCATAAACATCCCAACATTTGTTGCAACTGTTAGTGCCTGTTTGACACTTTACACGGGAATTTAATTTTTAGCCACTTATTTTGGTTTATTTTCTAGTACTTTCCAGGGAGAAAAAGAAAAAAAAAAAGAATGTTTTCTGTAATTGTACATTTCCAAACCAATCTCAAGGAAGCAAATGTATTCTGACTCCCCTTAACTAGATTTTTAGAGGGGTAGTGTATATGGATATAAAGAGGGATAGCTGTCTGAGGCCAAGAGGAAGAATGGGTATTATTGTTTAATAGTCAGAGAATTTCAGCTGTGAGCAACCAGGGAAGTCCTCTGATGGATAGAAGTGCAGGTGGGGAAACAAAGTGCAGGGATTCAGTCCCAATGAAATGAACCCTTTTCAAAAGGATAAGTTCAGTCCTGCTTCTCATGTCATCGCGAGTAGGGTAGCTTCTCTGACTTTTTACAGAAGATATTTAAACACTAATAAGCCTAAGGAAAAGAACTTACAGAACTTATTGTTTGATATTCAAGAGATAAACACATTCATTAAATCCATTGCCATTTTCTCAGCACTTTGTCCTTATAAGCATCTCCCATGTTTCTCTATCCAGCTTTTGCCCACTTAATATTTAATGTGGTTTTGGATGATTTTATATCATAAAGTTTAGACATGATATTTTACTTAATATTCCTTTATTGTTGGGCATTTAGGTTACGTTCCAGATTATTTATTGTTTTGTTGTCTATCATAAGCAACTGTGGCTGGAGAATAATATTCCATAAACCATTGTTTAAAGTTTTCATCACTTATTAGCATTTAAGTATTTGTTTAATTAGAATGACTTACTATCTCAAATGACATGCACACTCTTAAAGTTTTAAACATGCATTGTAAAAAATGTTTCTGCATAAAACAAAAAAAATATTTAGACTCTCACCAGCTGTGAATATGGGATTCTGGCTCATGAAGGCTTTTATGTATATGAATTTCCTCCCTTACAGATATTAGATAAATTATTCAGTGCTCTATTTTACTGCTTTGCTTGTGGCTTCTGTTTTTATATTTAACCATAAAATCAAGATGCATTTTCCATTTTAGTACAGGATACGATGAATGCCTAAATTATTTTTTCCCAAAAAGTCTACTTGGTGTTCATTTCTTAAATAATTCCTCTTAGTCTCACTTCTCAAAACAGCAAAGCCTCTCTAATAGTTTTAAGTAGATTGAAAGTCATAATGACTAGAAGCAATTATTGTGCCTGAGTGTGCTGCAGTAAGCATTTTTCTTACAGTATTTTATTTGAACTTGATGAAGAAGACCCTTTGCAACCTCATTGTCAAGACTCCATTACACCTAATCCCCATCACCAAGCCAAACAGCTTCAAGTGACCGAGTTGTGGTTCAAACACAAATCTGTTAGGCTCCAAAGTTGTAACCTTAGAAAGCAATGTGGTGACCAACCAGTGTCTTTACGGTTCTTATGTATGTTTCTGGTGCTGGTGGCACTTTTGAGGTAAGTGGTTTCAATTTTCTAAGTTATAAATGTTTGCAAAAAAAAGAAAGAAAGAAAGAAAGAAAGAAAGAAAGAAAGAAAGAAAGAAAGAAAGAAAGAAAGAAAGAAAGAAAGAAAGAAAAGAAAAAAAGAAAAGGAAAGGAAAGAAAAGAAAAAGGGGGAGGGGGTCACTCAAAATTTATCTGAAGTAAAAGTGATCAAATCTTGAGGAACAAGGATTCCTGACTCTGGCTCATCCTGTGGGTCATTTCTTCTCTTGGAATTAGCTGCTAAAACTTTTCCTTTCCATTTCCTTGGAGACCCATCTGCCGTGACAAATGCCCTGGTATCTAGCTAACACAGAAGTCTCTGTGTTCTTTAATTCTTATGATTGAGACATTCATACAATCAATTCCTTTTGTATCTCTCTGGAATTCACATGCTGAAATATAATCCCTAAGGTGATAGCATCAATAGGTGAGGCCTCTTCAAGTTGATTCGATCTTGAGGATAATGGCCCCAGAAGTGAGATTTACAAAGTTTTATAGATGAGACCCCTGTGAGGGTTGTTTTCTCTCTTACAACTTGTGAGAACACAGGTAGTAGTTGTTATCTATACATAAGCCAACAAATCTGCTGCTGGTACTTTGATTTGGGACTTTATAATCTCCAAAACTATAAGCAGTTAGTGTCTATTGTTTGTAATCTACCAGGCTTGTGGCATTTTGACATAAAAGAGAATGGACTATGCTAACTCATTTTAAATTTATAGTAACCTTTTGAGTCACAGTAGAGGATCATTGCTATAGTGTGTTGATCATTGTATGGGTGCTGAGATTGGGAGTGGGGATGCTGTATTTTGAGAGAATGTCCTAACTGAACTACAAAACTTGAGAAGAGGTGTGGGACTGTATCATAGAGAGGTGGAAACACTTTTCCTTGCCAATGAAGTGGTATACAATCAGTTCTGACAACACACTTATGCAGTACCAAGCCAGATTTTACGTATTTTATTTGTTCGTTTGTTTTTTCAAGACAGGATTTCTCTGTGTGTCAGATTTTACTTACATTTGAAGAAATCTCTGTTAACTTAATTTGTATCTCAAACAAACAAACAAAAACCAAAACAAACAAACAAAAACCTCTCCAGCTTGGGAGATAGCTTAGTGGATAAAGCACTTTCTGTATAAGCATGGGGAATAGAGTTGGATCACCAGAAGCAACATAAAAATTATAAAACATAACTGTAATTACAGTGCTGTAGAGATGGAAGCAAGAGGATTCCTGTGGTTTGCTCAACAGTCAGTCTAGCCAAAACAGCGCACAGCAGATTTAGTGAAAGACCATATCTCAAAAATGAAGGTAGAAAGAGAGAGAAGACATTCAGTAAAAACCTTTCACCTCTACATGAACATGAACCTGCTCAAACATGAGCACAACACAGGTGTATGGAGTTCCAAACTGAATTACTAAAAGTTACCGATAAGGTAAGTTAAATACCATTTCTGAACGAATAAGTCCTTATTAAATCTCATTTCCCTTGTCAAAATATCATATTAAGTTTTTCTATATGAAAGCAATTATTTGAGATGTGGGGTGGATTTTAAAAATTCACTTAACATAAATAAGAAAAGAAATCAAAATACTAGAAAATGCTGCCTCATATCTCAAGTATCATATAATTGTTTACAGTTTTATTCATAGAACAGCTCATAAAAATAAGAAAGTTATTTTAAAAGGTTTGTTAAATATTGCAGGCACTTGACAATAAATATTCAAGGATTGTGGTTTCTTTTCTAATTGATGCGTCTCATTTCCCTTCCCCCGACTTCAAGAAAATGTTTTATATTTTTTAGACAATGAAATATGATACAACATAGAAACGTTCTCAATCTGTTTTAACATCAGCAGCTCTTTGTATGTTTTTTGAACCAGTTCTGTGAAATTACTGTGAAAGAAAACCCGAACTGAACTCATTCTGAGATGCTTGAATTTCTTTGGTCCTGTGAACTGTTTGGGGCTATCTCTGATGGACTCCAACCACCTCTTGGTAAACCAGGGTTACCTCTCTCCTCTATTTGCTTTTACTTGCCTTTCACAGTGCTAAGGGTTTGTTTTGTGGTTGTTTGTTTTGATCTCATCTCCTTCCAATGGAGAAGGCGGAGGGTCATGGAATCAGAGGCTAATTATTTTTCCACTTCGCAGTTTCTGAAATTAAATGCAAAGTTCAAGGCAATGTCTTCACATCCCAGCAGCCTTCCTCTCTGGTTTCTTGACTTACACTGTTTTTATTTTACTTTAGAATTCTAGATAAAATAGAGATTTCCTGGTTTGATAAGAATTTTGTATTAAGAACACCTTATGTGCACGTGAGGTATGGCAGATTAAGTAAGACTGGCATCTGATATTGATGAAGGTCCAGAGATTACTTAAGAGTCTCCCTAAACCACCCAGTTGATATTCGGTCATAGTTCTAGTAAGTATTATAATATATGAAGCTTACTTCCAAAAGGAATTCACAGTAATAGTCATGCTTCAAAATTTCATGTATACCTGAAGATTCTTGTGGTGGTTTGAAAGAGATGGTCCCCAAAGAAAGTGGCACTATTGGGAGGTATGGCCTTGTTGGAGTAAGTGTGGTCTTGTTGGAGGAAGTGTGTCACTGTAGGGGCGGGCTTTGAGATCTTTTTTTCAAGCTTCACTCTGTGTGACAGTCAGTTGATTTCCTGTTGCCTGCAAGATGTCACACTCTCAGCTCCAGCACCATGTCTGCCTGCATGCAGCCATGCTCCCCATCATGATGATAATGGTCTCAACTTCTGAAACTGTAAGTGAGCCATCACAATTAAAGGTTTTTTTATAAGAGTTGCCGTGGTCATGGTGTCTCTTCACAGCAATAAAAACCCTAAGTAAGACAGTTCTTCTGTGATCAACATCACGGTTCCCTCTGTATTAATGTTATCTGAGTACATGTGACAGCATGATGTCATAGAAAAGGCCTGGGGATAGAGACCAGTATGACCAGCCCCCCACCACAAGGCTCCTGTCACTGTACAATGGGCATGTTCTTCTTTGTGAACACCAGCTTTTTCACGTACACAAAGAAATCAGCAATGGGGCCGGGTGGCGGTGGCACACACCTTTAATCCCAGCACTCGGGAGGCAGAGCCAGGCAGATCTCTGTGAGTTCCAGGCCAGCCTGATCTACAGAGTGAAATCCAGGACAGGTACCAAAACTATACAGAGAAACCTTGTCGTGAAAAAAAAAAAAAGAAACCAACAATGAGCAGGATTAGAAGCTGAATCGATTTAAAGCACTTGCAACTTCTTCTATAGAATACAAAGTTCAAATACTCACTGTTTTGATTTTTGTAAGCATAAGAAGATAGTGAAAGTACCACTATTTACAGGCAGCAGAGAACATTTACCCCTCTTTAAAAAGAAATCCTCATATTCATGGATGGATTTAACTCACTGTGGTAGTACCATGTGAAAAACAAATAAACGCAAAAACCAGTAAAATTCTGTGGTAGGAAACAACCTATGAGCACATTTGCAGCTGGAAGCTAAAAAGAGATCACAGAAAAGAGTTGTATTTCTGGGGTGCAGGGTGGGGGGACATGATATGCAAAGGTGGGTGATATATGAAGATGCACTACACTTCATTTCTCTACCATGTGAAGGTTACAGACAGCTGCTTGATTTACATACTGTGGGTCCCCAGCTTTGGCAGGGAGATAGAATGGAAGAGAACCCAGGAGGCCTAACTTAGGTAACCCCTGCATGCTCTCATAGCAGATGCATTTTTAATTTTTTTTTTTAAAAAAAATCTTTTATTTTTTTTTTTTAACGTGTATGGGTATTTTTCCTGCTTGTCTATTACAGCCTTCCTTCTGGGGCTCCTGGAACTGGAGTTACAGATGGTTGTGAACCACTGTGTAGATGCTAGGACTCAATCCTGGGCATCTGGAAGAGCAGCCAGTACTCTCGGCAACTCCATGCAGCGGCCTTTTTAAAGCATCTGTGCAAACAGGGGTTCTTATCAGGGGAAAACACTATTTAAGTACTTTAGAAATAACAGGCTTTAATGGTTAACTCAAAATTCATTGGCTTTTAGGATTCTGTCAACATCAGTAAATGTCATCTCGGAATACAATTTGCCTAGAACTGCATTAATAGTTGTTGGCTTTTAGTTTTGCTTTGTTTGGGGTTTTGTTTGTTTTGTTGTTGTTGTTGTTGTTATTGTTTAGTAGGAGTTGCAAGGCTATAGACTCAAAATGGGGTGTTCCCTTAAAATATCAAAGAAAGGGAAATATATATTCACTAATGTCACATTAAATTTCTGAGCCTTCTGTAAACCCATATATGCTCACAAAGACCCTTTCAGTACAGACTGGTCACACACTTTAGAAACAAGAGCACTAATAAGAACCCTAAATGATATTAATCATGTTTAAAGAAAAGGGAGTTTGCTTTAGTAAAACATTAGCCAGTGCTTGTTAAATTGATTCTGGCCATCTTAGTTAATTGATTTTAAACATTATTTCCTCAGAGCTTTTATGATGGGCTGGATGGGAGGGCAATGGCATGATTTTCTCCTGAAACGTTGGCTAGAAGTGATATATTTCCTTTCTTTTTCTTAAATGAATACTTTCTAAGAGACTTTTCATAAGTTAAACTTTTAATATGCAGGAACAAGGATATTATTGAGAAAGAAAACACCAATTTCCAAATATAAGTTCATGAGAATTCATTAGTATGAGGATGATCTATAACGTTCACATGATCAAACATGATAGAACAGCAATAAAAACCAAAATGACGAGGGAAATTTCTATTTCTCTGGAAAACTCTAAAAAGCAGGAAAGCAGGAACGCAGGTGTTGAATAACCTTCTTGTCCATTAGCCTGACTTTCTTTTTCTTCCTCTCTCTCTAAATGATCACCATCAAGTCACAGCTCATTTGCTTCCTTCTGATAATGGAGTAAAACTTAGGTGGTCTGTTGACCACCCCCAGTCCCCAGCTGCCCCATTGTTCCCTCCATTGGCATAATCACAGTCTTTTCAGATACAGTACCTCCAGTCTGACTTCAAGAGACAACTTTCCAATTTAAATAGCAGTATAAGAATAATGGCGAGGTCGAGGTCTTCCAACTCAGTGCCCCTTCCCTGGGCTCTTGCATCTTAGAAAGTCACAGCTGATGATGCTGAATCTGGTGTCACAGAGACAGCCCCATTCAGATGCATGCACAGTGTGAGTTCCTCTTGTGAATGTGGGCTCTTGCATTTCACCTTGTGAGTAGGGGTCAGAATCCAGTTCAGCCAACTCTATCTGAGGAAGTACCAAATTCTCTTGCCTGCCATGGTGAGCTTAAACAGTTTTTAGCAAAGCCTTCCAATAGAGAACTTAGCTAAGTTCTCTGGTAGGGGGTGCGATACCAAAGAAAAGAACAGTCCATTAGGTAGTAGTATGGAGAGTGTTTTACACTTTGAGAGAGGGTCGATTAGTAGCCTTTAAATACTCAGTGTGTTAAAAGTTTAGAGTCTGTTAGACTAAATGTTTATAATCCCTAAAATTCAGGCATAAAATGAAAGGAATGACATTTCACACAACTTTAATTATCCTGCATGGATTTGGGGCAGATGTTGCTAAAAGTACACTTACTTCTCCAAGGAGAAACACATGTTCAACAAAATACTAAATCTAGGTAACTGGTAAAACAAAATGATCTAGGTCATTTGAAATAGATTTAAAAAGCTGACAGCTTACAAACACTATTTCTGATTACATCCCCTCAAAAGTATTGCGTATTCAGAGTGGAACAGAATTATTAAACAACACTCGCAGTTGTAACCACAGGATCTTTGAAAAAATGGGGGCAATACTTAATAGAGATAGTGATACACTACATTGTTTCAAATAATAATGAGGCAATAATACATTTTGTCTAGTGTATTTTTCTCTAAAGTATCCACTGACTGATTATGGCCACAGCCTAAAGGCATTGGAATTGTGGTGCACTGTTCTTGATGTGTTTAGATACTGTTATTTTTAATCCACATCTAAAATTTGTATTCAAATGCATGAGTTTTAAAGTAATTTCACATCACTGTGATATTTGCTTCCTTTTTTGCCTCATGACTGTATTGTGCTGTGTGCCTTACTCCAAGAACCCTGCCTTTCCAATAACGAGCCCATGTCAATGGGAAAATATAATTTAGTTAATAGAAATTACCTCCACAGCCAATTTTTCAGAAACACATCTATCTTATAAATTAAGATACATCTGCAATTTAATTTATTTTATCATTATTTTTCTACTCTGTCTTAAAAATGCCTCAATTCTTATTAGATTAAGGATGTGATGTTTAGTGATTACAAACTACACTAAGGCATTAATGTTAACTGACACTTAAAGATAAAAGGATTTTGTAGAAATTTATATTTCTACCTCTACATAGATTTTATCCTCAGACAACTGCATTTCTAATCCTACTGGAAGACTCAACATCAAAGCAGAATCACTTCCCAGCCACAGAAAGCAGGGGATGCTATCAAAGACACTGAAATCCTTTAGCAAAATAGAATGAGTAGCAAATCTGAAAATGTCTAAGTGACTTAATAAGAAATACTACCTTTAAAGAGGGAATCTATTCTACTGGAATATGGAATATTCTAGATCTATTGAACTGAAAAAGTCAGAGAGTGACCTCACAGAATGATTGATTACTAGAGTGAGCTGAAGCTTGGTGGAGATGAACATTGACTCCTGGGCATTTATGTCCAAAGTTATGGGGCCAGCATCTGTCAGCCATTTAGGTTTTGACTTGTCACAGGGACTGAATCTGTAGCTCAGGCTGGCCTCCAACTCACGCTTATCTTGCTGACTTGGTCACCCAGTGCCAGGATTAAAGGCTTGCGTCATCACATCTAACAACCAAATTTGAAAAGGATTGATTTACCAGATCCATTTTTTCCAATAAGAGTGCCTCACATAGTGGTTCTACTATTTTCCTATCAACCCATGTAATAAAAGTCCTATTATTACACGACTCTTCAATTTACAAGAAAGTCTAAGTACTGTTTCTAGGAGATGGGATTCACAGCATATTCAAATAAATGTGACTATGTCACAGTATCATCTATCTTGTCTTCTCTTTTGGAGGGAACATGTTGCAAGACCTTAACATGAACTTTAATTATAGTTTTTCAAATGAAACACAACCTTTCTTCTGGAAGTTTCCTAAACATTGATGTGGTGGTATTGTGTTCCACAAAATATTGTGCACCCTAATAAACTTATCTGGGGCCAGAGACAGAACAGCCACTAGATACAGAGGCTAGAAAATGGTGGCACTCACACCTTTAATCCTAGCATTTCAGAGGTAGAAATCCCTCTGGATGTCTGTGAGTTCAAGACCACATTGGAAACAGCCAGGCATGGTGACACATGCCTTTAATCCCAGAAAGCAAGCCTTTAATCCCAGGGAGTGATGGTAGAAGGGAAAGATATATAAGGCGTGAAGGCCAGAAACAAGAAGCATTGGCCTAGTTAAGCTTTTAGCTGGTTAAGCTTCAGGCTTTTGAGCAGCAATTCAGCTGAGAGCCATTGAGATGAGGACACAGAAGCTTCCAGTCTGAGGAAACAAGACCAGCTGAGAAGTTGGCCAGGTGAGGTTAGCTGTGGCTTGTTCTGGTTCTCTGATCTTCCAATTCACCCCAATACCTGGCTCAGGTTTGATTTTTATTAATAAGACTCTAAAATTCCTGCTACACATTGATGTAAAAGACAACAAGCATAGGCTCTAAGCTTCGAAAGACCAACTTACAGACTTCTACTCTGTGATGCTTTTTGCTCTGAGGTCACAGAGGATGTACCACAGCTAATTCTAGGGTATGCAGTGTTAAATCCTGTTATACCCAGAGCCACAATACTTACTTCTCAGTAAGAACAAGTTTACCTTTTATGCTTCTGTTTATATTAAAATAAGCATAACTATTCTAGCGTCAAAGATTTCCCAGAGTCATAACCCTATACATATTCATATCTGCGGCATCGTCTTCATTATCATATTAGAGAGAATGCATTTCAAGGAAATTTCATAAAGTTGTATTAAATTAGGCGTTCATATTATGTCATAGCTGTGGATGCTCTGCAAGCATGTCCATTTTTTTCAGGGTACCATGCGGACTACAGGACCTTCAGACAATGTTGAGAAGAAAGAAAACATTTAACTCTAACATAAGAAATGTGTCTTTTGAACATCATTTCACATACACACACACATACATCTACATAGTGATCTGCATGTAAAATTAGATGTTCTTTGGCAAGGAGATGGCTTGACAGGTAAAGGCACATGCTACCAAAACTGACAAACCTAAGTGTGACCCCTGGAAACCACATAGTGAAGGACAGAACTGATTTCCATGCTAGTTGTCCCCTGACTTCCGCATACATGTGTGGTGTAAATAAATACATAGATGTATATTTAAAAGTATTCTTTTGTCTGATGTCTGACAGAGATTTATGGAATGCCTACTGTCTTCATCTTAGGCGCTAAAGATAACAAAGAAAACAAAAATACAGCATTTCTATTGTCATGAGGGTTACATGCTTTATATAACCAGGAAGACAGAGAGAGAGAGAGAGAGAGAGAGAGAGAGAGAGAGAGAGAGAGAGAGAGAGAGAGAAGAGGAGAGGAGAGGAGAGGAGAGGAGAAATAAAGAGAAATGAAAGGGAAAAAAGAAGGGAGGAAGGGAGAGAGGGAGGGATAGAGAGATAGAGGGTGGAAGGAAGGAAGGAAGGAAGGAAGGAAGGAAGGAAGGAAGGAAGGAAGGAAGGAAGGAAGGAGCAAACAAGCCTGTATTGTAGGTTTTCTGAAGACAATAAAAATCAAACAGGAAGAACATCAGGGAGGAACTGCGGCAGGGAACTGTGCTATTGTGTAGGTTGACTGTCTTAAGAGAAGTCTTTGCAAAAAAAAAAAAAAAAAAAAAAAAAAAAGCCCAGAGAAGATACACCCATTAGGCACTCTGAAGATGGCATCTCAGGAGGAAGAAACAGCAAACCAATGGAGACTGGTGTAGCAAGGTAGAAACAAGGAGTCATGAAGTCAGTGGAGGCTTATTGGAACAGATGCTGGATTTGGAAGATCTGGCTTGTGTTGGTGAAATGATTGTGGTATTATGGCCACTCCACGTAGTTAAAAGGAAGATTTATTTAGTGGGTGACTTACAAATGAAGGGATAGGTAGATCTCGGGGTCTGGGGAAGGTGTATTGCAGTCCAGCGGTGTTCTCTGGAGCTGTGCTCAGTCTACCTCCACTGTCTAGGGTCCAGGAACAGAGCGAGCGCTCGCCCATCCAGGTCTTGTGTCTCCAGACGCCTCCCTTGGCCCTGCCTTGTAGGCATGACAGTGGCCAGTCTCAATAGGGGTTGGAACTTCCAGATCCAAGCTGGAATGGCTACCCACTACATCTCCCCCTTTTTGTCTAAATAAGAAGGTTCTAAACTAGTACAAGACTATATACAAAGGAATGGTTATCAAATATTGTCCAGGGATAATGACCTAGATAAGATGGAACTACAACCAATGCAAACAATATCAAGCAAGAAACACATACTAAAATCCAGAGAAGTATAGAGCATAGGTAAAAGACATGTTATAAAGATCATTCCAAAAGGTGTCCTATCCTAAAGAACCTGATTCTAATACTTAATATGTTCCATCTTATATCTAATACTTAATATGTTCTATCTAAGATATTATATATACTAAGTTGTAACTGCTAGTCTTCAATTCAATCCCTCAGTGCTGTGGGATGGTCTGTATGTCAAATTGCTCTGATTGGTCAATAAATAGAACACTGATTGGCCAGTGGCCAGGCAGGAAGTAGGTGGGACAAGGAGAGAGGAGAATTCTGGGAAGCGGAAGGCTGAGGCGGAGAGACACTGCCTGCTGCCGCCATGACCAGCACCATGTGAAGACTCCGGTAAGCCACCAGCCACGTGGCAAGGTATAGATTTATGGAAATGGATTAATTTAAGATATAAGAATAGTTAGCAAGAAGTCTGCCACGGCCATACAGTTTGTAAGCAATATAAGTCTCTGTGTTTACTAGGTTGGATCTGAGCTGCTGTGGGACTGGCGGGTGACAGAGATTTGTCCTGACTGTGGGCAAGGCAGAAAAACTTTAGCTACAGGCTTGATCACTTGTTGAACTCTGGATCCTTATGGGGAGATGGCCTTTTCTTATGAAAATAGAGAAGTGTTTGGACAGTGTTAAATAAGGACAGTG
Source organism: Peromyscus leucopus (assembly GCF_004664715.2). Taxonomy (NCBI): domain Eukaryota; kingdom Metazoa; phylum Chordata; class Mammalia; order Rodentia; family Cricetidae; genus Peromyscus; species Peromyscus leucopus. The sequence goes on along the minus strand of NC_051073.1, from coordinate 23,700,599 downwards.
GTGATTTCATGTCATGTTTGTGTTTTGTGTGTATTCTAATTTTCACTTTTAGGAATGCTGTATACTTTTCTTTCACCAGTAGAAACAGAAAGCAAGATGTCAAATCCAGCACTAGGAGCTGGACAGATGACTCAGAGGTGAAGAGTTTGTGCTGCTGCTCTTACAAAGGATCAGAGTTCAATTCCCAGAACCCACATGGGACAGCTCACAAGTGCCTGTAACTCTGGTCCTGGGCGATGCAATACCTCTGACCTCCACTGGCATCTGCACATTACCACCACAACTCCTCACCCTGATACACAAAACACACAGACACACAATCAAAACAACAACACTGTGTCACTCCTCCGGGATAAACCTCACAGTGCCATGTGTGTGGGTGGGCAGAGTGAATGGGGTCAGGTTCACCAGCTTAGCCATATGAGCATTTTAATTGAATTGAAACTAATATGAATTTCAAAGGGTTAAGTCCCTAATTTCTAAAATTAACCAAGTTCTGTAACACAAAATCACATCTGAAAACTGATCTTTTAAGTAAAGTTTTGGATTTCATAAGCAGTTTATGACTATTAAGTATCTTGAGTCCTCCCATGGGGAGTCAGCAGAGCCTGGCACATTCAGTTGAGGCAGGTCCAAGTCCCTCTCCCTGCATCAAGGCTGTGCAAGGTGTCCCACCATAGGTAATGGGCTCCAAAAAGCCAGGGGGTGGAGAACGGGAGGAGGGAAGAGAGGGGGATCTGTTGTTGGTATGTAAAATGAATATGAAGTTTCTTAATAAAGAAAAAAAAGAATCTTGAGTTCACAACAATTAAACATTAAAGGTAAATATGTCTAAAAACCAAGGTTTAGGCTACTTCAAGAGTAATATTTTTAAAATTAGTAGCATTTTACAAAAATAAAACTAAAACTATATAAATTATAAAATAAGTTCATTAATATACATTTTTTTTTGTTCTTTAGGCTTTCTGTACTAAACCAGATTAAAAAATTGTGAAGTCCAACTGTGATCTGTGGTATTGTATTCCCTCAAACATTGTGCTTGCTAACAAACTTATCTGGGGTCAGAGACAGAGCAGCCACAATATTAAACATAAAGGATAGGCAGTGGTAGCACACGCCTTTAATCCTAGCATTCCAGAGGCAGAAATCCATGTGTTCAAGGATACAAACAGGCATGGTGACTCATCATGCCTTTAATGCCAGAAAGCAAGCCTTTAATCCCAGGGAGTGATGGTAGAAAGCTGAAAGGTATGTAAGACATGAGGACCAGAAACTAGCAGCATTTGGCTGGCTAAGCATTTGGCCTGGTTAAGCTTTCAGGCTTTTGAGCAGCAGTTCAGCTGAGACCCATTCTGGATGAGGACTCAGAGGCTTCCAGTCTGAGGAAACAGGACCAGCTGAGGAACTGGCGAGTTGTGATGGCTGTGGCTTGTTCTGGTTCTCTGACCTTCCAGCATTTACCCCAATACTTGGCTCAGGTTTGATTTTATTAATAAGAACTTTTAAGATTCCTGCTACAGTGATCAAATAATCTGTGTCTCATCACACAGATTGGGTGGCTCATAACCCCATGTAACTCCATCTCCGGGGCATGCAAATCCCTTCTGGTCTCTGCAGGCACTTGAATTCACATGCACTTACATATCCACAGACATACATACCTATTTACATTTTAAAAACTAATGATAAATATTTTTAAAAATGAAAATAAAAATTTAAACACTAAATTAGAGTTTTTACTTTTATAAACAAAGTCTAAAATTGGATTCATTTGTTGTTAAAATTTTACTCAAATGGAGATCAATTTGCATACTCAGTTTTCTCATAGTTAAATAAATTCTTAGGAGAGTAAATGAAAATATTCACAAACTGAATTATTGGTCTGTGTTTTAATTCTAATGAAAATATTATCAACTCTCATTATATATTATTACAAGTCAGTTATTAGATTGGGTTATCTCATTCAGTCCTTTGTGAAGTGTTAATTGGTCTACAGTATAAAATGGGGAAACTGACTACAAGATAAGCATGCCGTATTGCCACACCTGCTGATTTTACTTACATGTTATTTATCATAACTTTGAAAGAGCCAAAGACAAAAATGAAAAATAAAAACATAAATGAATAGTAGTCCATATAGCTGCTCATCAAATATTTATTAAACATCTAATTTATGTCATGCATAATCCCATACATTGGGAATATAGTCATGACCAATATAAAAACTTCTCAAATTTCTGCAGCTTCCCCATGTTCCCCCCAGTGTCCTTGATATACATTTATTCTAGATGATGTCATGCAAATCTGAAACAAGGCTGTACAATGTATACCTCAACAGATGTTTTTCCATCCTATATGTCTAGCTTATAGTGTCTACTGTGTACCTCCAGACAGCCTCTGTGCTGTCTCCAGGCAGGACACATTGACTCCACAGTTACAAAGGACCTAAAGTCTCAGGCAAAGAAATCCTTTCTTCTATATGAATGTGTCTCAAGCAATGGGCTCATTTTTCTTCCAATCACAAAGAAAAGGAACTTCGAGCAGCCTTGATATATTTCTCCCTCATCTTATCTATAATTGGGCACAGGACTGTTACCATGTTACTATTTTATCTCTTATCCCTTTTGAATAGTACAATGGGAGTACTCATGCCTGAATGTCAGCAATGATGTCACACAGAAAAATAAAATTTTATAAATGAATACTTTCAATTTAAAAGCTAGTCCTTTTCTGCAGTAGTCTTTAAAGTCTCAGGTTTGTTTTAGCTGTTTGATAGTATACATCATATGTAGATCATTATTAACTTACTTTGAATTTGGCTTTGTTCATTTTAGATTAGAGTTAAAAAAAAAAACAAATGTTCATTTTTTGTTGTTCCTGGGTTAAGTTCTGGAAAAATGTTTAAAACATAAAAATGATGTCATTTATACATGGTGTACTTGGTTGATACATAAATCACTTGTATTTGAGATTGCTGATAGTATCTAAAATTTCCTGGTGACAATAACAAGTTATATGATATAATATTTTTAAGTTTTAATTTTAGCATAGACCACATATTCTGATAATTGTATATATCAAATTGGATTGAAATGTGCAGTGCTGAACTCCAATTAAAATAATGTTTGCATGATTCCTTGACTAGTAGACATTAACATTCTAGTGCAATTAGTAAAGGGATTTAGTGTAGTACCTCTCATATCTACTAAACCCGAAAAATAACACGTGCATGTACTTAGACTAAAGGATCTGCTCTGATAGAAATAGTTCTTATAGAAATATGTATCATAGTATGTTTAAAGTTGTGTAGGAAATTCACATGCCATACTATACAACCACTGTAAAAACCAAAGTGGATTTAAATATACTCCTTTGTATCTTTAGAAAGTAAGTAAATAAACTGTGTGTGTGTGTGTGTGTGTGTGTGTGTGTGTGTGTGTGTGTGTGTGTGTATGTAAATACAGAGACAGACAATAGAAAAATTAAGACGTCTCCATATAGGATGAAATCTCTGGTAACTTTACTGGAAGAATGGATAATGTAAAGACAGATGCTCATATTTTTAGTATCTCAAATGATAAATATTTTGTCTGACAAAAAACAAAAATATATAATTAAAGCAAAACATAAAATGCATATGTGTGTTCAATTTTTATGATATAACAACAATAAAAACATATATGCTCTAACAAGTACAGTGCATTTAAATCTTAATAGTTATAAAATCAAATCTTCTAACATAGGCTTCCATTTGGTGCTTATCTCCTTATCTAATCCCTTCAATTATCAGTGGAGAAACACATCCTCCCCTTTCTCCCTGCTACTACAGGGTACTGTCACTCCATTCTGCCAACAAAAATTTTTAGTGTTGATCTAGGAAAACTAGGCTTCTAGATTTGGACCCTGAGTTAGTTCATTTATCTTTCTTGGTACTATAAGCAAGAAAGTCAATATATTTAAGGCATTAAAAATTCCTTTTGATTTTTGCTTAAGTGCCAAATATTTTCTTCATAGTTACTAAGTAAGGTATGTTAGGTTCTAAAAGAAAAACAAAGCAATAAATATCATAGAGCATCTACTAACAATGTTTGTTGATTTATTTTCTGACATGATTTTAAAATTTAACTTTCATTTTTGCTTGTCATTACATCTATTTATGATATTACTTTAAACCTTCTTATTTATCTTTTACATTTTTATTTCTTATGCCTTGAATTTAGACCTCTAAAGTCATTACTCTAAATTCTGTTATTTCTCTCACTACAGCAGTGATGATAAATATTTCAAGGGCGCTTTATCATTTGTAAAGTACATTCCTAGACATTTTTTTCCTACTGGAATAGTTTTACCAGGTCTATTAGATAGCTGTTGCTTTGTGCATTTTCAAACAGGGAAAAAGAAACTAAGACTCAAAGATAAATAAAATTTTAGAAAAGGTATGTACCTAATTACTATCAATACAAAAAAAAAATAATCCAGCATTTTAACTAATACCACTTCCTGTCCACTTTTCCCTCCCATAATACTTTTGGTCTTTTACTTGTTTTTCATGTTGTTTTCTCTTTTACAGGTTTCCTCCTCTTTTCTTTTATTTTCCTCCTTTTCTCTGTTCTTTTCTTCTTTCTTTGACATGCTCATGCTATGTGGCCCTGGATGGCTTAAAAGTTGCTAGGTAGCTCAAGCTTGCCTCAAACTCCTGATCTTCCTACCTCTGCCAGGAGACATGGATGGTGGTAGGTTGCCCATTATCTAGTAGATGACATGACTCACATGAACATGCAAACACTAGTTGGACTCAGGTTGTTGCTAATTATCACAATGACAAAAAGAAAATATGAAGTTGGGAGCAAGATAAGATGGGGGGCACTGGGTTATGGGAGGGAATGTTAAATATGGTCAAAATAGGTTTTATAAACGTACAAAAAATTTCAAAGAATGAAGTAAATGGCATTAGGAAACTAGATACACTCAGAGCTTTTCAAAATTTTTTTTAACGAATTTTATGGTTCTCTTAAACACATAGGCATGAACGTAAATGTACGCTATCATTAAATTTCCGTCATTTGACTGGAGGTACGAGTTAGTAGTAGAGTGTGTGCTTAGTATAAATGAGGACCTAGGTTCATTTCCCAGCACACAAATCTCACTAGAATATCTATCATCAACATCTAACCAGTAATATGTACATCTATCTTTGCTTTCTATATGCCTTGTAATTATGTATATATCCCGGTTTGGATAATACTTGAGTTCAAACATAGAGTGCATCTTTGCCATGGCAACAGCCAGGACAGACTGCTCAGACCACATGGGAGACCACATAAGAGGCCATATTTGTTTTGATGTGGTAAAGTTTAACTTCAACCAAAAGAATCTGTGGAAGGCTCAGAAGCAAATCAGTTTACAGCCCAAGTAAGACTGTCTAATTTTCCTATAGGACACACAGTGTCAAGAAGCTGCTAACTGGGCCTTCCCAAAAACTACTCCTTCTAGTAAGATTGAAAAACGTGAATAAAATAAGAATTCAGAAAGCCAGAGAAACTTGAGAAACAGACAGAATATGTACAGACTATGTTCAGCTCTGTTGGGTATGAGATTCAGGTCCCAAATGTAATTATTACAGCCTGCTTTAAGATATAGTCTTTACTGTGACTAGGGACAGTACAACTCCAGGAGCCAAGTTCTACTGTGGATCATGCTTCCTCCAATGATATGTGCCAACCATAAATTACCCTTTGCTGTGGTCAATCTGCATGATCAAATCTATCAGTTTCTAAGTCTGTCTCCCTTCAGCCTTCTGCTGTCCTTCATCATCATTTCCCTTACTCTGTATACAATTTTATCCACCTCTTAGAGCATGTATATGTATCAATACTCCTTCAAAAATTTCCTTCAGTTTTTTCCTTTCCTATCACATTATTACAATAGTAAGTCTGCTTTGAAACACAAATTAATCCTGTGATACTGAATAATAGTAGCCTTTTTTTGTATAAACTCATTTTACTACAAGATATGTTGAAAATCCAAGGATTTGTCTTGCTAATGGAACAGTGTTGTCTCTTACGAGCATAATGAGAATAGTCAAATAAGCTCCACAAAGTGTGTTCAACTTAGTGTCACTATATAGGTCAGCCCCATCCCTCCTGAAGAGACACCATGGCATTGGCAATGACCCCTAGTGTCAGATATTGAAAATGCAGTGTTGGGGACAGTGAAGAAGAGCAGGCAACCGATTTCAATATCCAAAGCCTTCCACAAGTGTGGTTATGGGAATTGAGAGCAGGCTGACAAAATCTGGATAATAGGGAAATGTTTTACAAGGGACACAGTATGCCAGAAGAACGCATCATTTGAAATTTGCAAGATTAGGTTCAACTTTATAAAGAGAACTGATGTCCATGTCTTCTCCATGGTGTTGCCTTTGATAAAAAAGTATCTTGAAAAAAGAAATATTAACACTGGGTATGAAGGGTTGGCTCAGGGTTAATAGCACTGGTTACCTTGCTCTTCTAGAGGTCTGCGTTCAATTCCTACAAAGTACAAGGTGGCTTACAACCATCTATAATAGGCTCTGATGTCTTCTGGTGTGTAGGCATACATGCAGACAAAGTACTCATATACATTTAATGCATAAGCAAATAAACCTTAAAAATAGTCACATCAAAACTTGGTACTGAACAGAATATAACTTCTTCTGATGCTGCATCCAATATTTCAGTAATCGCCACAGACCTAGAAACATGAATAGAAATATGGGAATTGTATAGTTCAAGGCAAGTGATTGACATTTCTATTTTCAGAGGGACTAGTATATGGTAATAGGTGGAGCTTCAATTATAGCCTCTCCTACTTTCAGAATTGAAGGACTGCCCAACTAATTGCTAACAGAAATAACCATTACCCATGGATTCCCATTCTTTTAATTCCTTAATTTTAGGGCACCCTCAGGATTACATGCTACAAAGCTTGTATCTATATCTGAAAAATCAACTGAGTCTGAGGATTTAATTAATGTCAGTAGATATTACATGCCTAAGTTTAAGTAAGTTTCACATGACAACACAGCATTTCATCACTGATGAATATTCTAAGTGCCCTGTTTAATACCAATACACTCAAAATTGAGTATTTTGATTCAGTTAACTTTACTTTAAAGACAGAGTCTCACTATGTAACCTTACCAGGCTTAGTGCTCACTGGGTAGACCAGGCTGGCCCTACCTCACAGAGATCTGCCTGACTCTGCCTCTAGAGTATTGGGATTAAAGGTGTGCGCCAGCACTACCAGTTTCTCTCAAAGATGTCAAAAATAGATTTGCCAGCTGAATTATTAAAGAACAGAGCATGGATTTCTGTATAAACACACATTCTGTGCTTATGTAGCAGTCCAGGCTGCTAATAGCTACTCAAGTAAGTGGGGAAATTTTAGGGTTGAAATGAGGCACATTTCACGTTTTTAGGAGACTCTCAGATCTCATTAAGGAATCTCTTCTTTGAAAAGCCATCCCTTCCCTCCATCAACCTAACTTGACAGGGAAGTGGGAACAAAGCCTGGGAACAAAGAATGACAGGATCTACTAATGACTGTTGCTTTACAAGCTTACAAGCTGCTTAGTGGCATGCCATGATGAGAAGATTCCCATCTCTGAAAACATTCCCTGGATGAGAGGTCTTCCTTTATTGCCTGATCTAGGTCTTTTCTAGTTATGGAACGTTTATCAAGCAGCTTATGTTATCCCAGATTCAAAGAGACAAATATTAGATATTCTCTGTGTAGATATGAAAGAGTAGCAAAGTCAACATACTCAAGGGGCAGTGCACAGTCTCCTTTGATTCACCCAGCATTTACATGATAAAAGGTTCTTATGGGCTACTTGTGTTCTTCACCTTTATTTACAGTGTATTTCTGGACACGCGGTCAGACATCAGGATGCTTTGATCTTGTCCTAATATATGTATGTTTGAAAAGGTATTTTCCTCCCCCTTTAATGTGTGTGCTGAACATGTACAAAGTAAATATTATTATACTAATTCTGACTTTAATGGGTGTGACAGATCAAAAAGAAAAGCATGAAAAGGTAGTATAAACCACAGCTAAATTAATAATTATCCATGAATGGGATTTAAGGACTCAGACAAAAAAGATATGATTGGAGGCAAAATTAAATTTGAAATCTTTTGCCAGTGTTTAGACAAGATTAGTGACTTCAAAGCTTAAGTGAATTTTTACATTTTGGTTATGTCTTCACAATAACTAAAGAATTTGATTTTTTCCACAATATTCTGTAAGTAGAAATGTAAGTATTGTATTGTGATTAGACTTGGACCTTTGGATGATTTTTTCATAATTTTAACAAAAAGTCAGTTTTTGAATTTAAAATAATTTATTATAGAATAAATGATTTCCAAGTATGATGAAATCTTCATGAAAAAATACATGATATAGTAAATGGTTCAGAAGTGATAACATTTAATTTGAAGTCAAAATTAATATAAATACAAAGCACAGTAATAAAGCTGGAATTAAATTGCTATAATCCAATAATATGAGATAAAAAGATCTTTCCAAGTATTTGAAAAATATTTGGAAGGGGTTTGATTTGGACACTAAAATACTTACCAACAGTACTACTGTGGTAGAAAGCTAAGATTCATCTAAAGAGATGAATTTGTCCATTATAATGAATTTAAAACATTCAAATATATCTCTACAAGCATATTTACCACAAAGTATCTAGTGGTAGGTTTGAAAATGCATTTAATAAAAAACAACAACTATCTTATATAGTGAGTTTAAGATCTGACTAGATACTGTTATATACATGTGGTGAAAATTTGCAGTGAACATACAGAAAAGATGAGATTTCTAACATACAGCATAATCAAAAAAAAAAAAAAACATAAACCCAACACAGTGCATTGTCTAGTATTTAGAAAAAAAAAGAATTTTATAGTTCTGACACTGTGAGCTCAATAGAACGAGAATTTTGATCTTTATAACATTATTGTTTGAGTTTTGTTAATAATATCCACATCACTAACCCATTTTGAATACTATCCAGGAAGTATCGTAGATTTGATGATCATTTGTGGTGTTTTTATAAAATAGAACATTTACTGTTTTAACCATGTGGAAAGTTTTGAAAATCCCCAGGAGAAGTTCTCAACACCCGGGTCTGGCAGGATCTATCACAAATCAGATCTGGAAAGTAGTAATGCTCTTGGAGAAAACATATTTCTACTGTTTTGAGATGTTTCCATGGAGATGGGTCACAACCATTTTTTAATATTTATGGAATGGTGTGCTTCAGTCTGTTGTAAATTCAGAGCACATGTTCACCAGTGACAAGAACCAGAAGAATGCCATTCATTTTATGAACTGTTAATAAGTCCGTAAACCGATTGTTTTGTAGCCAAGACTCTGTTACTACTGGCATTGGCTGACATTCCAGTTTGGATTTCTCCTTGAAAATGAGTGTGTTTTAATGTCATAGGTCTGCGCTTTTATTCAAAGGGTTGTATCAGGTTTCATTGATGGAGCACAGTTTTCGGGTGTGAAAAGGTAAAGTCATGCCGTCGTTTCATTGTCCGGGGTGAAACCAGTGCTCACATTGTAGGACCAGTGCTTCCTGCTAGAAATTCAGCAGGCACGCAAAGAATGGCTCTTGTGTTATCTTAAATGTTGTTCTCTTGGTTCTTCGATAACAGATGCTAAATTGGATGGTCTAAAGCCTAATGCATGTGATGTCATGTTGTGGAAATTATGTCTGTGTCTAGAACATTGCGTTCTTTGCGAATGTATACAACAAATCAGATAGTATCTGAGAAATTCTAAATTAAAGGACACTGTGCACATGAAACATATTGTTTTATTACTGCAGTGTAATGATGTTTTGCAGATGAAGTTTTTTTTTTTTTTACTATCTTCTACTTCCTTATATACAAAATTACTTTTGTCAGAATCACTCAACACATTCACCAAATATTTGCTACATTAAATAAATGCAAGGCATTTCATGTAATGACATTTAAGATATTAATCCCTCCATCAAGGAATGTTTGGGTATTGAAGATATCATACATAGAAAACGAACTAGCTATAAACACCAGCAACCTTTAAATGACTAAATATGAGAGTTTCCAAACATATGTATTGAAATGTTCCAGAAGAATGAATAACCACTCTGCCTAGTTGGAGTCTGACAGAAGACTTGGGGCCTTGAATAAGTCTAGAAGAGGAAGGGAAGCTGTTAGATTGAGACTTGGGATGCTGGGGAGAAGTCCTCAGCAATGAAGAGCATATTTGCTCTTTTAATGATTTCTATAGGATCAGTGATCTCCAGAGAGTATCCAGGCAGATGTCTGCCTGCTGTCCACTGAAGGTATGATTGTACCTCCTGGATCAATGGAGTCCATTCACATCTGACAACAGTCCATGTGTGAAATGATTTCTCATTGGTCAATTACCAAGTGGTGGATTTTTAAATGTCCTCATTAGGGTTTTTGATCTAAATTAAAGATTGATTTTTTTCCTTTTGTCTACTGAACATTAATTAGACCACTATTTCTCAGATGGGAAACATAACATACGTGGAGAATTAAGTGAATGGAAATGTTAGTAATACTATAGTGAAGATAGTGTGTCATCTGCCAGGAAATGAATAATAAAAATCCCTTATAGACCATGGATTGTGCCAACGGCAAGGAAGGACATACAGCAATGAAAGTTCATTTTTAGCCTAACCCGGTCATAAGAAAGCAATATACCAAACAGAAGAAGGACCTTTAGTTTCCTCATTACTGGAATTTCAGGAACATACTTACAGTGTAGATGATCAGGTCTGTGAAATTAGGCCTGCTTGAGGAGTCTAAATGCGAGCAGAAAGCACACAACTCTTTAAAAATGTATTTGATATAAATCCCAAGGGCTCCTTATGCATGTCATCAGTCTTGTCACATATTTCTTACTAAAATGTAGGGCTTTCTGTATTTAGTCAAGAACTGGAATTCCTGTAATTATTGCCAGAGTGGGTACCATTAAATAGAATACAGTTTCTCCAGGGGATAAAACAAGATTGACGTTTCTAAACTGAGGAATGTTATTTTAACGAGGCATCATGCGACAAAAGCTCTCCACTGCTCAGCTATAACGACACAGGCTTTTTTTTTTTTTTTTTTTTTTTTTTTTTTAAGTAAATAATAGCAGGCAGGTTGATCATGTTTTCAATTTAAGGAATGCATATTCTAGAGGAAGGGTCTTACAAGTATATCTAGGTTTCTGCAAGAGGATCTTTGTTGTTATTTGTCATATAAGATTCATAGCCACCCAGGCTACAGATCGGCTGGATAGTATCAACTCAATGGAAGACCCCAGAGTACATTCCACAACACAGGCACACTGAGGTTTTTGCCTTTCTGGTTTTTTTGTTTGTTTGTTTGTTTGTTTGTTTGTTTTCAAGATGGTTTTTCTGTGTAGCCCTGGCTGTCCTGGAACTCACTCTGTAGACCAGTATGGCCCTGAACTCAGAGATCAGCCTGACTCTGTCTGAATGATGGGATTAAAGGCATATGTCACCAGTACCTGGTGGTCTTTACAATTTGATAAGTAAAAAAGGACCTTTTTCCCAAAACTGTTGGCTAAAAATATACTTTATTAGCAACATCATCATTTTGGGCAGTGAGTCTAATATAAATAAACACACACACACACACACACACACACACACACACAAACAAACAAACAATAAGTCCAAAGGGCCACTTGGAAGACAGTCAGTTGGTACTTTCATTCAGTTTCATTGGCTTGATATAAATACTGATCTGAGCTTACAGTTAATTATGTATTTTTAAGTTGAAACACACTGAGATTGCTTCAGTAAGGAGATATAATTATTAAGATGTTAACCTTTTGTAAAGCAAATAAATATGTTCCCTACAATCAAGTTTACCCTCCACCACACACATGGCAAATCTTTCTACAGTGTGAGAAGGATCACTTAATTCAGGTCTTCCAGGGAATTGCAAGCACACTGATTTCATTAATCACCCAACTCCTTTAGGCATAAAAATTAGTCATAGGCTAGTTGTGCATTCACTTGGGAACATGAAGATGTAAAAGAGTTTCTACTAAATTAACTGCATGAGATTTTTCGAAAAGGAAGAACCATTATACTTAACATAATCAAGATGTACAGTGTGTTATGAGCCTCAGTTTTCACACCTATAGATTATGAGTGATAGCGTTTGTCATAGTGATTATGGTGAGCTTTATATATGTGTTGTTTTTGTCTAGTTAGGATTAAGTGTTTGTGGAAGCTCCTTGAAACCATCAAATGTTGTGGCATTTCAAGATGCTTAACATTACTTGAAACTGGGAATTGGTCTTTAAAGATTCACTCTAGATTCCTCAAAAAAAAAAAAAAAAAAAAAAAAGGCTAATTTTCCCCTTTTTCCGCAAATTTCTTGGGTTATATCTTACGCAATTGATTTTTTTATTTTTGAAACTTTTTTCTCATCTTCATTTCCTATGCCCCTGCCTTTATTGACTGCCATAATTAAGAAGTACAAGTTATTAATTTTCCTAATTTTAGGAAACAGTCTTCAGTTATTCCTAATATGTGGGTTGGTGAGCTAAGAGAGCTTTTGGGGAGGTGCACTGAGCACAATTATTTGAAAAACTGTCCCATGAAGAGTGAGAATCTTTTCATTTAAGCAGGACATTCTTCTGTTCAATGTGAGTTTCATAAATGTATCAAGCTTTCAAATGCTGTGAAAATGTTCTGTAAATAGAAGAGAAGAATGTTTTTCTTTTTCTCATTCACATATTTACAAAACAACAATAGAAAATGAGCTCAAATCAAAAGAAAGGTAGTTTTTTCTTGTCTTCAACGTGTTTGTTCAAATGCAGCAGTTCAAAATATATGTAGATTGCTTGGTGAGGTCATTTAGTGGCGTTGAAAAAAAGTGTTTTCTGATGTTAGGGTCCAAGGAAGCGGAATGGCCTTTCTCATCAAAGTGTTGGGTCCTTTTCCTGTTTAAATAGAGCCTTTGGGATGGAAACGTGATAATTAAGCCAATTCACACTGAAGTGTGAATGACTGTAAGCTCTTTTACCCAGATTGAAAAGAGATGGCTGTATTTATTTTTTTAAGGAGGTCATTAAGCAAGCTTTAGTTAGAAGAATTCCATGCGCTATGTTAAAGTCACATTAAAGGCATTATATGATGTGAGTGAAAACATTTGGGGTAGTGATCTAGAAGAAATAAAGGTTAATTTTGAATGAGTTACTTGCAACTGTGTAGATAGTTTAATTTTATCTCAACTTTATTGTTTTGAATTTGCAAAGTATAACTGGTATGAAGTCTAAATTATTATTTTTATTATTTTATGAGCTAATAAACACTGTAAGGAGTAGTTGGTCTTGTTAGTAGGTTGATAGAACAAGCATTGATCAGACATTAGGAAAATTTTTAAAATACTTAGATGTTTTTCAGCAATTTTTTTCAATCAAGAAACACCTCAGAGTTCTTGGATTTTAGCTGGCTAAGTGGGGCTACATAAAAAGTGGGACTCTGCATAAAAGTCCCAAAAGTATAGGCCCTAAAGTGTAGGCAGTACCATTTTCTTGAGTCCAGTGGTAGTTGACTTGTAGGAAACAATGAAGTTTTCTTTCAGCACCAGAGACCTTAGACCTTGTATTCAGAAATAACATAGACTTTTCTTACTTTTAAAGAAAATTGATATCTAGCCTAACCTTTATATCATTTGCTCTCATAAAAACTTGGTCTAAGCACATAGAAATAGTTTTTTGTTTTTTTTTTTTAACAGTAAATTAAGGATTAAGAACTCAGAACATGAGATTTTCAATAGCCCACTGCTATTTTTTACCAAGGTGACATTAAACATTACTCAGAGATGTAGCTCAGCAACACGGAATGGTTGCTGTCATTTTGAAAAGTAAAGCTTTGAGTTTATGATTTGATTTTCCTAAAGCAAAATATGCTATGTTTATAAGATTTTACATTCATGTATACACATGTACTTAGTTATATGTTCATAGAGAGAGTGCCATTAGAATCATTGATGAGGTATGGGAAGAATTCATATTGGGGAGGGAAAACAGGACACTCGTGTCAGGAGCCATGCTTCAGTTCTTTGCTGCTGTTCCTTCCCTGAGTTAGCATACAGTGGACTAGATGTGCGGACTGGGTCCCTAACAATGAATAATCCATCATGTTCCCTCAACCAGGAAGTCTGTGCTGTAGGTGGCCTGAATGCTACACTCAGAATCAAAACAAGATCAGCCTTGAAGACCTGGAGGTTCTATCTAGACACTCATGAGCAGGAGCCATTTCCACTTATATATTTGTCCTCGTGGGCAACAGAGTGAATATCTAATTAAAAGATTCTTAAGAAGCCCTAAATTTGACATTATATACATTCAAAGATGAGGTCAGCAGCCTACCTGGAATCAAAAATAAGAACTCGGTTGTTTTGAACTCACAGTTGTTTGCTCTGATAGTTAAGGTCTTTTTACTTCCACTAATGATCTGCTTACTTCGTTTCTAACAGGCAATCAATAAACATCAAGATATCCACAATGTGCATATTAATTGACTAAAAGCATAGTAGGTTAATTTAATATCAGAGACTCATTAATATTTTTTGTCGTGAAGACTTTTCTTTTTTTTTTCTTTTCATTGGGTTGCCAAGTTTTTCTCTCCTCAAATTCCTCAAAACTCAATGAATCTAATGAGAAGAAAAAACCAAAGTAAAACCAAATAGCACTGTGCAGCCATGATTTATACAACCTCTTTCAACAAACAGAAGTGCTGGCCGATGGTGGGATGGTGGCTATAAAAACATAAGCAACATTTCATTGTAATTGGTATTGATGACTTAAACTGCACACAGAGAGTGAAAACCAGAAAACAATGCATACTCTGGGATGATATTGCCTTTAGATTAATTACTTATATGATTTAGAATGTTATGGTACATATTATTGCAAAGGCTTGAATTAACTCTTTACCATCACTTCCCACAGGAGAAAAATGTTTCCATGATTCAGACCATAGCGCTGCTCTACTAACTGAATATCAAGACTTTAAAAGCAATTAAATTGCTATGAAGAATTAGTTATCTTAAACTTTGGACAACTTGGTGTTATTTAAACATGTTAATGCTCCTATCATGTATCATTTTGTGTGGGTAGAATGCTTCTGCCCCATATGTTGTGGGAAGAAAAAAATGTAGGCTAGAAAGTTACTAGCTTGAAGAATGTCGGTCTAAGATTTTTTGAGTGAGAATTTAAAAGAAAGATGAGGAATAAAATGAATGAGTGAGCTCACTACATTAATATATGCCCTAATATTCTGTGTTGTGGTTTTGCATTTTATTTCACCTTTTAATTAGTAGGGGACAATGAGAAACTAAAGCAAAATAATTTCTCAAAAAGCTTTACAAATTGAATTACATGAGTTGAAAGGAATAGTAATAGCTATAACTACTCTGAGATCCATCAGATCTCAAAAGAATAAAAGAAAGTACACAGTTAAACTATTCATTAATTTAAATGCACAACTTTTTGCTAATAATAGGACTCAGGAGAAATGAAAGTGAATAAAGAATTGGTTAAATGTAAAAGAAAGGTAAGCATGTTCTTGTTCATGCCATGTCCCCAACTCAGTACCCATAAGTAAGCTTGGACATGCACTGGTGCATGCTCTTTCACGTGCACACACGCGCGCGCGCGCGCGTGCGCACACACACACACACACAGTGTAAAAATCTGACATCGGCTATGAACCCCTCTCATTGAAATACTATGATACTTAAACCCTTAAGTCTTTCTCCATTGTCTTGCATTGGTGGTGTTTCACTAAATTACCAGTATTATTAAAACATTGACGACAACACATAGTGGGAAGCATCCTATAAACAAGGTATATGTCTTGCTTAATGTTCTGCTCAAAAAGTACTCAATGTGACATATATATATATATATATATATATGTGTGTGTGTGTGTGTGTGTGTGTGTGTGTGTGTGTGTGTGTGTGCGTTAAGTATTTACACAGTAGCCTAAACAAATTTTAGCTTAAAAGGTGGATTGATGTTTTGTTTTTCTTTTTCTTTTTTGAAAAAATCACTTCCAACCTGCTTTCTAACACTACTGAGGGACAGCAGCAATTACATTGCTTAGGCTTATCATGCAATATTGTACCATATAAACTAGGCAATGATATTGCTTGGAACTATAATCAGCATGCACAGAGTTGAATGCTATGTGTCCATCAATCTATGCCTCTGACCAGCTAATGTAATTTTTCTGAGACTCCAGGTGCTGTTCTATACAGTGGGTAACATAATAGTTTATGCAGAGTTCTTCATAAATGGCAAGGTTAGTGTAAGTTCTCTGTTAGCATTACACAATATTATCCCCTGTGTATAACATCTCTCCCTGACATTGTGGAGTTTTCAGAGATTAAGTGAGGGTTTTCTCTATTGGTAAATAACCAATCCTTCTGTTGCTCAGTGGAAGCAACAGTGAAATAATTTTAGTATTTGCTAATTATCATGTGAATTAAGACTTTAGGGAGATAAGGAACACAAAGACGGGACTCATATATACTATGAATTGTGAATTATGACATAATATTTTTCGCTCTGTCCATTCATCTTCTGAATATCACAGCAGGGCACTTGATGCTTCTCTTTGGAAAGGGCCTCTGAGAGCAGCATTTTTTTTTTACCCTATATGACATCTATGGAAATATAGTGCAAGGCTCCTTTGGCTAACATCTTTTGCCTTCCTGATCCTTGACTCCCAGAGCACAGGCTGCAGCTTAAAAGGGGATTTTTTGTAAGCTTTGTTGTCAGAACAAAGAATCAAAAGCCCAAGTGTCCTTGTTCCTCTGAAACAAAGAAAATTATTCCCCTGGGGACAGCAGGGGTATTAGAAAGCAGGTCTAGACTGGAGAAGCAGGGAGAAACAGTAAAGAAAGCAACTGAGAAAAATGAAAGGAGTGAGGAAGAGAGGCAAACAGGGAGGGAGAGAGGGATGCAGGAAAAAGAAAGGAAGCGGGCAGGGAGAGAGGGGAGGAAGGAAGGAGGGAAGGAGAGAGGATATTTTTTTCTGGGTTCTGATTTTAATTATTGTTCTAACTGCACAATACGACCTAGGTAAATTATTGATAGAGTTTTGTGGAAAGTGCTCTCCAGCTGGACTTATGTGCATAATTGGCACAATTCTCAATTTATTACTCCACTTTGGTGATGGGGTGTTGGCCAAAGAGGATTGTTGGCAACTATCCATATCTTTCCTGACCTTTTCAGAATCAGGTTAAACATAGCTGGAATGACATGATTTCAAGTGTGTTTTTATTTGGTTCTTGGTGATATTGGGAAGAACAGACTTGGAATGCTACATTTGAGTTAATACAAATGAGCACTTAATACGACTACTTTTTGAAAAGTCTACTGTTCAGGAGACTGTAAAGCAGACAGGAGGTGCTATAATGTCATGTCTGTAAGCAGTTGCATCAAATTGGAGTTTTTCTTTATTGTGAGATGCTCCAGACCCACCTAAGTCCAGTCTATGCAGATACATTTATAAAGTAAGAAATGCATAATTTTCAAAACAGAAACATACATGGTGAAAATTACTTCAGCTAGTCACTTTAATATTGTTTTTAATTCTACAGTTTTATACAAAGCTAAACAACTAGAATATTAATAAAATGTTTTACATTCATTAGGTGCTTGCCATGCAAAATTTTTTTTCTTGTAAACAAAATGAAATCCATTACTTTGTAGAACTTGAAATTATTCCCAAGAGGGTAACCATTTATGCACAAATTAACTTGGTAATTAGCAATGACACAAAGAATCTTGGGGAACTGGTGTGTCATCGTTTTGTGTGGAGAGAATGGAAGAGAGTAATTTACCTTTACTCAGTAGCTAAGCCCTAGTTGAATGTAAATTTAAATTCTGTTTAAAGGACAGAGGGGATCAGGTTAATTTTCCAAGGTGTATGAATTCCTCCAGGCATTACACCCCTTGTGCATTCCAATAAAATATACAAATACTTGTCTTTTTTGATTTCTGTTTCCCAAAGCGAACCGGGGCCAAGGAAATACAGCTAGAAGGCAAGGAACTTAGCCATAAAGCCTGATGAAGATTTCAATCAAAGGCAAGTCACAGATGGAGACTGGAGAGAGAAAATAACACTGTGGCCCAAGCATTCCCCTCCCCCCGCGGCATGGCAGGGTGGAACTTAAAACAAAATGGAGAGTGCAAATAGGTCTGTGTGGAAGCATGTTCCTTTGCAAATGGTCAAGATCTCTGGAGAGTAGTGTATTAAATTGCAGATATTATCTAGCTAAACCCCAAATCATAAAAGCATGAAATTAGTAATTGACTCAATTTGCCTCATTTATTAGTAGCTCAGACCTCTGCTTGAATTAATATTGCCCAATGGAATTTCCAGCAGTGGTGACACGGTAGAGCATGACAGAGATTAGCGCCTGCTTCTATTACTGTATTTCGCGTATCCCACCTCCTCCAATTAGGTTAGCTCTAATCTAATATGCATGCTTTGGGCACTTTGATTGTCAATCAGATGTGACACTAATTTCTTTTATAACGTCACGTTCATTTTGGGCAACGTGGAGCCGCCCATTCTACTTTAATGTGGCATGCTCCTTTCAGCCGCGTGGTGTTCATTGGCTGGTGTAGGAGTTGACATATTTTCTTTCCTATTGGCTTCAATCATATACAGTAAGTTGATGTTTTTTGTACTCACATTTTTCAAATGGTAATGGTCGATATTTAATATGCATAAGCATGTATTTTAACTTAAAATGAAAGGTTAGCCCAGTTTTTTAAAAGAGAATATTTTAGAATCACTAAAATAATTTGATTTTTTTTTTTTTTTTTGACAGGACTAAACCCTCGGCGTCTGGGAGACAGTTGTGTATTGTGTAGCTGGGTCTGTTTGCGGGGCCCCTGGCAGTGTGAGCAAGATCTATTCCTGGTGCATGAGCTGGCTTCCTGGATCCCATTACCTATGGTCAGACACCTTGCTCACCCCTGACAAAACGGGGGGGGGGAGGGTTGATGCTGCCTCAACTGTCCCCCCCATTGGGAGAACTTATCCTGTTGGAGGAGAGGATAAGGGGGATGAGGGGGGAGTGGGAGGAAGGATGAGGGGGATCTGTGGTTGGTATGCAAAATGAATGGGCTGGGGGGATGGGGGGGTAAGGACAGGGGAAAACATGGCTGATATGTAAAATTAAATCAAATTATAAAATAAAAAATTATTTTTATATTATAAAAATATTAAAAGTTAGTTGAAATAATTAATTGTTTTCATGAACAGCAGGCCTCTATGACAACAAACTAAAGGAAATTTTGATGCTTTTTTTTTCCCTATCACTACCTGAAATTATTGGTTTTGACAGAAATCATGCTTTATAGGAGTCAAGTAAAGCTTAGTGCCATAACTTCCCAGTGAGTGTGACCTGAGTTGTAAGAGCAGAAACATAAATCTTGAAGGCAGCGACGTGGCTTCAGGAGTTTAATCCACAGCCATCAGTACAGAGCACAGCCCACGTGCTGTAACTTGGACTTCATCGCTTTTATCCCTGGCGATGAACACTCTTCCGGGAACCGTCTGCCTTTGTGCTTGGACTCTGTACTATATGGAAACTGCCTACCACCAAGAATACAATGTCTGCTTCTTCTGTTGCGGTGTGATAAGAAAGCAAACAATGCCAAAACACAGAAAGCACAGGCACCATCACAGTCTGAATCGGCTTCAAATGTGTATTATTGAGTCATTGACTTTACAAGGAAAGAATGGTCTCAAAACTGAAAGAGGTTTAAGTAAAACTCCAGCCAAAATTTGTATTACGAGAGGGGAAGAGATTGTAATGAATGTCCTTGCTCTAAGATATTTCCAGCAGAATTAATGACCACCCGGAGTTAATGGACCTGGGACCACAGGCTCTTCCAGTTGATCATTAATCCTCAGGAAATACTGGCATCGTCTATGTTATTGTTGAAACTATATATAGCTAAGAGTTCTACTGTGTTCTTTCATTGAAGCTTGAGCTATATCCCACCTGTTGAATCAAAGTTTAATATGTACTTACCCAAATCCTGCATAACATAAACTATTACTGGCAATAATTTTCATACTGAAATTGTCACCATATAGACAGAAATGTTTCTAACTTCTGTGATAGATTACAATGTTTTCATTTCATAATTTCCTAGCCACTATTTTCTGAAAATGCATATCTTATTATTTTTAATTTATACATTTATTACTATTATTGTGTATGCCTCTTTCTCTCTCTCTCTCTCTCTGTGTATGTGTGTGTGTGTGTGTGTGTGTGTGTGTGTGTGTGGTATGTATATGTGTGAGTGTGTACTCCAGGGCCTGTGCTTGGAGGCCAGAGGATAACTTTGTGGAGACCGTTTTTTCCATCTACCTTGACCTAGGTTATATGGATCAAAATCAGGTTCCATGATTACATTCAAACTACTGTTGAAATATCTTGATCCCTTGGCCCCAGTCAAAGCACATATTTTAAAGCCACTCAGGAGAGTGCATATTTTAACTGAATTCTAACATTTAATATAATTAAATATTTAATATATTTAAAATGTGAGTATTAACTAAAAGTCTAAAAATTGTTCATCCTAGTAAATTCACTGAAGTAGACTCTCCATAAGTGTGAAACTAAAGTTGCAGCATTAAAGGTTTGTTTCTGCACAAACCAAGACTAGTAACAGTATTCTGCATTTCAATGATTACATATTTTCTGTGTTATTTTAGTTCTGTAATGGTATTCCTGAATTTATTACTGGGTCTCATAAGAAAGGAGTCCTGCAAAAACTACACACCAGAAGCAGCTGGAAAGTGCTTGTTCCATAGTTCAAGTTTGGGAAGTAGAACAGAGCAAGGAATGAGGCAGGAGGATGCAGTCAAAAGGAAATCAACAACCATTTCCATTCTGATGGTGTAAGTCTGTATCTCAGTCCACCAGTTACACAGCTGACAATTCATCCTATAATTCCTGGGAAGTCGGATGGACTCAAGAACACCCCAGGAATCTTTGAGAAGAACAAAGTCACAATCTGTTAGCTTTTCAGTTAAAAAAAAAAAAAAAAAAAAAAAAAGGCAAGTTTGGAGAACCACAATTCTTTTTTTTTTTTTTTTTGGTTTTTCGAGACAGGGTTTCTCTGTGTAGCTTTGCGCCTTTCCTGGAACTCACTTGGTAGCCCAGGCTGGCCTCGAACTCACAGAGATCCGCCTGTCTCTGCCTCCCGAGTGCTGGGATTAAAGGCGTGCGCCACCACTGCCAGGCGAGAACCACAATTCTGGTCTAGGCATGAACCTTTGCATATCTAGGTTATAGTAATTAATTTATTAACTGATTTTTCAGGATGGCAGGATAATATTAAACTTGAAAAGGACAAGATTTTAAAAACTGATCTACAACAGTTGAATAGGCACATGTAAAAAGAACAAAGGAACAGGGTGAATTTCTGTCTCATACCATGTACTAAAGTGAACTGAAAATGGACCACAAGCCTCAGCAAACAAGTGGGAACTCATAGAAGAAAAGGTCATGTTAATGTTGAACGATTCTTTTTATGAATTAAGAAATAGGATCCATGATAATAAAACCCAGAAAATACAATTCATCAAGATTAAAAGAGATGATTTGCTTCTTGGGGTGAGAACACAGTCCATAGAACCAGAGAAAGATCTTCACACCACATTTGACCTGATTAATGACACATGTATAATCTATAAAAAGAAAAAAAAAGGTATCTCAGTCATTAACCACCAATTTGCCCAATTAAAAGTGGGCCAAAGATCTGAATAGACATGTTTCAATAATGATATGCATATGACCAATTGGCACAGTAAAAGATACTCAGCATCCTAGCCAGCAAACAATGGGCAAATGAAAACCATATGGAAATACGGCTTCACATCTACTAGAATACCTAGAATAAGGTGCTATTGAGAATGGGAGTGCTTAGCACTGCCTGAGGCACAGGGATCCTAAGTGCAAGGCCTGCCTGGCCAACAGAGTAAGTTCAAGTCCGTCCTTGACACTTGGCTCAAATTCAAATGTAAAAAGAGGGAAGAGTATATAGTTCAGAAGTAGAGAGCTTGTCTATCATGTATAGGGCAATTGGTTTAATTTTCACTGGGCCGGGGGAGAGGGAAGGGAGAGGGAGATAAATGGAGAGAGGTTAACAATTGAATCATGCCATCCACTACCAACTGGTGGTAAGAATATAAAATGGTAAGAATATAAATATAAATAAAAGGTAAGAATATGAAATATAAAATGGTACTTCCATTTGGGAAAACCTCCTGGAAATAATCCTTGAAGATTAAATACAAATTTACTCTATGATTCAGCTACTGCACTTCAGGTATACACATGTAAACACACATAATCATACATAAATTATTGTAGCAATACCCCAATAAAAAAATTATAAAAATGGTCCAAAGATCTATCAAGTTATGAATGGATAAACGAAATGAGTTATAATCTTTGAAGGCAACATTAGGCAATAAAAAGAACGAAGGCCTGACAAATGCTTTGTCATGAATTCCCTCTAAAAACATGCTAAGTGAAAGACTCCAGTCTCAAAGAGTACTGTGATACATGAATATATGCATAAGAAACACTCAGGAAAGGCAACTCTCCTGCTGTTTCTGTTTCCCTCTCTCAGTCTCTCTCTCTATATATGTATATGTATGTGCACACACACACACACACACACACACACACACACACACACGCACAAGCAGATAGGGGATTGCCTAAGCAGAGGGAAGAAATGGATATTGAGGATGGGGAGAAGTAAGTTACCTTTTGGGTAAGGAGGTGGTTTAAATTTCTGGCAATGTTCACAGGGTAAATGCATTTGAGAACATTAAAGTATATACTTTAATCCCTGAATTATTAGTGTGCGGATTTATCTCAATACATGTGATTGAGACGAGGGGGAGGGGAGAGAAAGAGCAAGGGAAGAGTGGATAAGGGAGGAAAAGAAATGGAGATAAAGAAAAAAGAGAAATAAATCAAAGGGAGGAAAGAAAACAAACAGCAATCAATGTCCTTTTTGATTGTTTGTTTTGTTTTTCGAGACGGGGTTTCTCTGTGTAGCTTTGTGCTAGAACCCACTCTATAGCCCATGCTGGCCTTGAACTCACAGAGATCGCCTGGCTCTGCCTCCCAAGTGCTGGGATTAAAGGCGTGCACCACCACCGCCTGGCCAATGTTGTCTTTTAATAGTAATGTTGGAGTTGTTTCCACTGACATAACTCACTCATATATAGAAACAGCAGGCTATTTACTTTCCATTCATACTGAACATTTTTTTTTCTATTGCTGGGGACGTAGTTCAGTGATACAACATGCATGAAGTCCTAAGTTCTATGAGTGTGTGGTGGGAGATCCCTTTGTGATGCTTTGATAATGTGACTGCAGTGTGCTGTTTTAGCTCTTCTGGCCTATTTTTCTCTAGCATTTCTCATTCGTCCATTTTGTTAAGGCGAATGCCATACTTCATTTCCCAGATTCCTCTGAACTTTCAGAGCTTCAAACTCCTAGAGTACTTGATGTGTTCTACACCATGAGCGCACTGTTTCAGTGAGTTTAGGAAACTTGGCTCCCACAGCTGCTGCGGGTAAGCAAGAGACAGGCAATTTAGTTATCTCCTGCGATTACCTAGGCTGACAAAGTTTGACCACCAATGACTAAGGAGACTCCCATGAACAGGATGTGCCCACATCACGTCCACAACTTGGGAGACCAGAGAGCAGCCAAGAATCACCAAGGAATAAAACTTCCTTCCCTTTGCAGTTACTGGGTCATTTTTAGTGTATTCGATGACCTTCTCATGAATCAAGGAAATATGAGACCAGATGCATATGCATCATGTTAGAATCTTTACATACAACAAAGACCCGCTTCTCTTTAATCTCTGGGAATAATTAATCAGCAGGGAGCTTTCTATAAGTTTGAGGGACACTTTTCCTTGTTCTTACTTAGGATCAACTTCTCTTTAGTTATTAAACCAAAGAACATTTCTTGACCTTGTTTTTAGATATTTAAAGTTGTTGTGCAGTGAGTTTTCACTGAATAAAAGAGAACACCAGAGAGGGAATATGGAGTGCTTTAGGAAATGAAGAGAGAGAGAGAGAGAGAGAGAGAGAGAGAGAGAGAGAGAGAGAGAGAGAGAGAGAGAGAGAGTAGGATGGGTGTTCATTTGTATGCAGATATGTGGAGGCTGAAGGTGAGCCTTGGGTGTCATTTCTCAGGCATCACTGACCTTCCTTTTAGAAACAGCATTCTTTTCCTCACCTGGAACTTGCCAAATCATCTAGAATGCCAGTCAGTGAGCCCCATGATTCTGCCTATAAGAATGTGCCACAGTCTCTGCCATTTTCAGCTGGTTTCTAGGAACTGGAACTCAGGTCATTGTGAGGCAAACACTTTACTAGAGAAACCATTTCCCCATCCCATGAGAAGACAGGATTACTTCTCTCTCTCTCTCTCTCCCTCCCTCTCCCCTTCCTTCCTTCCTTTCTTTTTATATTTACGGATTCTTTGTTTATCATTACAAGATGCTATCTTAACCACTGAGCCACCTCCCCAGCCCACAAATGCCATCTTCACAAAGATGTTAATTTATTCCTAGTGGTGTGCCATGACTATCCCGATAGTTTTTACCCAAATATTCACACTAAGAAAGGCCTCAGATCAAGTGCAGTACTCAACAGTGCACTAGTATCATCAAGGTTTCCCCTAAATTTGGTCAGGGTACAGCTTTCTCTTATTTGAAATAAAATAGTGAAGTAAAATAATTATAGTGACGCCAGTTTGTTTTGTGTTTTTTCAAATCCTTCATAAAAAAATTCTGTTAGCCATCACAATTTTTTTCCTTGCACCAACATCGAGCTTAACACAGCTCTCAATGAACAAAACAGTTTTCTCACTTCCATCTGCTTATAATGATGGAAAAGGTCCTCCTTGTCCACAGTTGACTGACAATATTTTTCAAGCATTTAAACAAGTATTAACCATTCCACTCTCTCATAAAATTAGGATCTCCAGAAATTAGGAGGAGAACACACTATTTCTCCTTATTCAATCACTTTCTTTCTTGTAAACTTATCATTTTTAGTGTTTGTGATAGTGCCATCTATCATGGGCAGTGAATTGAACATGGTCAGAAAACAATGTCTATGCTATGAGCTGCCAGAACGATCGAGCCACACAGGGCTCATTGGCATGGCATTAACTTGGTCGTTTAAATCTTATTAATTCAGACACTGCTTACTCTCCCTTCTGGTATTTGGCTCTAGCTTCAAATTTGCAGGCAAGCATTTATATTTGGATGTCATTTCCAACATGAATGGCAAATGAGAGAGTATCAAAATATAAAATCGGAGAAGAAATTATGTTCAGTGGCAAACACTGGTGTGTCAGTATAAAGGATATAGTATTAAAATGAACACCGAATTTATATTCATTTTAATCATTTGTTATACTTTGACTTTCTACAGGACTGTAAGATAAACTTAATAATCACCTTTTTTTTTGTTTTTTTTACCAAGTTAAGTGTGATGTTCACATATTTTGCTTCATATAACAGTCCACTCAGCTATAGGATTCATAAAACAAAAATAAAAGATTTTCAATTTATTTTCACGTCTTAACTTTTTACAAAACATTTCTCAAGCTGTCAGACAAATCATTCATTTAAGCTGCTTGCAGGGTGGAGAAACACAATGTGCCTCAATGGAAATCAATACAAAGGAACCATTATGTGTCCTGCCTCTGGCCAGGGGCTTCAACATATAGACAAGGTTACTAATTGTTATAAAACGTTGCCATTCAGTCAAAGGTGAAGCAGATTATGAGTCCTCTGAATTGTTGGCAGTGGACTTAGTAAAAATACAACGGGGAGATTTGTAGGAAGTACTAGTCACTTGGATATCACTTTAGGCGGGTTCCAGTAAGCTCCACAGTTCCCGTTACATGCTTGCAGCAGAAACTAGGTGGGCAGTGATAAACATCTGTGAACTGTAGTGAAAATGGTACTCTATCTGAAGACATTACTCAGAGAATTGTGAAATGTGGTGACGTGAAATGGCGACTGAGGACGTGGGAATCAAAAGTAGAATAGGGAGTTCTCTAGCAGGAGGTCATGTCAGTGTCCAAAAAATTTAATTGTAGTCTTTATAATCTATTATTTACTTCAGAATCTCTGAACTTAAATTTGTTCAGGTATTTAAGACATATTGTCTATTTAAATTCACTATGGATTTCCAGTCCCCATCCAGGGAAAACAAGAATATTTTGTCAGGTAGAGTGTCTTCAAAAAGTTAAATTCAGTAGCAGACAAGTCTCTAATTGCCCACATACCTTTACAGGGATGTCTATTATACTGTCAAGAGACTGTTGGAGTAAGGCAATTTGTTTTCTTCAAAAATAAATTGGGAAAAGAGAGCTCACAGAAATTAGAGAAAGAAACCTTAATGTCACCCAACTTAAGTGACTGCTGCTGTGTGGTCAAAAGTGACTAAGAGCAGTGGTGTAAATCAGCCATTCCTAACAGAAGGTCTGAGGCCATCTGTAGGGAGAGCTGTCATAGAGATCACAGAACACCCTGTGAGCACTACTGTAGAATAAAGTAGATTGCATTGGCCATCTGTGCATGTTAGGGTTTTCCAAATGTCTAGATATAAGATCAGATGCAAATTCATGTTTATACACATCTACACCCTCCCTAGTTGTTATTTTGTGTTTAGTACTCTTTCTGGAGTATGGGTCTTTGATTTATTTTTGTAATTGAAAGAAATTCACATACATAGACTGATCGGTCACAGAGGAGGGAAAAAATGCCTTTTCACAGTACACAATTTTGTCTTTTTGAATGGTATTATTTAGCTAACCCACAATAAACCATCCACATGTCACAAAGCCTTGAAGGGTTGGCTATCAATACCTGGGGAAGAGGGGCCAGAAACATGTCTGAGGATAGATGGTTCCAAAGATTAAGGACAAAAAGCACATTTTCAGCAAGAAATTTGGCAAGGATACAGAAACTGAAGCCTATAGTGAAACTCAGAAAAACCAAATGAAATATCAAGAGGCTCCTGTAACAGTCAAGAGGCTCTGTCGGAGAGGAATAAATAAGTAAATAAATTACAGAGCCTTTGAGAAACATGAGCTCAGGAACCAGAGCATCTGGGTTGTAATCCTTCTGTCTCCTCCTCTGGTAACTGATCTTGGCCAAGTTACCTTCTTTTTCTCTAAACTCAGGTTTAAAAAAACAAAAAACAAAAACAAAAACAAACCATAATATAAGCTAAAACACAGAGTTTTCAGATTTTCAAGATTAGGATGCATTTCTGCCTTTGAAATATTCCTTGGATAACATTCTGTTTTGCTATGTTAACAGAGATCCCGATTTGTGTGCAAGAATGATTGTTCTACAAATGAAAACCATGGTGTTCATTAGCAGATCATCAAATTAAAAACCAAACTGTTGTGGATTGTGACATGGCTGCTCACTGACAAGCACAGCCCAGCTCCCTCTTCCACCGAAGTAACTCGGTATGTTTGTCGTTTGAGTCCTTGTTTGTCTCATATCCGTCTACCCCGAGACACAGCTAATGGAGTTCAGGCGAAACTCCATGACAAGGTGATATGGCCCGCACAATTTTGGATTAGAGCTTCCGGTTGTGGTGGAGATAACCTTCAGTCCACTGTGTATTTTTTTCTTTGTGTAATGTCGCACAGTGTTCAGACTGGAAACTGGATGTGCAAAAGAAGTCAGGTTGTGCTTCCACTATGTATTTAATAAGTAGATAGGTTGCTGATTATCTTTGTATGCTGAAATAAGTTGTCTTATTTCACATGTGATAATGCATAGAAGCCACTAGGCTTCTCTCTTTACAGAAGTAACTGAAGGCTTGAATTCTATATTTAATAATAATATAAATATTATCATTATTATTTCTGTGGCATTTTATTCATAATATAGTATCAATATTCATAATATACTATCAACTTTCATCTCTCAGGTTAAGATACAAAATTTTCATATATAATTTCAGGCAAGTAATAGATAGAATGAAGATTCCTAAGGGATTATGTAATCATACTGCTTATCAGGTTCTGGTGCAAGAGTTTGTCATTTGGACTCAGAAAAGTTTAATTATAAAGGAGAAAAACATAAGTAAAGGAGAAAAGGAAGTGAGAGCTTGAGATGCAAATGTTAGCTTTTTAAAATTAGACTTTTTAGTTTTTTTTTTAATATATGAATGTTTTGCCTGCATATGTATATGTGCCATGTATATTCTGGGGTCAATGGGAAGGCATCAGATACTGTGAAACTGATTTATGGATAGTTGTGAGACAACATACTGATGTTGGAAACCAAATCCAGGTCCTCTGCAAGGACATCAAGTGTTCTCAACATTTGTGTCATCCCAGCCCCCAAAAGTTGATTTTTGACACAGACATAGCTGAAATTGGATTACAACTAACTTTCCTGTCTGAGGAGCTGAATAAACTGTAGCCATAGTCCCTCATGGGCTAGAGGCCAAGACTGCTTCATCTACACTGTTGTTCTGTACCTTGGAAATTAGAGATGCAGTTTTTTATAAACAATAGTACTAGATGGCCCTTAACAAAACTTTAAAGATAAGATAAACTAAAAATGAAGAATTGACTCAACAGTAATTAATTTAAGCAAAGCAACACACTAGGTATTGATATGCTCTGAATATCTTCTTGGGAACGATCTGGTCTCAAGTACACATATGATATGTGTAGATTTTAGTGCAATGCATTTTTTTTTCACATTCTAGCTGATGCATTTGCAATGCTAATTCTGAATTTCCTACACTGACTCACTGTCTGAGCCAGGCATCAGTCCTCATGTATCCTAACTAGATTTCATTCCTGGAAAGATTGCTCGATTGGTTCCATTTAGCCCTTTTCCAGCTTGGATGCGTAAGCTGGTGAAAATGGAAGCCAACCCCAAGGCCTGTCAGCCAGCCATCCCACAAAGCTCACTTGTATGAAGACATTAGTTCTTCATTTTGTTGAAAAGGCTACTTCTAGGTCTGATTTAGCTCTGGGGTGAGGTCATTTCTCAAATATGCATTGAGTAACCAAATTCTTGCTAAAATTATCTCCTGGCAATTTTCTTTTGTTAAATAACATATTACACTTCTTTGAAAGGAATATATTGTGGTTACACAGTGGCATTTCCTCAACATCTCTTTTCCCAAAAATAAAGGACCTGGTAGAGTTTGGCTCTTGAGAACATGATTAGTCCCCGAGCTGTACAGAAAACAAACTGACAACGTGGATAAATGCCTTGCCTTTTACCCAGTGACCATGGCTAGTCACAGTAGAAATTGTAATGAGCGGGTCTGCAGAGAAGAGTCTTCACAGCAAACCAGCAAAGCAATGGTGGGTATATAAGAAAGTGATGGCCATCCCAGAGGAATCTCCTTTCTTACAGCCCTATACTTTGATGCTTTGAATCCTGAACTTTTGAACTACAGTGGCTTTATCTCATCCCTTTGCGGAGATTTGCAAGGTTCTCATATACCACTGACTGTAATCATATTCTTAAAACTAAATGATGTGATGATCTCTAAAAGAGACATTACTGCCTCAACAAAATTGTAGAAGCAGCAAACACACACTCCAGCAAAGCTCTTGTCGTATGATTGGTTCTGTTACAGCTTGCCAGGGAAAGCATCCTTTGTTAGACCTCCAAAGCACCAACAATTTATAATAAAGCCTGTAAGTCATTATCAGAGGCTAGAATGTTCTTTATAACTAGGAGAAAGGCATAAAGGGAAAGCTGAAGGGGCAGGAATCAAGAGAAAAACCCAGCATGTGGCCGGCTGAGGATATACAATTGAAGCTGAATGTATTCTTCAAAAGAATTATTTTTAACAAATCTCTTCTCAGTTTGATATATGATTCAGCAAATGTCCTGGTTCTTGTGTTTTGTGTCTCTTTGGTACTTAGGGGATACGGGTGTATCGGGTTCCCAAGGATAATAAGATTAGGTTATTGGAACAAATAAAGAGACGATTGCAACAAAGATCAGTGTCTCACAGACCCTCTCTGCGCTTTGCTGTCCACTTCAATTTCTGGCTTAATGTAATGAGAGGAGCCATAGTTACACAAAAGGGGCCTGGTATTTCAATTAGTCATTAAAATTTAAGGGCTCCATATTTTCAATAAGGATTACTTTAACATTTTTATGTATTAACACATTAAACATATTGATTCTAATATCTGCAGAAATAGGGTCAAATTTCCTAGCTATCTTATTGAATTCTGCTACTTTCAGTTATTTTCAAAGCTCACTGAACCATTTGACTAGTCCACCTTACAAACAGCTAAGCAAATTTATTTCCCTTGCTTCAAGTCTTTCTTTAATGAACATATATTTCCAAATGCTGTAGTACCAGGGCTTGCCTTATCTAGATTACAATACCTGTGAATTAAAATGTGCTCTATGCTAGATGGAAGAAAACAGTCTCATTACCCAGTTACACAACTAACCATCTCTTAAATTAAGTTTAAAAAATATTTAATGGCAAATATCAACTCTAAAAATAGAAAATATGGAAATGGAATTTCAAAAAGTAAATCTTATAAAAAGGATAACTATACAGCGGACAATGTCACATGCTTCATAGAAAGTAGCCATTAATCATTGATGAAACTATAATATTTATGATGACTTTAGACAAACAATACAAACCTGATGGAAACTTGCATATGAAAGTCTACTGAGCTATAATTTGAGAGTGCAAATATGCATAATTTAACCTTCATGGAAATTACTAGAGTAAAGAAAGAACAAATCGGTGTGTGAGACAGATAAAATTTAAACCATGTATTTATCACTTGTAGATGTTCATCTAGTCATTATGTTACTTTTGTTTATGGAGACAGGATGCACAAAAGGATATGTGTAACAGTAATTGTTCATAGACCTGGTCCACAAATGAGGATATTAATGAGATCCTGGCTTGAATTCCACATTCGCAGTACACCATGTTTCATATGTGAATTATATAGGGTACTAATTCTTGTGGTTTGAATAGGAAATGCCTCTGCCAATGGCACATGTATTTGAACAGTGAATCCCCAGTGTTTGGTGCTGTTTGGGAAGGTAATGGAACATTTGCATGGCTGAAGCTAGCTTGTGGCTTTGAGGTTTCATAGTCTGGACTCACTTCTGTGTCGTCTTTCTCTCTCTCTTTGGTGTCTGGGTTCAGATGAAATATCATAACCCTGCTTCAGGGTGTCAACTGACAGTCACACTGAGGGAAGCTTGAGCAAAAGAGACCTCAAAGCCCACCCCCACAGTGACACTTCCTCCAACAAGGCCACACCTCCTAATACTGACACTCCCTTTGCGGACCATTTTATTTCAAACCACCATCACACTATGAAAACAATTTTTTAAACAAAGTGCCATATATATATATATATATATATATATATATATATATATTAAATGATTTACTTGAAATTAATATGGAATTGGTAGATCCTCATTTCATTCATTATTGAATCTAGAAAGATTTTTAAATTTGTATATGAAACTTCAGTACATCAGGAAGCTTAGATATTCAGGTTCTCTATATACTTCCTAATTAACTCCAAATATAGGACATCGATAAACCAAAGCAACAAACAAAACCTACATTAACATGAGAGTTCCAAAACCATGATATAGAAACTCTTATCCTTATCCCTGACTTCACCACCAGTGGAGACTCTTTCAATCTCAATTAAAAGAGTAAAATTATGGAGGAAAATAGGTGCAATTTTATCTTTACATACATCAATATCTCCATGTTTTGAGGGTCCCCTTTCTATGCATCTAGGGCCTTGGGATTATAAGAGTTTTCTTTGTCCATTCTGCATTTACATGGATGTTGGAGACCCAAATGCTGAGTCTCACATTTGTGTGGGAAATACTCTATCAGCTGAGCCATCTTCTCAGGCCCTAGTGTACTTCAAAAACAAATAAACACACTCACACCTGAACAAAAACTAGAGATATTAGAAGCTGTGCTACCACATGTTGAAGCCCCAACACCTGGATGGCAAACTTAGACAAACCATGATTAGAAAGTACAGTGACAGGTATAAGCTATAGCTGCCATTTAATCAAACTTATTATTCATTTGGATAACAATGAAGGCAACACACATGATATATTCCGGGTATATTAATATCTGTAGGGAATTTAAAAGTTCTCCCTAGTTAGGCCAATTATTAAAACCTCAAAATGAATTAAACTCATGTCATACCATCCTTACTATCACTGATTTTCCCTATAATGAGCCCACCTGAGAAGCCCAGATTGTCAGAATGTTGAAAAAAAAAATCTCAGAACTTTCCACAGTACCACACTTTATTGTTTACCTAGTACCCTGTGGGAGAAGAATCTCTAACTTATTTATCCTCTGAGCTGAATTCTGTATTCTTTTGCTCTATTCTGTTTTCTCAGAAAGCAGTAGCCAAACTTCATTCTCTGTAATTTAATATTCCTGAATCTACAGGCACTGCAAGAAGGAAGAGAGCAAAATAATGTGGAAAGAATTTCAAAGTTATCAAATTATCAAGGTTCTCTATGTATGTGTCTCTTTTTGTCTCTGTCTCTGTGTGTGTGTGTCTAAAAAATTTAAGTATGGGTAATATGAGTGACTATATTTAAAAAGCCAAATGACGAAATGTGGCAAATGATCACTGAAGTAAGTTTTCCAATTGGAACATGTCTGGGTAAGTGGATTCCAATAGAACATTACTTTTTGGTTTAGAATTACTCTCCAAGCCAATATCAATTTCCATTTTTGGTGAATAAGTCAAATTGAATGAGCACAATTCTGGTTCTAAATATTTTTTAACTTTTGTAATTATTTCATCCATATAAGTTATTTTAAGTTTGGTTTGCTGAGATTATGAGCTTTATTAAACCAAATATTTTGAAGATACAATATATAGATGATGAAGATTGATCCTAAGAACCATGTCCTGAGTATTATGGCCTATATGTATTTATTGATTGCTTTATCAAGAATGTCTGTTAGTGTTATTTGCTGATCTTCAGCTTACTAACAGATGGGAAAATTATAAAAATCTGTGAAGTGAAATTTAGGCATTCTAGTATTGTAAAATTAAAATTTCTGGTTTATTTATTCAATATTTTTTTCAGACAATTCATCAGCAAAGAATTGCTACATAACTCTAATGGAAATCAAATGAATAATAAAGTTTGATTAAATGGCAGCTGTATCTTATACCTGTCACTGTACTTTCTATTACCTCCAAATAAATACATTAAAACTTAAAGTTTGAAAAACAGAGGGACATAGTTTCCTCAGGAACTTTTACATGACTAATAGTCAGCTCTTTTACTTATATATATTCTTCATATAAATTACAAATGGCCCCAGGGAAATAATCTACGTGCATGCAATTGGCCAGGATGCCCCTGTGCCACGTTTCCTAACATAAGAACACCCTAACATCTTTGCGTGCTTGAGCCTCTCTGCGCCCCGCGATGGAAAACTACCTTTCAGCATCGTCCCTGAATGCTGTTTGCTCTGACTGGTTTCCCATGTTCACAAACGCTGTCACTCCACTACTCAATGAACCAGCCACTAAATTGGTCCTCTACAATGGGTCCGGGATCAATAACTAATTTTGAAAACTGATTAGCTTGCACCAGAGTAGTAGACAGTTCCAAATTTTGCCAGAGGACATAATCAACTAGTAAATAGTGATATTAGTGCCCTGGTAATAGGGTGATAATACTGTCGAGCTCTAGCAGAAACTCCTTTCCACAGAGGGTGGTTCGAGCATTTATAAGCAACTTCACTTGCAAATTAAACTGTTTTCTTTTTTTGATGTTAAAATAAAGCTAGTTTTACTATGCTACGTAGCTGGTTAATAAGAGTTGTTTGTAAATGAATTCTAATAAAGCCAGGAAGCTCAGCCTTGGGTGACTATTAAGGAGCCAAAGACATTTTATGCATCTTGACTGGTGGTGAATTCCAGATGTTTCTTACATGAAAAAATGTTATGTTCTAACAGTTAATGTTGTACTGCTAGCCATTCAGAAGATGTATCTTCCTATTAGATGTGAATGTTGCTATGGAGATAACTGTAAAATCTGACCTAGGAGAAGAGGTGGAGAAGGAATTGTATTACAGAGAAGGAGAATATCAATTATGTTGATAATTGAAAGGGGAGGGAAAAAAGGCAATCATTTTATCACAGTAAATTCTGGAAAGCAAGTATAGATGGTGCCCCCAAAAAGATGTTTTAGTTTCTTACAGTTGCTTTGTTTTTGTGTTTTATCAGATGGCCATGTGGATGAAATCTGAGTACTCAAATGCAATATGAACCCCAGTAAATTGAACACATACCTTCAAACACTATTCCACATGCTTGAACTCAACTTTTGCAACTGCCTAGTGTTAGAGTGCAGCTTCAGGAAAGTTTAGTCAAATGTGCCCCTTTCAAAGTCACTCACAGATTGATTTGGGATTTCAAAGCGTACTTGCTGCTATGCATTGGGCGTCACTAAGATTGTGATTGTGACTGTGTAGACCCTTGCAATTACAGGCCTCATTTTGAGGTAGGAAAGGAAGAGCCGAGAGACAAAAAAAAAAAATCACAAATGCTCTTCTGAAGAGAGCTCAGTTGGTTACTTCTTCTGGAAACTTGTGCTTGTTTTAAAATGGGAAGAAGAGCCCTCACCATTTAGAAAATGGACTGTGGGTCACAATTTCAGGTCCCACCTTGCATTTCCTCAGCAGGTTTGAGCAACCTTGGAACATAAGGAAGACTAAATTCTAACTAAGACACTGGGCAACTTTCAGTGTGAAATATTTACTCACTGCAGTTTCAATACACTGATATAAACATTCTTAGAGTTACATTCTATCTGTAATTTCACATTTGAAGGAAGGGTCAAGTGAATAGAGGAGAAAAGGAGAAACTGAAAGAAGGAACCATTCACGTGGGTTTCCTGCCTCTCAAAGGACTGTCACATGGAAACTATCTATTCTTCCAGCTAAGCCGTGGTCCTAAGCACAACCTCCTTACATACACTTAGAGTACATATAGAGTGAAATTTATTATCCAAAATACTTAACTCTAGCAGAATCAGAAGAAGCCAAAATCCATCCACTATTGTTAATTCTTTGTGAACTAGCTTAAAAATGTGCACAGAGAGTGCCCATCGAAATATTACAGAAATATTTCACACCACAGTAAAACTTGTAAGAGGCATTCCACTGTTTAATTGTCTTTGTGATTGGAAACAGATTAAGGAAACTCACAGAGTAGAGAGGGAGTCAAAAGTGGAGAAGTAAGAAGCTTCCTTATCTCTTACTATTAAACAGGAGATCATTGTAAGCAACACGGATATAGTAAAGAAATGAATTCTAGAACACAGAGAGATTACAGTTACTTATCTGGTATAAACAAATTTTCATCCTTATGTTTTGCATAAAAGATGCCCAATAGTAGAGTGCAGTGGTGGCACACGCCTTTAATCCCAGCACTTGGGAGGCAGAGGCAGATGGATCTTTCTGAGTTCGAGGCCAGCCTGGTCTACAGAGCGAGATCCAGGAAAGGTGCGCTACACAGAGAAACCCTGTCTCAAACCGCCCCCCCCCAAAAGATGTCCAATAGTAGAGTGAAGCATTTTAGTAGTTCTCTTTAATAAAATGATCACATTTTTCAAACTGATGGTGCATTTAAATTTAGATATTAAAGATGGATATACTTAGACATGAGATTTGAAGGAAAGGACTAAATTCTACTTTCAGGACACTATGGTAAATGTTTGGAGACTGTGCTATAATTGGCGACATGATAATTACATAAATGATACTTATTAGAGCAGATTAATCACACACTCCACAAAGTTATGTGGTTTCCAATCCTGTCATAAAAATGTTCTATTGCACTTGTTGAAAATGAGAATTACTTCAATTCCCTTGAGGAGGTCTTTCTGTGGTGCTGGTGAAGGGCACCATGAGAATGGTATTTACTTTTATGAGAACTGCTTCCTGCATTATTTGGGGGCAAATTTGGAAAACAACCTCTTAGAGCACACTAGTACTAATATATTATCTACTTCTACCTCTTACTTTTCATTTCATTATTTTTAATACTGACCTCAAAAACAGGACTGGTTCCTCGTGGAGAGATCTAATATTTGTGCAATGCCATTGTTCTGGAACAATTATCACATTAACATATATTAATGTTAGGACAATTTAACTTCACTGTTATAATGAGTACTACATACATATCTTGCATAGAGTTTTTACATTCTGTCCACAGAATAAAACCCGCATGTAACTGAAAGAAATAGTACATGTTTAATTTACTCATTGAGTGTATACGTTACTATTTGTGTGTGTGTGTTTTCCTGTATGTGCACACAGTGGTTAGAAGTCAATCTTGGTATCATTCCTCAGAAACTGTCTACATTGCTCTGTAAGACAGGATCTCTCACATGCCTGGAATTTGCCTGGTAGGCAAGGCTGGAAACTTTAATTGGTCATCATCAGTGTGTTTTGGAGCAACTATTAAACATAATGAGTTATTTGAATATGAGCATTGTGATACAGTCATAGTTGGTCTACTTACTTCTTCATCCTCTGTGTTAGATTATGGGGATGTGTTTTTTAATGCAGTCTCTAGGTTTTGAGCTCAAGTTATCATGATTGGCTGCCAATAGTCAACCAAATGAGTTATACTCAAAGCTTCCCTTTACTTTTAGTTTAAGTTGTAAATTAAATGTAAGGAATCACAA
This sequence comes from Peromyscus leucopus, assembly GCF_004664715.2. Taxonomy (NCBI): domain Eukaryota; kingdom Metazoa; phylum Chordata; class Mammalia; order Rodentia; family Cricetidae; genus Peromyscus; species Peromyscus leucopus. Next base: position 23,663,660 of record NC_051073.1, on the reverse strand, counting down.
GTTCACAAAATGTCTTTGATTTGTCCAAAACCATTACTGTTTTTGAACATTTAAGTCTAAATGGCACAGAACAGAGAAAATATTGGCAAAATGTTCCTAAAAATTTGCTGACACATGTACCATTTCTTTCAGTTACATCCAGGTTTTATTATGTGGGTAGAATGTAAAAACTCTATGTAAGATAAGAGTAACTATATTTTATAAATGCATGCTTATGTCTCATTGCTATAGGATTAGATGAAAAGACTGTTTTTTAATTTAATAAGGGCATCAGAATGTAATTCACAGATTAGGATGCATCAAGTATTCCTGAATGTTGACTAATGAGAGCACAAGATGTTCAACATCATTAGTGATTGGGTAAAGCAAGATCACAATTCCAATCCCAAACTCCTTTTGCATATCTTAGGAATTCTATAATAGTGAAGGCCCTAAGATTGAATGAACAGTGTTGTGAATATAACTGAAGTCACTGACTTACTGTATATTTAAAAGCTTAAAATGACTATATATATGTCATTTTATATAATTATATATTAATATATATAATGACTATATATTATATATAACAGCTTAACATGTTTATATATATACATATATGCTTTTAAATAGCCTAAGGAATTTGTCATTATGTGTTTTCTTGTTATTATTTTGTCTATCATGAAGATGTGCTACCACTAACATGCCAGATTTTAAAGACACCATTTTGCTCTTCTATCCACAACAATTAAATTATTCTGAGAGCCAATGGGAAGTTTATGTGGGGGCAGTACTGTTTCCTTAGCTTGTTCTACAGAGCTTTGTTGAACAAAAATCATAGTATTGCTTGTCTTCATCACAGTTTTGTGCTGAGGCTTTATTTTTCAGAGTGCTTCAGCTTACTGGCAAAAGAGACTTTGAGAGAATCTGCTGGAAAGTGTGTAAAATACATATAATTTTACACAAATGTTGCTCAGTTGATACAAATAGGCTAAATCCTTGAATTGGAATAGAATCAAAATAAGATCATAGCACTGTTGGCATTATCAAATTATGCAACATGATTAATATAAAATACTTTCCTGTATGTTATGGTTTTTAAAGTGTTATTTCATTAGTGCTGTGTAAAAATATTCTCAGAAGTGCTTAAAATAAACTAGTAGCTGAGGAAATCCTACAGAGACTTTTAAATGTGCCCTTCTGAGGAGGACACATTGGCAGGTAAATTTTCTTAAGCCTGAACTTCTTGGGTTATGTTTTATATATTGAAGAAAAGGTGGTTCCAAACTTGATAAACATTTTCCAATTTAATTCTGCTGTCTAAATATTTACTCTCTTGAATAAATAAATGAATCAGTTGGGACCTCTAAATGTCAAGTCATTGCATTTTTCTCTCTCTTTGTTATAAGTCACCCAGCATATGTAACTGAATAGATATTTGAGAATGAAAGACAGTCAAGGTTAAGGCTAATGCTATGTGCCAGTACAAAAGCCTTACAACCAAACAACCCTGGAGTACAGACTTTCTGGAATTATCTGAATGGCTCCAGTCTTTGGATGTAAAATAATTAACATTTGTACAATTAAAAAGGAGTTAACAATCATTTGCATTGACCAATTGAAATTAAGGTAAGAGGGTTGTGCTGGTGTAGAATTTCAAAGACTATTTATTTTTACTACTAAGAATATTCTTCATCTAGCATAATTCAAATCAAAGTAATGTTCAAAATTCTGTCAGGGAAAATGCCTCTTAAATCAAAGGTATATTGAATTATATGAACTCCTGCAAGCTGCTGGCATCCTCAAACATACAAAACCAATAGCTTTTAACACTAATCCTTGCCATTCAGGCTAAAATTAAACTCATGTTCAAAGTTGCTAAGACCTGCTGTCTCCTGGATGTTTTAGGTATGTTAATAGTAATACTGTGATGTTTAACACATTTTATGTCATCACTACATAGACTCATCACCTGAACCAGCACTTGATGTGTGTGGCCCATGAAAGCAATTAGATTACATCACCTTTCCTTTATGACAAGGATTAGATCTTCTCATTTCAAACTGAAATACAAACTAAAAGTTTGTTCTGTGGTCTTCCAGATGGGTGGCATTCGCAAGTAAGTCAGTCTAAGATGAGCAGTTTCAGTCTTCATTGACTTGTCTAGCAGCTTATCGTGTACTTTTCCAAATATTAAAAGATTGTGATATAGGACCAACATTTAAAAATGATGGTTCACCTTTTAAAAAAAGTTTTTGTCTATCAGTTTTTAAAATTCCAATATATTGTGACCTTTGTCCAAATGATACAGGGCGGTGTTTTTTCCTCCAGGTTTTGCTATGAACTCTGTCAGATATTTCTGATGTTTGATTATACTAAAATTCCAGAATACAGGCAAAGAACAATGATAGGCACATGTGAAAAAGTCAAAGAGATTCATTATTTCATATGCTTACCAAGAAATACTGACAAATTTTTAATTTTTCTTAGAAAAATGAAAATCCCTTACCATTTGATAAAGCGTAATTGATCAGTAGAAATTCTGAGCATTAAATGAATCTGAAAATTTGGCTTAATTAAAATACTGCTGAATGTACTGAGGAGATAAATACAAGGCAAATGTCTGAATGGTGGCATAATTATTACCTTATAATACACACACACACACACACACACACACATACACACACACATACACACACACATACACACACACATACACACACACACATACACACACACACACATACACACACACACACACACACACACCACAGTTGAGAAAGAAGAATGCACTGCTTTTTGTCATTCTTCTGATTCTTCCATGCTTAGAAAAGCTCATCATTTCACAGTTTAGATGTAAAGGATTACAACATGGGTGTTGTGTTTGCAATGCCATGATGGAAAAATTTGTCTAACCACTTGCCCTACCAGTTGACTTAAAAATATTAGAAGACATTGCCAATCAGAATCTACCCTTGCTTCCAGAGAATAAATATTTCATAGGATGAGAGACTTGCTGAGTGTCATCAATCTCATGTGGTACTTACTGGGTTTTGCAATTCTGAAAGATGAAGCACACTGCCTGCAAAACTCAACTCCAAGATATAATTTACCAATGATATATAATCATAGACCAAACACACAAAAGAATACACTTCATAGTTTGGAAGAAGTTGGAGGAATCAAGGCACTTGAAACGAAACAATTGGAGACCTGCAGAGTTTCTTGGCATACGTAGAAATATATATGTAGTACTGGGCCTTGGGAAGCAAGAGAAAGATCAGAATGATTGTCTCTGAGGACAGTGTGAAAGCAAATAATTGAGTCCACTAATAACTTGAATCTCACAGACAAGTCAAGAACATTTTTAATATAGGCTATCTGCTCTTACAGAGGAAAATTTCAATCAACTGTAGAGGAACTCCAGTATAGGCTTGCTGCTGTCCAAGACAAATATGGTATAGAAATGATCAAATTGTTACTTCAATGTCATAAATGAATTAAAAACAATGTTTTGTCTCTATTCCTTCATTTTCATTTATATATGAATGTGTACATAGCTAAATATTCATAACTTAAAATTCATTTCATTTGTTTGTTTAGAGAATGGGTTTCTTCTAGTACAATAAGTTGATCTCAAATTAGCCATCCACCTGCCTCAGTTTCCTACACACTGAAATTAAGAACTTCTGTGATTATAGACATGCACCAACTCACCTGATTCTACTTTTTATCTTCCATATTCTTACCTGTGGAGTAACTTGGTAAAGAAAATTCATGGAAATAAATTTGATTTCAAAAGTACCACCACCTAGTGTTGAATGAACTTAGACTGATATAGGATGATTGAAATGTAAGAACTTCAGAAGAAAGGATGGAAGGCAATATGTATAGACCCATAGTTCATAAAATTGGGAGTGTAAGTGTGTTGACTAGAGAATATATATTGTAAGAATGCAATTTACTTCTTAAAACAGAAAAATAAATGAGGCAAAGATGTGAAATTCATACCATAACAGAGAACTAAAGCCAAGTATAGTGATGGATACTGAGAATGAAGTACTGTACACTATGTTGTGCTGAAACCAAAAAAGAGTGACTTGGGGTTAGCTAGAGGTAACTTCTAGATCATTGCTATTCAATGTGAGATCCAAAAACCCCAACTATGATGAGATGAATGCAGATATTTGGTGTGTTTAGAAACTTTCACAGCAAGTAGAATGGCTGGAACTTTCTAAAAGGTCACCATTTCTCCAATAATGTAATTATATTTTATAAAACTTAGGACAAATTGAAAACATGAAAGTTCTATCACCAAAAACAATTTGAAATTGAAAATCACTACTTTAGTAATGTGTGTGTTATTCAAATGATTCAAATGAGACTTGTCTATGCAAAATGAGAAAGAAAAATATAGACATAATTATTCTAAAAAAAAAAAAAAGAAGAAAGCTTTATTTGAGTGAGATACAAAGAATTCTCCAGTGGGAAAGGATGGTCAATGCTTTAATTATATTTGCCTCACTTTTATCTAATCATCCCCTCTCCAAATTTAATACTGTCAAATGAATATCAATATAAAAGATTTGCACATACAAAGTTAGGAAATTTTAAACAGTTTGCTATCTAATGTAGTTTTTCTATTATTTACTCACTGTTCTTGAAACTTAGGTTATTGGAAAGATAGTCAATAATCAGTCTGAAAAATCTTGGAAGATTTGTGCCCCAATAAGCAATATCATATGTATATGGCCTGGTTGGGGATGTAGCTCAATAGTAGGGTAATTTCTAGCATGTCTGTGTTGAACCATTAACACTTTAAGAAAATGTTTGCTAATACATTATTGTAATATAGCAAAGTGAAAGAAAAGAAGTTTGGTTAGAATAATGAAACAATTTATGAACAAACATATTGAGAATAAAAACTATTATATTATTGCTATGTGGCAATATGATATACTAGGAAAAATACAATTTAATATAAGCATTTTTTCATTTAATTTATTTTTTCAGAAAAGTGAAGTACACTGAAAAAGTTTGGGTTTTGCTTGCACGGTGTTTCTCTCTTATAGCCCCAGACTGAATCTGAATCAATTCTCCACTTTGGTGTCTTTTTTGACTATATATTTACTTCCTTTCACTTTGAAAGGGTACATATGACACAGATCCAGGAAAATACGTTTTTTATAAGCAAATGAAAATGATGAATGGTGGATTCTTTTCAGAATTTATTTGAAAGTAGAATTTCTACTTCTGCCAAAGCTTCCAGATATGTGGGAAGTAGCTGGCTGCCATTCCATTCCTTTTTAGAAAAGAATGATAGTAACATAAAGAGATAAAATCTAAGACATCGATAAAACCTTGGTGTCATCTGTAGCCTTCTTGAAATCAGCCATTTTCCATAATACATTTCCAGTGTATTGTCCCATAAAATCCAAGGTTGAGGGCATCTGGAGCTCACACAGCATAACTGCATATTCAGCCTGATTATATTTGATTAAGAAAAATATCTATGATCTGATATAAAAAAAATGAAAACACTTGAAATTTAGTAAAAATATTTTATCTTTGCCATATAGCATTTGCAAATAGCTTGGGAGATGCTATGAAAAATATAACGTTATTTTGGACTGGTATTTCTGAAAAGTTTTCTCATTTAAAAAAACTTGGAAACAATTTATTATATAATATAATTATGATTTTTGAAGGTATATCAATCAGAGCTGAGGGAGGGAAAGTGTGATAGCTTTACATAGCTGTAAGAATATCTGAGATGAATTAAAGATGCTCTGAAAGAGGAAAGTCCAGTTTTCCTCACGGTTTCAAAGGTTTAGTTCATGGTCACTTGGCCCCATTCCTTTATGATTGTATCAGGGCTGAATATACTGTTGAGGATAAATATTGGAAGAGAGCTGCTGGGGGGTATGTATCCAGAAAGAAAAATGAGAGTGGAAAGTACTCAGTTCCAGGACATTCTGTAGAGGAATGCCACAGAAGATTCCATCTTTTTATCCAAATTTCCCTTCCTGGAGTTTCCACCAATTCCATACAGAACATCAAATTGTCAATCAACTAGTGGTTTATACACTAGTGAGTTTAGCTTCTTATCACAGATTTAACTCTCACTGCTGCACTAAGGGAGGAAAATCCCAGTGTAGAAGTTTTGGAAACTGATTCCAAAAGCAAAACTATAACAGAAAGACAGTAAGGTAAATCCAAAGCAATCAAAAGACCTGAGTTTGGCTCCTGGGCCCACATGTAAAATGGTGGGCATGTTAGGACTGGGGGAGGAGAGAGAAGAGCAAGACAGGTGGATCCTAGGAGCTCTAGACAGTCAGTGATCTCCAGCTTAACTGAAGAAAAAAAAAAAAAAAAAAAAAAAAAAAAAAAAAAAAAAAAAAAAAAAAAAAAAAAAAAAACAATAAAGCTCTAGTCATATCTCACATCTGCTTATGAAGAAACCAAGTCATAAACTGTAATATTGGAATGGGTTGCAAATTTGCTGGGACTAATAGGAAAATTAATTTCAGACTTCTTTGAAACTTCCCACAAAATAGCCCGTGTAGATATAACCAACCGTCTTATTAAATAAGAAGCACAGAAACAATGTAAAAGAGAAAGCCGAGAGGTCAGAGCTCAGAGCTAAAATCTCACCCTTCCTCCTGCTGTCCCAGCTTCCCAAAAGAGAGCTATTTCCTGTGTGTAAGTCAATTTTCCAGTCATTCTGCCTTCTCATTGGTTGTAAACCCAAACACGTGACTGCCTCGTCACTGTCTGAATGTACAGCCCCCTAGTTCTTAAAGGCATATGTCTCCAATGCTGGCTGTATCACTGAACACACAGAGATCTATGCGATTAAAGGCGTGTGCCACCACCGCCACACTCTGTCTATGGTTCTAATAGCTCTGACCCCGGGCAACTTTATTTATTAACATACAATCAAAATCACATTTCAGTACAATTAGAATACCACCACAAGCCCGTTAATCACTTTTAAGGGTATGTAGAAGGTGGAATTGAAAACAGGGGGAAATACTTTGAAACAGATAAAAATTTACAAATAAAGTAAATGCATTATTACTTAATCTTAAATGGAGGGGGTTAAATACCAGATTACATACAACTGAGAGTAATGGTCACAGATGGAATTCAACAGTTGCATCCATTCTTCCTTGTGAATGGTGAAATCAAGTTCATTTAGAATCAATTTATCACATCCATTTCAATTCAGATAACCACAATAGAAAGGAAAGAGATGTGATGCCCGCAGGTGGAACTTGTAGACTCTACATACCACCCATCAAGTAAACAAACAACCAGGTAGTGCCTGTTTGAACCAGTTCCTACCAGTGACCTGGAAGCATCTCAACTGGCTTATAAAAAAAGCAGTTACAGAGCTCACAGGAATAGGATTAGTTATTGGCCTTGTCATGGACATGGAAAGTCATATAATTTTGTGGCGATTTTGTAGATTACTCAGAAAAATTTGCTCTACAAAGGCAACAGCTGGCTGGCCTCAGAAACTTCTCTAATTCTCCCTAACAAAGCTTACTGGCTTTGCCCAAAGGGATGTGGATACTTTTACATTACTTTAAGGACACTTATAAAAATAATAAAATACAACAAAATACCCAAATCTACATATGTAAATTTTTTCTGTATTACCTCTAATGAAGCAATACAGAACATCAGGAAAATATAATTCATTATTAAAAGTGGAAAATCCAAAACTAGACAATCAGGACAAGCCTACAAATGCAGAGGTGACAGTCTAAGTAGATAGACACATTAATATTAGGATACTCACTGCAATGTATGTATATATTGACACTTAAGTTAAACTTATGTACAAAGATAAAAGATTTTTATAAAAAGATCAAACTGAATTTGGGGAGGTGAAAATTACAATGTATGAGCCGGCAATAAAAACTAATGAAGACATTGAAGAAGTGAAGATTGTTGACCTTGAAGACACACTCATTCAACAAACAAGAAAAAAAAAATGAACCATGGAAGGGAAAATGTAACAACTACCAAAGTGTTATCAAAGGCTAGAACAACTGCAAATGACTTCACAAAAATGATATTTCTGAGACTGTGGTAGAATACATATTAAAATAATCCCCTTTAAAAATAAATAAGGAAACTTATTTAAATTCAGAAAACCAGAAAGCTCCAAGAATCCTAACCATGTTTTCATAGCATAATGAATTTTGCACATTTTCAGAAGCTTCCTTGCATTCCACTCCTGAATCCACAAGAAATATTAGCAAGATGGGAAGTTGAGGCACTGTTACCATACACTACGGTTAGAAGCCAACACAGTGCCTTGTGGTGGTATTCTAATTGTACTGAAATGTGATTTTGAATGTATGTTAATAAATAAAGTTGCTCGGGGGTCAGAGCTATTAGAGCCATAGACAGAGTGTGGCGGTGGTGGCGCACGCCTTTAATCGCATAGATCTCTGTGTTTTCAGGGATACAGCCAGCATTGGAGACATATGCCTTTAAGACCGAGGGGGCTGTACATACAGACAGTGACGAGGCAGTCACGTGTTTGGGTTTACAACCAATGAGAAGGCAGAATGACTATGAAACGACTTACACACAGGGAAATAGCTCTCTTTTCGGGAAGCTGAAACCACCACAGGAGGAAGGGTGAGATTTTAGCTCTGAGCTCTGACCTCTTGGCTTTCTCTTTTACATTGGTTCTGTGTTTCTTATTTAATAAGACAGTTGTGTAGCTTGAGTTTTCCTGCCTTGCCCACAGTCAGGACAAATCTCTCACCCGCCAGTCCCACAGCTGCTCAGACCCAACCAAGTAAACACAGAGACTTATATTGCATACAAACTATATGGCTGTGGCAGGCTTCTTGCTAACTGTTCTTATAGCTTAAATTAATCCATTTCCATACATCTATACCTTGCCACGTGGCTGGTGGCTTACCAGCGTCTTCACATGCTGCTGGTCATGGCGGCGGCTGGCGGTGTCTCTCCACCTCAGCCTTCTGCTTCCCACAATTCTCCTCTCTCCTTGTCCCACCTACTTCCTGCCTGGCCACTGGCCAACCAGTGTTTTATTTATTGACCAATCAGAGCAATTTGACATACAGACCATCCCACAGCACAGTTGGTTACATTTACAGTGCCTACAGCTACAAACCCAGGATGTTTGGCACAGACCAGCCTGCATCCCGCTGGTGTCAGGAGGGCTAAAGAATGCATTGCCTTTTTCATCCTGCCTCTACTACATTGTAGTATCCACATCTCTGTTTACAGAGTTATGTTCAATGTTTAGCCCCAGCCATTCAAACACAGCAGGATCATTAGTTCTTGATTCATATTGCTTTGGGGACCACTTATTTTCTGGGTTTCAAAATGCCTACAGAAAGGGAAAATTATGAGACTTGAATTTCTATGTTCTTTCACCCTTCTCAGTCTCTTAAAATATATCATGCTTACAATTTGTGCTAAAATTTGGGGGCATATCATTTAAAATTTTACTCCAATGAACATGTAACTATCTTTTTAGATACAAGAGAAAAAAAGTGTTCATTATTTGTTCAAAGGAAACACAGAATGAGTATTGATAGTGAAACATTGATATTCAACATTTTTCTTTGTTGATTATTCAAATTTTTGTATTTAATTTGCATTGCTATTTAAAAATAATTATGTGTGTGTGTGTGTGTGTGTGTGTGTGTGTGTGTTCCATACGATGGTCTTCAGAAAACAAATTTGAGGACTATGTGATGTTATTTCATCATATGGTTTCTGGGAATCAAATTCAGGTCATTAATCTTGGCAGTCAGAACCTTTACCAGGTGAACCATCACACATGCTCCATATTGTTCTTTTGATTCCTAAAATTTGTTATGACTTCTTAGGATAAAGTTAGCATTTATCATTTCATTTTTTAAAAATATAGAGCATATACAAAGGTGTTTTGCTGAATGTATGCAGGGTACTTAGAAAAAAATTTTAATGAACCATTGCCTAAAGAGTTAATAATTCACAATGTAATAGGAAGTTTAACAAAAATAAATCTTTTATAAGAAAATTTTTTTAACTGTAAGCCTGATTCTAGTAATTTGAAGTGTACAAAATAATGACTCAGACACTCCGTACATTTCCAAATTTCTCTTTAAATAGAAATGTTTAATAACTTTGAATTGCATAATAATTGGCTAGTCTCATCCACCTGATTGAATCTGAGACCTTTTAAGTGAGGAGATCCCACCCCCAGAGAGGGCAGGACTTCCAGGAGTGGCCTTGATAAAGTAGTATTGCTAGCCTGACTGTCTTTGCCTTTCATTTGGGAGTGCTGCTATCTCTGCTATTGCTCCCTTTCCTTTCACTCACCAGCAGCCCGCTTCAAGTTCTCACATGTACTGAAGACCAGAGTCCTCTGGGTCTGCAATGCCAGATTGGGACTGTTGAGGTGGATAGCTATGCAGAATGAACAGTGACTGGGTTTTCAACCAGGGTGCAGGTGGTCATTGCTGGATGACCCAGTTCACAGGCACAGATCTGTGGTGAGCCACAAGAATATATTATAGAGATTCAGCTGTGTATTAACGCCATACGTTGACTGGCCAAGGGCCTGTCAAAAGGCAAGCCATTTATTATGAATGTTTGGTGATATCCAGTCTTTAATATTCCAGCTGTCTTCTGCTATGAAACTCTTGCGTGCTCAAATATTTCCAGACCTGCTGAACTTCTAGGTAACTAACTTCCCTGCTGAGCCTAGGAGACAAGCTGGCTAGAGAAACATAGCTTTGCTTCTTGTGCAAATGAAGCTCAGACCCTTCCCCTGCCTCGAGGCCTAGCCAATTGACTGAGAACAAAAGATGTTTTTACATATCAAAGTGGAAGGTAGAACTACATTCCTGAGGAGGAAGGGAACCGGTGTGGTCAGGGAAAGAAAGGACAGGCATTTTCTGTAGAGCAGATACAGTGGAGTGGCCAGAGAGGAGTGGAAGACAGAGGTTTTGAAGACGGTAAGGCAGAACTCCTGTAGAGTTCCATCAGTGCCAGGAGTACAGAGTAGTAAAAATGGAGAATGAGGAAACAGAAGACGAACATGAGGCTGGAAGCATAAGAGCTTAGTCCTTAGCAGGACTATGAGAGGGAACCAGAAGGAATTGAAGCTATGTAGACAGGATTTCATTCCAGAGAAATAAAGCAGAAGGATAAGGAGTTTGGTGCATTCCTGCCCTGAATGCCTAATGGAGCTGTAGCTGTATTGACAGAATTTTGTCCTAGAGGAAAAATGTTAACAGACATAAAAGCATAGTGTACGTAGATTTTTTTTTTTTAACCTCAAATATCCCATGCCAGACGAAATATCCCACGTTATTATAGCAAAATCCTCCGGACCCTGGGTATTCAATACAGATCTGCACCACACATACACATACAAATATGAACACATGCATGCATACAGGCACAGTTAGTTAGTTCTGTTCTTATCCTACTACAGACAAGCAAACTTATCTTGAGCTGTAATCCCACAGCACGTTCAATTGTCAAGAGTATCGTGAATTTCTTCCTACTTGTATGATATGAGCTATAGGAGTTCCCATCCACATTCCCTCAAGGAGTCAATGACATAATACATATCTCCTAAACACACACAGCACACAGAAGGGCAGTAATTATTTTAGAGTTTAATTAAACAAACACCCAAATTCCAATCTTGAAAAAGTTCTGTAACTTTTTCTAGAAACCATAGAAAGAAAAGTGTGGATACAAGGCAATGGCTTTTCTTTTCCACTTTTTGCAATAGTTCCATATTTCAGCCATAAATACATATTCCAAGTTCACTGAGAAAATTACACCTATAAAATATACTCACTGTTTTCCTGTTTGGTAATTGATTTCAACTATCAAAAACCCATTTAATAAATGGTCCATTCCAACACATTTTATGGAAAACTTATGAGGAATTCTCCCCTTTTTAGAGATATAATTTGAAAATTAATTATCTAGGAAATACCAGAACAATTAGTTGAACAAAAAAAATTTTATAAACAAGAATATTTTTAATTAATTAATTAATTAATTAATTAAAATTTCCAGCCTGGTCATAGTTTCCCCTCCATCCCTTCCCCCTGGACTCTCCCCTAAACCTCCCCTCTTCTTCTCCAAACCCCATCTCCTCCTCCTCCTCTCTCATTAGAAAAGGACAGGTCTCCCATGTGTATCAGCCAGCCATGGCATATCAAGTTGCAGTAAGACTAGGCATCTCCTCTCCTACTAAGACTGGATAAGGCAACCCAGTAGGAGTAAAGCATCCCAAAAGCAGGTAATAGATTCAGAGACAGCTCCTGATACTACCGTTAGGAGTCCCATAAGAAAACCAAGATACACAACATACAACTGTAATGTATGTGCAGAGAGCCTACGTCATTACCATGCATGCTCTCTGGTTGGCTGTTCAGTCTCTGTGTGATCCTACGAGCCCAGCTTAGTTGATCCTATGGGTTTTCTTGTGGTGTCCTTGTCCCCTCTGGTTCCCAGAATCCTTCTTCTGCCTCTTTCACAGAATTTCCCAAACTCTGCCCAGTGTTTGGCTGTGGGTCTCTGCATCTGTTTTCATCAGTTGCTGGATGAAGCCTCTCTAATGACAATTGGGCTAGGCAACAATCTATGAGTATAGCAGAGTATCCTTAGGGACCATTCTATTGACTCTTTTTCCCCTAGTCTATCCTAGGTCTCTGGATCATCCTGCCTCTGTGTTCTGGATCCCTCTCATAGTATGGATCTCATGTTGGACCAGTCCTTGGTTGGCCACTCCCATAGTTTCTGTGCCACCTTTACCCCAGCATATCTTGTAGGCAGGGAAAATTGTAGGTTAAAAATTATGTGGCTGGGTTGGGGTCCTAATCCCTCCACTGGAAGTCTTGCCTCAGTGCAGGAGATGGCAGTTTAGGCTCCATATCCCCCAATGCTAGGAGTCTTAGCCAGGGTCACCCTCTAGATTCCTGAAGGTCTCCACTGCACTAGTTCATCCCAACACGAATAATTTTAAAACTGTTCTTGTCAGATCTGTAGACAAAGCCATTAATGCAAACTTCAAGGAGTTTGATGCTCAAGATAAAGGTAAAGGAAGACACATAAAGAAAACCCCACACATAAACACCACTCCTCTGAGGTAACTGTCAATGAGCCATAATGATGATTTCCTAGGGAAAACTAACCTAGAACTTGATTTGTCTAAGAAATGCTAGAATTTTGAAAGCATATTTTGTTCCTAACACATTAAAAGATATCCCTAGTTTTCTGTTCCAGCCACGAGGGAACTGAAGGTTGAGTACCGCTTTACAATTTCCTTCTCTATGATACATTTTCCCAAATGGGGATAGAGTTCATTTGGTGGAACAGTTGCCTAGAATGTGTGAAGCCTTGGGTTCCAGATCCAGTTCCACCTAAACAGGGCATGTTGGCACATGCCTGCAGTCTCAGCATTTGGTCAGAAGCTGAAGATCATCCTTAGTTACATGGAGAGTTCATTGCCTGCATGGTTTCCATAAAGCCCTACCCCAAACAATAAATGCAAAAAACAGTTTCCAAAATTTGTTAGGAAAAATTAATGTCATAAAAATATACACCATAAAGCTGTAAATCTTAAAATAAACCAGGGTCTGACCTTCTAGATAGGTTTTTGTTCAATATACGTTAATGGAAATTAAATGTTATTTTTCCTTTATTAAGAAATTTTTTATTCATTTTACATACCAACCACAGATCCCCCTCTTTTCCCTCCTCCCACTCCTTTCCCCAGCCTTCCCCCAATCCACACCCTAAATGTGTTATTTCAATTTCAATAAGTATTATTATTTCTTTCACTTTAGATGGAAAATTAGAGTAACTGAAAACGATAATTGGAAGAGATATTGGGACTTATCTAGATTAGTTTCATTTTTTGCATTGATGGGATTGAAATCAAGAATTAAGTGTGAAAATTAAGTTCACTAAGAGTGACTTAGGACTGGAAAAATAAATAAAACAGACCTTTGGGATCCCCGAGGCCAGTGCTTACTCTGTGTGACATGGGTGTGTTTCCATATGTTTGTTCTTTGGAGTCAAGGATATGAATGTGCACAAAGCAAGAATCTGATTAGGAAAAGCATGTCCCGGCAAACTGAGTAAATAGACTTCTATGAGTATGTTGTTCAGCATGTTGGGAGGTGTGGCTAACATTGTCTACACCACAGTGGGGCTTCCTTCCCATGCACAAAAATTTTAAGGTATCTAAGCAGAGTGATTTCCCTTTCTGAGCTGAAAAGAATTTAACACCAGTAACACATGTACTTCATAAGAAATCCAGCTATATGAAGATACAGAATTCAGACCGTAAAGAAGCCGTGGTTGTTAGGTCTGGATAAATTGCTCAGATGAGAAATTTTACTTGTAAAATTGGAATGTTTCACTTGTAAAAATGATGTGTGCTTTGCATTCGATCAGGTGATAAAAATGTCAAGCTCTGTGCTGCTGTGTTGAAAGATGAAAAGGAAAACAAATCAATGAGAATTCAATAAGAAAATGTTTAAAGTAGAAACTTCTAATTACATTACATCTCATCTTTCTAAATAAATACAAATTTCCTAACTAAATAACTTTTCATATATACACGCATATATATATATATATATATATATATATATATATATATATATATATAATATCACAGTGAATTTTGGAAATACATGCAATTAATTTTGAGAAAAGGATATATAATGTAATTTTGGGAAATAAAAATAGGTGTGAAAACCTTTTACATAATTGAGACATCACATAATCCAACAAGATGCATTCTCCTTTAGGCTACTTGTAGCAAAAATATTATTCATCTAATTTTGTATCTTTAATCACTGATAGCTTATGCTCAATAAGAGATAATACATTTTTAATCAGATGCAATAATTTCTATGACATAAAACCACATGTTCATAAAATTTGCTTGTTAGTCCAAAGGTGTGCATTGAACAATGACTGTATTTCAGACAATCGATTTGATTCAAATATGATAGTATTGATTAGTTCTGGTGTTGTGCTAACACTCCCCTAAAATCTACAGACACACGAGAAAGAGAGATCCATCCATCAGCAAGAAGCATGTCTTCTGAAACTGCAATTTACTGGGTCAACAAGAACATTATGACCATTTTACAGATTATATACATGAGTTAGCCAAGAGAAGGGGAGGGTTCTTCTATCCCTGTAGGATGACAGATTGTTTAAAGAACTTGGTTTAAGTAAGACCACAATAGCATAAGGTCCTAGGGGAGAAGTGAGGGGCAGCTCATAGAGGCCTGAGGAGTGCTTTGTAAAATTTGTAGCAATCAGGTACATTGTAAGCAGTTCATGTAAACTAATAACACAAAGCATTTTCAAATAATTTGAGATGCTTTGATGTCTTAATTAATTCATTAAAATATCCTTTATTGCTTTTGAAAAGGAAACTGAAAGTAGGTAGAGCAGCTGGTGAGCTACTGACACAGTCTTGGTAAAATGGAATGCTGATAAGCTGGTGACAGACAAATTCGAAAGACACATTCAAGACAATGATGGGAAGATGAACTGATGTGAATTAGTGATGAAGGTGAGGAATGTTTCGAAGATAATTTCCAGGCTTTAGAGTTTAGGCAAAGGTGGCTGAAGGTAGCATTTGCTAGTAAGTAAAATGCAGTCAATTGAGAAGTAAGAACAGAAAATAATTTTTTGGAGTGAGGAGCAAAGCTCTGGTTTGACCATGCTAATTTGTTTTCTTTGAGTCAACTAGGCAATAAGATCTATAAGTTCAAATTTTGGAAAAAGTTTGATGGAAGCTACAAATTTTAGTAGCTTCAATGCCTGGGAGTGGACTGTAAAGCTACTGAAATAGATGGTCTTTGGATCACAGAGGTAAGGAGGTCAGGGCAAGGCCTATCGAACAAATGATGCCGAAGCCCTGCAGTCTACTTTCTGATATGAGGTGGTAGCATCTAGAAGATTTATGTCAACGGTGGTAATCTTGGATTGAACTGTGCTTAGATTTAGTGTCAAGGCAAGATTGTTCCACAAAATTGAACATAATTAACAAAAAATGTTCAGAAAAGAGCCCAAAAAGCTATGAAACAATGGCATGCATACATGAAGTTTATGGGGATTTTTTTTAATAATAGAAATTAACCTGATTTGATCAAAATCATTTTTGGATGATTTGAGAGCAACATAGTAACAAACAAAAACCATCATTCCTAGATTTAATAGACAGAGAATTCTTAAAAGCTTGTGGATTTTTTATTTTACTATATATGTGTACTTCTTGATTTGTGCTGTGGATATTGCTCTATATAAATAAAACACTGATGGCCAGTGACCAGGCAGGAAGTAGGTTGCCAAGCAGGGAGTAGGTGGGACAAGGAGAGAGGAGAATTCTGGGAAGCGTAAGGCTGAGGAGGGAGACACTGCAGCCACCGCCAGGACAAGCAGCATGTAAAGACTCTGGTAAGCCACCAGCCACATGGCAAGGTATAGATTTATAAAAATGGTTTAATTTAAGATAAAAGAACAGTTAGCAAGAAGCCTGTCACGGCCATACAGTTTATAAGTGATATAAGCTTCTGAGTGATTATTTTATAAGTGGATTGTGGGACTGCGGGTTTGGGGAACCTGGAGAGAAGCTCTCCAGCAACAGATTTGTGCATTCTCTATCACCTTTTCTTTCAAAATTACATATGTGATGTGCAAACCAATGTAGAATTTGGTGCTACATAATGGCTATTACAGATTTAGTTTATTGTAGAGTTTATTTTGGTATAACTTATATGCATGTAGTGGAAGAGTGCAAAGGTATAAATTTTTTCTATGTGCTCACTAGTATTCCTGCTTTAGAAGAAAAAATATTCCATAATTTAGAAATAATATGATTCCAAATTGATGTTAAAAAAAAAAAACATATAATTTGAGCTGGGTGGTTGTGGCACATGCCTTTAATCCCAGCACTCGTGAGGCAGAGGCAGGCAGATCTCTGTGAGTTCGAGACCAGCCTGATCTATAGAGTGAGTTCCAGAATAGACTCCAAGCTACACAAAGAAACCCTGTCTCGAAAAACTGGGAAAAAAAAACCCCATATAATTTGTAGGCACTAGAAGTGTTAAAGTTGTTAAAAATAAAATTTGTAATGATTCATCCCAACAACTCATAGAGTAAACATATTAGTTTTCATAGATGATGCTACAAACTTGTTTGTCATGAAACATCTAAACAACCACAAGAAAACTTAGGAAAAATAAATATATTTTAAAAACTTTATCAGTGGTAAATATAGGGCATTTTTTTTTATCATGAAGCATGTAAAGTAGAGCTGTGCACCCTTATATCCAGTCAATAACAGATCTCTTCCAAGACACTGCCTTGTGTATCTCCCTTATTTTGGATTAAGGATTTCACAACCACTGCCTCCTCTTAAGGAAAACAATACAGGGTTATTTTTTCACCTAGAGATGATCCTGCTATAAGTGAACAACAATTCTAAGAAAGAGCAGAGGCCATGTCCAGCCACATCTGGCACATGCTATCTCACTCACAGGTGAAGGCTATCTTGATTACTATAAACACTCAAAAACAGGAGAGCAGCCAAGAGAACCAGACTTCAGAGTTATGCCTTTGGAGAACAAGCAAGAAAAGAGGACAAGTCAATAAAGTGCTCAGAGATGTGGAGAAGAGGGATGAATGCATTTTCCAGCTCATGTTCTGTGACAGCCATTTGAGCTTCTTCCTATGGTTGCCCTGGTTGTTTCCCAAGTGGTCACCAAGTATCACCATGACAGTCTACTCACACTTACTTGTTGGAACCTGCTCCTTTCTTTCGGTTAGAAAAAGAATTAGCACACAGACAATGTTCCTTACTGTGTGTGTAGACAGAGTATTAGGGGCTATTGTATGAATAAGGATGGTGGCTAACTTCAAATTCGAAAAGTCACCTACCCAGGACTCTGAGTAGGGGCTTGCAGCTTGTGGCACTGTTGAGCCATTTGGATCTGTTATCCGGCTAGCTGACACAGTACTGTAAGAGGACTGAGGGCTGTAGTTCTTATCTGTGGCGCTACCTGAGATGTCTGCTTCATAGCCAGTGCCAGGTACAAGCTACCCTACAAACTTTTGCTGTACTGGATAGAGCCGTAGCTCTCATGCTCCCTGTTGCCTGCAGTGGCCTGCATTCTGTTAACATTGGCCAAAAAAAAAAAAAAAAAAAAAAAAACAAAAAAAAAACCTCATGTAAGTTGCTTCTGTCTGGGATCTGCTCATAGGAATGAGAAAAGCAACTCCCACACCGGTCATTCCACCTTATGTGTAATTTAATAGACTTGAAGGTGTAAGGAATGCATGAATGGCAGAGTACATTCACAAACGGAACATTACATATCCACCATACACAGGTATAATGAGTAAGAAACACGGACCCTACTTAGGTTTAGAATTCAATATTGTAGTTTCATTTGATATGAAATAGTCAAAGCTAGGATTTGTTAGTTGATGAGCCGCATAGGCTATTTTATTTCGTGTATGATTCTTTAACTTTAAACTGCTAGAAATGAACATGCATTTTAAAAACAGACTATCAAATCATATAAGAAAAAGAAAACACATGCAAATCAAAATGAAGACTATAATAAAATATAGTAATAAAATGTATTATATATAATTAACTAGAAGCATATAAACATATACTACAAGGAAATTTTTAGTAGCGGATTAGGGATTCGTTAAAATATTTTCACTATTTTGCTTATCTTCTTTCACAATGTTTTAAAGGTAACATTTAAAAGGTATGTGGTCTGTAAGAGTTTGAATCAGGTATCTATAATTATGAAAGAGTAAAATTATCCAGCTCTTTCATTGAAAACTATATATTTTGGCTGCTACTATGTTTTGTTCTGTCATCAAGATTAAATGTAACAAAAGAAACTCCTCCCCAACCCATTGTTCACTATTGATGTTTACTAAATCCAAGTAGAAAAATGGAGAATCAATCCACGTAAGTGGGTTCAAGATTAAAGGTATGGGTCAATAATAAATAGCAGTTTATAGAGTCAAAGAAACATTATACTGAGCTAGTTGGTTAATGTGAATGTTAGTCATCAATTTAATATGGATACACCATGTCATGCTAAGCAATTATATGAAAAATGTTGCAAAATACCAGCTAAGGGACAAATAGCTTCCTACAAATATATTTTTCTAGTTAGGTGTTACAATTAGTACAAAATAACTAACATTAGAGGAGAATCTATGGAAATAGAATTGATCAAACAGCAAAAGTATAATTCTTTATAGTTTAAAAAGACTCACAGCTAATGTTTATTCTTAGAAACGTTTTTTGCAACCAATGTTAAAACAATGATCATAATTTCATACCCAGTGTCATTTGTGTTTAATAGACATGAACGTTTATAAAGGAAACCTACTAATGTCAACATGTGGTGCTCATTGTGATGTGTTGGCTCCTGCAAAGAACTATTTGATCAGACACCACTTTTAATGCTTCATAAATCCTTCACACCACATCTTCTTTGGCTTGGGGTTATAGGAACACTCTCTACAAATATTCTCATGTTCTGTCATAAAGATTCTGTATACAAAATACATATATATATATATAATATTTTAAAATTTAAAATGAATTTTTTATTCAACTGTACTCTCAGGGTTTGTATACAATTAGAGGCTTCAGGGTAAAATTATTTTGATATACATACCTATCATAAATATGGGGAAGTGAAACAATTAGCTTTTATGGTAATGAGTCTCACATCTTGGAAGACTATCATGTAGGATGATGCCCTGAAATTTTCTCTCTGGGATGAATAATATATAGAGTAACATAAAATGCCCTGGGTGGGAGAGATGGTTACTGGAGAAGAGCATTTGTAGTGCAAGTCCAATGACACAAGTTTGATGCCCAGATCCCACAATGGAGGAAAGAGCCAACTCCTGTGTGCTCTTCCGTGATTTCTCCCCAACCCCTGCACACCACAATACCCACGATTACACTGGCACATACCATATAAACACACACAAATAGTGAACTAAAAATTTCATAAGGAATAAATGTAGTCATCACATTGAAATTACAATGTATTTTCGTTCTTTAAACTCTACAGAAATTTGTTTCATAGTGACTTAAAAAAAACTAACTTGACATTTTCTTCTGTCTGCTTGTGAACTTGTGCTATACAGTTTGTTTCCAATTCACTAGGTAGGAATGCAGCAACAAGGCATGATGAATAAATCTGTGTCAAGTATGGATGAAACTGCCATTCTATCAATGATTTTTCTACAAAGATTTAGAATATAACATAGGAAAACTTTGCTAATTGTCAATTTTAACTCTAGATACACCTTAAAGCAAATTTTATGTTGCTGAATATTAAACTCAGAAAATGATGGTTGGACATTGAAATACAGACAGCATCCAAACTATTTTTATATAAAGTGTATTCTTGTAATGAGATAATTTCTTACAAAGATAGGCTTGTGTCTTTATGATAGAGACACTCATAATGACAGCAATGTCTGGGAGGTATTAGACTGTGGTTTTAATCATCACTGTAATTGTAGAAGTTCATGCTAGCTCAACTGCACATCTATTCTTCATTTGTCCCTAAACTAATTTGTACTACATATGAATATATAACCCTCATCAATTTAAAGTGCCATCCCTTAGCTCTGTGGGTCATTAAAGGGATACATAATGTATGAGTCTAAAAATGCAAACTTAGAGGGAGAAAGCTTTTTAGCCAAGTGTGAAATCACTGCTACCAAGGCTGCCTTTTGAAATTTAATAAAAGTTGAGCCAGGATCAGAAATGACCATCAATCAATTATAGTCTTACTCATATATTTTGTTTTGAACGTAGGTGTTTCATTTACAATTTTGACTTCAATATTCATCATTAGAATACTGATGTCAGCGATTTATGAGATAACATTATGAAGTTTGGAGATGTTTTCCACAGCCTATTGCTTTTCCAAAAGGCAATTTTGTGGAAGTCATCTGCACTAGTTCACTTGCAAGGGTATAACATGGAATAACAAGTTAATGTACGTTTACTATGGAAAGAAATCACAAAATAAGCTAGATTGTACTTATTACAACTGCAAATACTAAGTACTGTTCATTTAGATCAATACATTCTGCTAATATGGTGTAAGAATGTGATGAATTTAATAATACTTCAAAAAGGTTTATAGCTATATGGAAGTTATGCTAATGCCAGGAAATTATTCTGGAGTATTAAACATTTATCGTGTCAGTAAACACTATTTTATATTTCACTTGAAGTCTAGTTTTTTAAGCCTGGTTTCACCTTTAGAGTTTAAAAAAATATAAGCAAACTGTCAAAATGCATAGGCTTAGAGAATAATAAACTATTTAAGCAGAGAAATCAGAAAGTGCTTAGTGGACTCTTATTTGTATTTTTACATGGTGTGGCCAGGCTAGGTTTCATAGGTGGCATTTGAGAAAACATCTGATAGAGGTGAGAGAGAAAGCCATGAACAACACACAGTGGTAGTGAATATTTCATGCAGAAATGCCACATCAATGGGGAGCCATGCTTACATCACAGAAAACAGGCCACCTCACATGGCAGTCAGAGGAAGGTAATGAATCAGGAAGATAAAGATGATGGAAGGGAGACTCTGGTAGGAACATCAACTTTTACTGTGAGTGGTAAGGAATGCCAAGATTTACTCATTTGATGGATTATATAATAACTGAATGACTAGGAAGACTTTGGGGTTTGTATTTTTCCTTACAATATATTATTCTTTATATATTTGCTTAATAATTAGCTGTTATGTTTGCTAAATAGTCTTTGGGGAGCCCTTTTTTTCAAAGTTTACATTTGAATTCAATCATTAAAAAATTTAAGAGCTGTTTTTAATAAAGTGTAAGGACCTTAAATGGCTTTCATTCCAACATTTTTACCATGCCAAAATTTATTAAAAATTAGCTCAAATATATATTTTTGGAAACAGTTCTAAACAATAGAGCATAAATGCCTATAATTGATGAAAATTATAGAACATTTTCTTCATAGTTACAAAAGACTCCTCATTAAGTACATGTGCCTTTAAGTTCATGGGGCCTGGAAGGAAAATTAGCTTACCAGGACAGGCTGGGGCATCTGGAGGGCCTTCAACCACCATGATCAACCACACCCAGACAATTAAGCCTATCTGGGGAAGGCAAATAACTCAATTTATAAGAACCTTTTTGGTTGAAACACTATCATCAGTGTTTAGTGGATCCATTAATTGGTTTTAAAAGGAAATACCATAGTTCCATAATTTAATCTGGAGAGGCCAGTTAAGAAACAACCTACCTCTAGGAGAATTTGATGATGAGTCTCTATCTTAAATGGCAAAGCAAATCATCTTCTCTGTGATTATCCTAAGTGTGGCATGCCACCGGACTGCTAGACTAACTGCCATCTTCATTAAATATGGTGACTAGAACTCATATCTTAGAATTTCAGTTTTGTCAATGTGACTTAAATCATGTATGTCCCTCTCTTGGGAGCACCAAGATGGCGGTGCTCTGTCTGGGTCACTCACTGGTAGGGAACTGAATCATTGGCTATAGCTTGTACCCACATTTGAAATAGCTTTCTAAAATTTTAGCTTTTTGTTACATACCAAGCTCCACAAGTTGCTGAACAGGAAGATTTTATGACATCTAAACAATTGGGGAAGACACAGAAACTCATTTGTAGGCCCTAACACTGGAATTATTTTAGAGTGCTTCTCCAGAATGACTGCATCACACCTGAGTTTTGGGAAAACCTTCGGGCGTCCATTTGCAAATTTTTATCTTAGCTTTCAATGTTCTTCTGAAAATGTTCAGGAATAAGGTATCTAAGTTATTTTGTGGCAGGTATTTTCTCTAGTCAATTCTCTGAGCACTTCAAAATGTCCCACCTCTCTAGTCTATGTCATGTCTACAAGTAATAATTACCTTTCCAGAGATGATTCATCATTTGACTTGATTATCACAGTTAGTGACTCATCACTGAGCTAGGTAAGTAGTCTGCATACATGTTTAAGAGATCCTTTAATGAAAAATGTAAGAAGTTAGATTGGTTTAAAATAGTCAATAGAAAGATTTAGCGACTATGGAAAAGAACTAAATAACTTATTATCCTAAATATTCAGTTGTTGAGGGCACCCAAGCTCCAAGAAACATTATTGTAATCTATTTGCAAACTCATTTTATTTAAAAATTGAAAGAGATGAATTATTTATTTCAAGTATTCACAGCCCAGTAGCAAATTATTTTTAACCTCAATTAATTGTAATAAAATCTCTTGTTGCTACTCTTTATGTCATACTCTTTGCCAAGTTGTGGATTTTTTCACAATGGTACTTCTCAACCCTTAGATGTTATCTCATTTTGTCTTATTTTACTGAATAATGAAGAACTGTGATTCAATTTTAATAAACAACTAGCTATTTGTCATTTTGAACACAAATTATTAAATATACCACTGAATTTAATCCTTATAAAATTTGTTATATAAAAAATATTCTTAGTCCCAATCAGTTTTTCCTCTTAAGTCTTTCAAATTTTCAGAATCCCCAAATTTTTACCAATATAAGTTTTTCTGAAGTTTGTTTCCATTTCTCTGAGTTTTCACTGTTCTGTACACGATATCAATTCACACCCACACACGCAATCCTTGACATCTCAGATCATTTCCTAGTGGTAGATTCCTACAAGTGGAATTACTGGAACCAGATCCAGAAATATTTTTAAGATGCTTGAACATATTGTCAAGAGGCTGTCCAGGAAGGAAATACCATTTCATATCAACAGTGCATAACAATGAGTTCTTTCATTCCATACTACTTAAGTTTGCCAAAAAAATAGAGTATATTTAAAAAAAATGACGTTTTCACAAAAATTACAGAGAAATGTATCGACAGATATATCAAAAAATGTACCATGTGGGGCTGAGAGATGGTTCTGTGGTCACAAGAGTACTGGTTGTTCTTCGGAAAAACCCAGGTTCAAATCCCCCATCACCTACAGTGGATCCCAATTGTCTGTAGCTCTAGTCCCACGGTATCTGACAACATTTTCTGGCTCCATGGGCTAGGAACTCATGTGATGCACAGACAAATATGCAGGCAAAGTACCCATTCAAATAAAACAAATTTACACAAATGTATCACAATTATCACTGGGTTCTGAAATTAAATAACCTTTTAAATTTACTCTAGCTTTGGATAATTAAAGAGAACAGTCTCGCCGTGACTGTTATTCTCTCTACCATAACTACTGTATCTCTTCACTAAGTTTCCTCTGTTTAATTGGTTGTTTAACTTGGTAAGTGTCCAAACACTCACTATCTCAAGGTCACATTTTCAAATTGTCACCGTATTTGATCCTCACATTTTTATAGCCTTCCAACTATCAATTTCCTTTGGTTCTTACTTCATACTATATATGTATGGTTCCTTTATAGTTTCTGTTTATTCTCTGACCCTCTGATGTCTCTTGTGAGCAGAGTGGCTCACTTACAATTGTGAACCATTCAAATCAACTATTTACTGGTCCTTCTGATTTTGTTCTGCCCAGCCAGTCTCTCTCTCTCTCTCTCTCTCTCTCTCTCTCTCTCTCTCTCTCTCTCTCTCTCTCTCTCTCTCTCTCTCTCTCTCTGTCTCTCTCTCTCTGTATCTCTCTCTCAGTGTGTGAGTGTGTGTGTGTGTGTGTGTGTGTATGTGTGTGTGTGTGTGTGTGAATTCTAGCTAAAAATGATGATACTGGTATATGTAGTAGAAGGGACAGGATCTAGTAACCAACACTGCATGTTGCATAGTCCATCGAAGACAGAGAATTATGTATAACGGCTCTGGAGGTGGGTTGATCCAATACAAAGACACAAACCAATATAGCAGTGTCCAATAAGGACCCATTTCTTAGTTTCTAGAAGATGGCCAATTGCAATGACCTTATATCATGGAAAGAGAAGGCAAAGGCTTGGCCCTCTTTTACAAAGGCAAACGTTACACTTAAGAGGGCTTTATCTCTCTAATAAAATCACCCCCTTCCCAAAGGGCTCAGGACTTCTTCATATGACAGTTCCAGGTTTTTAGACCACAATAGGACATATATAACCCCCTGGAAATACTGTATATTCGCTCCTAGTAGATTACATACAATCTTTACATAAAATTTTATCTGGAAAGTTGACATATTTTTCTTTGAATCTTTCATTTTTTTTATTCGTGGAAAAGAAAAAAGTGATGATGAATCTAAAAGATGATAAATAAATTATTTTCCAGAGAAAGGAAAAAGAAACAACAATGTGTTAAGATTTCTTTTTGTCTCCAATTCACCCCATTTTTGAGTATTGAACAAAGCACCAAGAAGAATGCAACATTTCCAGGTCCCACAAACTCATGTTCATGTGTTTTCTTTCACCCTCTCCGGCATTTTCCCATTTGTCTTTTGGATCTGGCTTTGAGAGAAGCACTGGAGAAAAGGCTGGGCTGTCAGAAGCATATTCAGAGTGACTCAGAAGCGGGCCTGCTTTGTTTCAGGCTATCCACACAGTAGCAGACAGGAAGCAGTACTTCTGCAATTAATCTTTATGATAAACCCATGATACTTTGCAGAACAGAACGATTACCAGTAGTTACTCGCTCTTTCCCTTCATTCTGGCCAACGATTTTGGCCAATGAGCCAGAAGAACGCTGATTGAAAAACCCAAAAGGCACTAGGGTTATTAGCATTTTTCCTCTGTTGGTACCATTGTTTCCTTCAGTTCACTGTGTTTGGATGGAGCCAATTTGATGAAAGTGAGACCGCTTATGTCTCATAGTAATCACGCACATCTATGCACCTGCTTCCATTTTAGCCATGTCGTTGTATGCTGCACTCATGACAAATGGCTGCTTATAGATTTCTGGGCCCTGCTAGAACCAATTGTAGCCAAGCTTAAAACATGGGAATGGACTGGTTTTTCCACAGCAGAAGATGTTGACCTCTGTTTTCAGAATGGATGATGATGGAGTTGGAGTTCAATGGCTGAATGGCAGGACTCTACTTCCCATGATTCTCAAGCAATGACTCATATTTTTCTAGCTCTGAGTAATCTAAGCTTTGTCCTTGTCACAGCAGCCTCTTTGATGATACCTTGATGAAGATATATAAATCCAGAATACACAAAAAGGAATGGAGCCTATATTTTCTTCCCTTTATGCCAGCCAACAGCTGTTAAAGCTAGAAACAAAAATAAACATAAAGAGCTCAATATTATTATGTCCTTCAGGAAATAAGACTTTATTTTATCGAGCTCTCTTGACAGGGGATAAAAATGAGCTCCGAGACATGAGAAGATTGAAAATATGTCCCCTATCTGCCCTGTCAAGAAAGTAGAAGAGCTGAGCATCTATAACTAAGTGTGGTAGTAATGGCTTAGTACACACATGGCTACAAAGAGAAAACTTGAAGTCCCCCTGTGATATGTGGTGACCCCCACAATGAGCTTTGCTGCTTTGGAAAACTACTGCAATAGTGTTGGTTTATCGTCATCTGGGGAAGTAACAAGGCAGAGTCTGTGGCTTCTGACTGCTGATATGGGGGATGATATGACAAGTGGGTACTCTTCTGTTCCAAGTAGGTGGAGTCCACAAACTGGTCTCAGCCTTCCATTCTGAAGGATCCTTCCCTGGTACCCTGTCCCCCTTCTTGAAATGTGTCTGCCCTATTTCAAAGTTATGTCCCCTCTTTACCATTTTCTTGCTGTCGGAACAAAGATGGGGGTAGTGATCACACTGGCATTAACTCTGATCTCAACACACAAGGAAAAAAGAACAAAAGTCCCGAGGGAGGAAAAGATTCATTTGGGCTTAATTTTTTGAGAGCTTCAGCGGTCATAACTGGGTAAACAAGAAGCAGGAGCTGACTTGATAGTGGTCGCTGTATGTGGTAGTGGCCATTCATATAACAGAGGACCAGGAAGTAATAGAGGACTAGAATTAGAGGACAGGGGATAATTTTATGGCCTTCTCCTAGTGACATACTTGCCCAGGTAGACTCTTCCTCATAAGGGTTTCCCAGATTCCTGAAGTAGAGCTTCCAATAAGTGGTTGAAACAATCAACAGCCGGGTCATGTAAATTCAAACACAAGGTGGGACACTTCCCATCGAGTGATGTGGTATAGTCCACAGTTTTATTTATTATGCCACAATTAGTACAAAACCATATTTAATAGTTCTCTTTTTCAGTATTAAAATTGTCAGAAAAGTAGATTTTGGACAGGAGTGATATAGTCCTATGTCTATATTGGTTTTGTTTTTGTCCAGGTTTGGTTACTCCACCTTCCACAGTAGGCCTTCCTCCAGTAACAGCTGCATGATATCTTATAACCTAGTTTTTCTTGTATTTTTTAATTTGCTCATAAGACAACCACAAAAATTTTGTTTTTGTTGTTGTTTTACAGGAAACCATGAGATTTTATGGTTGTTCTAGTAAACTCACATTTCAACACATCTTCAAGCAACAACCAAAACAAAAGGATAATATTCCAACTAATATTATTCCAGAATACAGATGTTATTTAACAGTTCTGCTAAAATCCTTATCTTCTTTTGAACTAAATAGAGCTATTATTTTGTTTCCATTTATTTGTTGTCTCATTTTTCACTGAAGTGTCTTGGGCAACAAGAACCATGTCTTATACATAATAACACAACTATAATTATGAAACTTTGGGGTTATGCAAAGCAAAATGAGTATAATTATAGTGGATGGTTTCCATTTACTTTTTCTTTTCAACTTACTTTTTATAATTAAACTAAATTCACAGAAGGAATTCTTGAGAGGTCAAACACACACCTTACAACACATCCTAAATCAGCTTCCATGGAGAGCATTCACTCAAGTGATGACATCAATCAATTTATTATGGATCAATTTGCAGCCAAGCATTCTCCTAAATCTGTCTAATGTTTTTGCAAGTTACTTGAAAGGACTCAGTAAAAATTTATTAGTATAGCTTGAAATAGTTTGTGTCCCCCTCTCCATTCTCTGGCTCAACAAAGAGAATACTGTTTGCCCTCTGAACATATAGATTTTATAGTTTAACATAGAAATGCATAAGCTTGCCAAGAATCACAGCTTTAATGAGCTCTTATTAAAACCATTGCCTTGTTTGAGATTTTTCTTAAATGTATTTCATCTTCACAGACTGAGTCTATTTAAATTTGTCTCATTATTGTATCAAAGCTTAACTGAAGTAGTGATTTAGACATATACTTTGTATCACACTGTATTTTTCCAAACGATTTAAAACTAAGTGTTTCAATTACTTAGTATTTAATTTGAACATATACAAAACATTATCTTTTAAAGAAACATTTAAACATGGAAAGATTGGAAATACTGTGGGTTTGTGCCTGGTCTTATTGTATCTTGTTATGCCCTGCTCTGTTGATGTCCTGGGAAACTTGCTCATTTCTGGAGGGAGGTGGTAAATTTCGGGGAGTAAGGGGTTTGGGTGGGATGAGTGGAGGGAGGGGAAGCTGAGGTCGGGATGTGTTATATGAGTGAAGAATAAATTTAAAATGATTAAGAAAGAAACTCATTCAAATTTTAAAAGCTTTAAGTTGGTAGGATAAACAAGCAACAAAATGGGTATCTTTTCATATTATACTAGAAACTTCAGATGTTGTAGTTCATAGGGAAACTTAAAAATAAAATTCATGTTGTGACTGAGGGAAAGCAGACTTATATTGTTTGCATTTCTATATAAAACAAAAGATATATTTTCCCACTAAGCCCAACTTGTTATTAACATATATTATTTTCCTTAATGAACTCTGATGTAAAGGATAGCAATTTTGCTTATTGATAATATTTTTATAAACTGTTCCTTTTCTAGAACATTTTGTACATAAGAAAAGTGGGCTCTTTTATATGTGTATTACTTTCTAATTAGTCTGGTAACATTTATTTTCTCTTGCAATAGTCATCATTCAACTAAATTGCCTGCATTCTATCAAAATCACAAAAACAAGAGAACAGTAAACCTCCAGAAAAAATAGTAGAAAACCAAATGACCAGTCTTCCAGATGGCATTCTCCAGATTTGCTGCATGTTATCTACCATACAGCTTGTTTCTTTGCATGTTGAATAAGAAGCTTAAAGGTTTCACTTTGCTCGGGGCTTTGTAGAACTCACTGACTTCTCTAAGCAAGGTCTTTTATTTCTCAAATTTCTTGATGAAAATAAAGAGTCAATATGGAGATTTTCTCATTTGTATGTCACAAAATTTTTCAGTAAACCATTGACAAATAACAGGTATTGCATGATAAAGAAATAGGGCATATCTGGGACTCGTTAAGATTCTTGCAGGTGTTTGGAATGGCTCATGAATTTAGCTTTCACAACACTGAGAAATCATTAGCTACAGACTTAGGAAGAGATGTGAATTTTAAAGGTCTGTGCATCAATGCCAAAGCCTTATTTTTGTATGCAACAAATGCTAAAGAAGAAAACAAATTTGACATTATTTGTTCGCTGATGTTAAATGTGAATAAGGGGCTGGGAATGTAGTTCATGGTCTTGTCATGTAAGAGATCCTAGTATTACTTCTGGAACCAATATATGAGGATGGATAGATAGATAGATAGACAGACAGACAGACAGATAGGTAAATAGAGAGAAAGAAAGAAAGATAGATAGAGAGATAGATAGGTAGATAGATGGAGAGGTAGGTATATAATGTCTAAATAGTGTTTTGAATTGTTTCAACTCATAAAGCTAATTATAATTTCCTGCATGATATTTCACAAGTTACAAAATAGCAAACCATCCTAGAAATATCATTTAATAAATTTCCGTTTAAAATAAAACTGGACTAATACCGAGTTGAGTGTCTTCCGGACACAAGTGGACTGATGCACAGAGACAATGGCAGCCCCCACAATACCTGACCAAGTTCAAGCTAAACTGTGTACCAGCAGTGAGATGTGGAAGGGGACATGGGGTCCCACCCCTAACCAAGGAGCCATTTGCAATTGACGCACACTGACCAAGGGAATATTAGCTTATTCCAAGGCAGCTTCAATGGGTATATCGGCCACACTCCAGTGCAAGCCTCATTCCCAGAAATAGTTGATCAGTACAGAATGAACTCCATATTGTGTGTATGTGTGTGTGTACATATATATGTATACTTTTTTTGATTATGTATTTTGTTGTTGTTTTGTTTGGTGGCTTGTTTGTACATTGGATTTTTGGTTTGTGTTTTATTTAAAGGATAGGAAGGGGGGAAAAAAACATAAAGTTGAGTGGTTAGGTGGCAGGGAGCATCCTGGAGGAGCTGGGTATTAAAAGACATTGTATGAAAAAAATTAAAAAAATAATTAACCAGAAATCAATACCGATATTGTCACAGCTCAAAATAATTTCTATCAGCATCAAAACAATTACAGACTCAGAAGAACACTTTGAAAATGAAAATTATTTACAATTGTTACCAAATATTTGCTAAATGACTAACATTATGGTCAATGATTTTGCTTATGAAAATGTTGATAAAAAACATACTTAGAAACCTATATAACAAGGTCACATAACCATCAGAATAACCTAATAGTTGAACAATCAATATATCACATTACAACCTATTTTTGTGTTATATAAAATTACTTTACCAAACATTATATTTTATAAATGTGTTATCTGTAAGCCATACGAGGCTATGTTACACAAAAATAACATTTTAATATCTTTAACACTGCTTTCTATGCATTTTGCACAAGGAGATCCATGCTTTTGTTTAGTATTGAGCACCGCATCTTATGTGCTCATCTTGAATGATGTCTTATATATCCAATTTCCTGAACAACTATAAGCAGTTAAAAGGGAAAAGTGATGGTTGAGTTTGGGGGTGAACTGAAATAGATCTGGATTCAACTTGGAGATGAGTTGCTAGCCATGACTCTATAAAGGTTTTCTATTTTATTTTCGTGTGTGTGTGTGTGTGTGTGTGTGTGTGTGTGTGTGTGTGTGTGTGTGTGTGTGCATGTACCACGGTACATATATGAGGGCCAGAGGACTACTTGCTTAAGTTTATTTTCTCCTTCCACCACGTGGGCTCGGGGCATCAAATCAAACTCAGGTAGTCAGGCTAGGCAGCAAGTGCCTTTACTCATTGAGTTGTCTCATAGGCTCAAGTGAATTTCTTGATTGAGTTATGTTCAGGAGGAAAGTTCATCCTAAATGGTGGTGGCACCTTCTGGTGGTAGTCCAGATAAAAGGAAGCCTGAGGGAATAAAACCTTAATTTTCACCTGGTGCCCTTCATGCTGCCTTCCTGTGTTGCTGGCAAGGTCATCTACCCTGTCCTTGCCCTGCCCTTCAGTTCATCTACCCTGTTTCTACTGCTGTCACAGCATTAAAACCCAGCTTCTGCAGCCTTCCAATACTGAGCAAAGAAAAGAGGCTCCCTAGGAATCCTCCAGCCTTCACCAGTACACTGGCACTATTGAGGCACCCAATTTTGTGGACAGACCAGCTACTGGGTTCTCGGGCTCTCTAGTATAAAGAAAGATACTGTTGAAATACCTAGATCTAAGCCAAGCTGATAAATCTCCTTTTAATATACATTCTCAGCTTGACATCTATTTCTCTGGAGAACTGACTGACACAGGCTTCTGCCTCTCTTACTATTTAGATGATACAGTTGTGGATTTGCTTTATCTAATCCTTCTCTTGCTTTTCCCATGTTTCTTGTCCTATCCTGTCTTTCTCCTTACTCATATTTTCCTGAAAAATATAAAATGTATTTTTAGGACAAAAGCCTCAGTGTAAATAAAGTCTTTTTTCCTGTCCTGCCCTGTACTGAGGCCACTTGCAATTAATCATTCAGAGGCTTAATATTACTTATAAATGCTTGGTCTATTGCTCAGGCTTATTACTAACTAGCTCTTACAACTGAAATTAACTCATTTCTATTAATCTCTGTATTGCCATGTGGCTATGGCATTACGAATCTGCTGACATCTTGCTCCTTGGGTGGTTATATGGTGTCTCTCTTGACTTTGCCCTTCTTTTTCCTATATTCAGTTTGGCTTTCCCATCTAGCCATATTCTTCCTTGCCATAGGCAAAGCAGCTGTATTCATCAACCAATAAAAGCAAGGCATATTCACAGTGTACAGAAGGACATCCCACATCACCTCAGTTTGATATCTTATGGTTTTCTAGATCACCAAATATTTTTCTGCTCTATATTCCTGTCACAAACCATATACTTAATGGGACTTTCTTTTTACCTCAATGAGAAGTTCCCATCAATATTATTTGGCCATTTTTTTTATACAGCTGGAGAATGAGCAAAAGACACAAATTGTTATAGAATTCCAAAACAAACTGTGCACTTCTTAAAGTACCACCTGGGGCTCTTAATATATGAAGCAGGAAAACGAAATATGCAAATGATGATACTCATTTGCATGGAGCTGATTCCACTAATAGTTTTCTTAAGCTTCCTAATGTTTTCATGATTTTCTCTGTATATGCTTATCTATTATTTTTTTTCCTTGTCAGAAGGAACCTCCTGTTTTTTGAGTATCTATGTTAAGTGTTGCCTGGGGATACCACAATTCCGAATGCTTGGTTTAGATAAGAGTTTCCTTGGACAAGTCTACAATTGTTAATGGAAAATAAACCAGTCTTACTGAAAAAAGCAACTAGTAATGACCCCACAGCATATTGAGCAGCAGACAAGGAGACTACTTTAATGAGACTCCTGATTGCCATATGTAGAGCATAAAAGTGAAGCAGAAACGTCACATCATGGATGCCATGCTGCAGCTTTCTTCCCTCTGGGCTTGGACAGAGCCAAGATTGGTTTGCCACTTCTAAAACTGATGCCTGCTGTTAATTGCCACTAATATTGAAAGCTCTGCTTTCTAGGTGTACTTCATGGATTTCCATTCAACATTTTGAGCTGATACATCTTAAAACATTGAGCTAGAAATCCTCTGATGGATTCTTCAAATGGATTTCTGTTCTCTTGTTTATGAACCTTTAGATCCATAAGAAGAAAAGAAATATGAGTGACATCCACGCCAGCAAGCACTGAGGCAGGACTGCTTATTCTCAGTCTTGTGTAGATTTAAAGGAGCTGTTTGCATGGATTCTTTATTTTCATTTAGAGCACACTTCAAAAGTTGACTTCCTATTTAATTTCATTTATCCATATAAAAATCTCCCTGAAAATTACCTCATTATCAAATAGTTTTGAACATATTTAGGCTCACAAAAGTGGTTTTAATGGGGAAAATAGTACATATCTGTAAAGTCTCTTTTGTTTCCATTTTCTAACAATTTTACTTTTTTTCTTACAAACTTTGTTAGTCAGTGTTGAGGTGGATGGACAAATGTGTCTCATTCATGTGTAATTACCATAGAAAGGTCAGGTCAAAGGCACATATCCTAAAGCAACTCTGTCTTCATGAAAAATAACCAGTTTCACCAATCACAACATTTTAGGTACTATTTTCTTTCTCTTGTGGATAGATGGTGTCTTCCAAACTTCATAGCTTGAATAACAATTATCTGGGAATGGTGGCAAGTATTTGCCATCAGAAGCCTGCAGCAGTAGGCTGCTTCAAGTATGATAATAGTGTGGGCTCTGAGGTAAGTTCAAGATGAGTCAAGACTACTAGGATGCTGCCTCCTTTGCAACGCCCCCCCTCCCCCAAGAGACATACTAGCTCTCAGGAAGCGGATCTTTGGCTTGTCATGAGGGTTGTCAAGAATTAGGTTAGACCCTGAATTTGACCCTAGCATTATTAAGTGAGCAAGATTAGTGTCCTTAGAAGAAAAGGCAGGGCTAGGGTGATTCTCAGTGTCAGAGTGCTTGGCTAGTGAATGTGAGACTCTGAATCCAGTCCCTAGGTCTGATGAAAGGAAGAGACCAGAGGTAATCTTCTTTCTGATTCTGACCATGTGGATACACAAGAAAGCTTCCTGCAAATCTGGAATTGGTCCTGAGCAGAATCTGCATCTCCTGGTCCCTTTACCTTAAACTTCCCTTCATTCAGAACTGTGACAGTGACAAGTCTTCCTTATCTTTGTGCCATTCTGTTGATGATACTGGCACCATCGTTTCAGAGTTTGCAAATAGGTATCTTTCCTATAAGCATAAACATATATAGAAATAAAAGAACAACCCCTGGGGTCATTCTTTTCAATTTTAAGCTTGCGTTCACCTGAGTACTAAGGGTGGGATCATTTCAAAGTCTTGTATTAAAGATTATATGCATTTCTCTACAGGGAAGAGACATCATTCATATATTACATACATATATTTTAAAGCAACTATTTACTTGGCATGTCTATGTGCTGGAAAGAGAGGAGTGAATGAAATACTCATCATCCCACTTCTCATAGAACTTACAGTCTTCAGGAGAGGGGTAGTGAATAAATAAACACAAAGTTATAACCCATAATGAATGTTTTGAAAGTAGGGAAAAAGGAAACACATTCATGGACCTTCAAAGAGATATTTTAAAGGTAAGATAAGGGGAAGTTTCCCTGACCAAAAATGTCAAAAATGTTTAGAAAGGTTTCTTATTCCATTTTCAGGTTGGCATTGGTAAAGTACCATGCACACAAGTGCATGATATATTCAGCGTGTTTCCATGCTTGTCGTCCACCATCCCATTTCCATATGAACTGCTTATTCATTCCTGTTTTTCTTCCTCTAACCTGTGTACTTCTTAGCTTGTTTCATTACCAATGGAGGATGTTGACTAAAATATGTTTAATGCAATCAGTATTTTCCCTTTTTAGAATATTAGCACAGTAATTTCAGTGCATTTAAATGCATGCCAAAGACAGCACAACATTGCTCACACACAGCTCAGTAACTGCTTTCTGTCTCAGGCAACCCTGAAAAGAGACATGCACATATACATCTGTCATATGTACATATATACGTATATATGTCTCTCATGTGTGTAAGACAATATACAACACATATTGGAAATTATAATATATATATATATATATATATATATATATATATATATATATGAACTAAGCAACAGCAGTTTTTACCAACAGATGTTTCATTGCAGGCTCTTCAAACCCATGAACACTTAAGTAGTAGATATAGGTAGTAGTTATCCAGAAAAAAACATAAACTGTTAGTGGAAGCCAATATACTAAGTAGAAGCTATTCTTTTTCCTGTGTTAGTCAACCATATATGTTTTTGAGCAGAGGAATCTCTATTGGCATTTTAATTCTACAAGATGATATGTAACCTTTCCATGACTAACATGTGGTAAGTTAAGTAGGCACTTAGCTGGAAAATGTACATCATCCTGGTACATTCAGGTAGTATAGACTTTCTTGATGCAAAATGACTTTATGTTTCAGATCTGTATGAATACACATATACCAGCATACTTCGTTATCAACTCTGAACACAAAATAAATTATCCATTTGAGCTAGTATTTTTTTTTTTTTACAAAAATATATCAAGAACTCAATGGGATTGCAATCTAGGTTTTGTACTATTTTTTTTTTTTTAAATCAGAAGGGGCACTGATCCTTAGAAGGTTGGCTTGTTCCTGCAGTTGTCTAATAAGCCAGGGAATGAGTTAGAGTAATTTCCACGATGCTTCTGGGCAGAAGATATTTACTGGGCATCTACAATGCACTCACATTACTTTCCTGAGTTAATCTGCCATAAAAGAGGTTATCATGGGCTGCAAATTAGTTTGATAATTAAACCTGCTTTTTTGTTGAATCATTCTTAATTATTTATGGTACTACCCTTTAAAGAGATATTGTATACAAAATTTACAGTAAAGGCAGCCTCATGTCTCTGACACTAAATGGCAGATCCTATTTTTTCTGCCCTTTAGTGAACACTGAAAAGTAACTGGATGCTATATCCACAGAGTGTCTGGCATATTTTTACAATCAGGGAGACTGTGACTTCCTCCTTAATGATCATCTTCAACACAGGTGACATGACAAAGCATAGCTCTGTTTGGCCTCTCCCTTCACCAAATTACTAACCCGTACATCAGCCTAGGCATTTTCATGGGAAGAAGCACATTCTGAAGGAAGGTCAAGGTTTCAGATTTTAGAGCAGGAAGGCTCATCATGCCTCGCCCGTCCCTTTGTCCTCCCACCTTATTAACTTATTTTTTTTTTTAACATGGAGTGGCAGTAATTAGCCTTGATCTGGACCTCCACCAAGGTTTGCTATCACATTTCTTTCCTGTTTATGTTTGAGTTACTCAGCAGTTATCTGTGTGCTCTTTGGATGTATAAGACCTATATTTTTAGACTCCCTCTGTACAAAGTATGTAATCTTAGCTGACTGGGCTCTGGATTCTATCATTGCATTTTGCTATTTCCATTCTCACAGTAATGAGTGAGAGTAGTAATTCATCATTAATGGTCTCCTGTTCCTATTTCAGATGGGAAAAAAACTTTTGTTTAAAGAGATTCATTGACTGAAGTTGAATATATAGTGCCTAATTAACTTCAATTCAGTGAAACAAAAGTTTGATCTATAAATAAAACTCTTGTAAGATGATTATAAAGTTGTTTCTGATATAATAATTTCCTGTTCTATATTTTCTGAAGTTTCATTTGAGTCATTAACTGGAGAATCACTCATTGGAACACAGAGCAATTAGCTGTTATTGATTGAGAATTATAAGAACATGGAGAAAGTTAATTGTCTACTGATTATCATGTGTTGATAGAGTTGACAAGCTTGCAAATGATATTATCCACCAAATGGAACTGATGCTTTCTGAACAACCTGTGTTGTTTGATGAATATTCTTGGGCATTTGTGCTTGGATATCTCTATTAATTATTTCAAGTGCTCTAAGAGAAAAGAAAATCAAATATCATTTCCTTATGTATTTATATTATTTCTAAACATGAATGTTTTTTACATCACATGAACTAAAATGTTCACACGTATGATTGAAGGATGGGATCTACTCTAGCCTGAACACTTATTATCCATGGGCTTTTAGGTATCATTTAGTCACTTACTTTCAATAACAGAGAAAAAAGTAAAAGCAGACAGATTAACTTGCTTAAGATCACAAAGATAATATAAGAAAACTGTTTACTAAAGTAATTCTACTCTGATTCAATGGCTGATGACTGAACATATTTATGGGACACAAATGTCCAAGGTGAGGCTATGCCATTGTCTCTGGCTTTTTCATTACACCACATGTGTGTGTTTGGAAAAGAGTTTTCCATCCGGTGTTCCATAGCTTTCTACTAAGTCTTTGGAATAAGTTTTTGTCTTAATTTTCAGATAAGCTGTGTGGCAAATGCTATTCCTTTGAAATTTTGCAACTAATAACACACATTTGAAGCACTGCAAATATATGAAACTTATAACTAAGGTGTCACCCATGGTTGGAAAAGAGGCTGCATAGAAGTGTTATTTTCAAACTTTATTTAAAAACAACACTTTATGTAAATAATAGCTGTCACCAGTTGGCCTCATTTTATGTCTTTTTGATTGCTTCTTCAATCCTATTCCATTCTAAGGCTTACCTGGTTCAGTTCCAACTCACATATATAAAGGAAGGAGTTTCTAGTTACTGTGAACACAAGGTAGCACTGGGTTCACAGAAATGTGAATAAATAGTTATTACACAAAAAGAAAATAATTAGAGCAGATCAATAAGAGTTATATTTAGCAGCAGACATTCTCCTACTTGTTGATAGTTATGTCTGTTTCCTTCAAAAAGGACCTTGTCCGTCCATGCATTAGTTACTTTTCTATTGCTGTGATAGGACACCCATGATCAGGGCAACTAAGAAAAATAACCCCTTAACTGGGATTCTGAGGGTTCTATTTCAGAGGGTTCGAGTCCATGATGGCAGAGCAAAGGCAATGTGGCAGAAACAGCTGAGAGCTCACATCTTTATCCTCAAGTACAAGGCAGAGACAGAACATTGAGAATGGCATAAATCTTTAGAAACCTCAAAGCCTACGCCTAGAGAATAATCTCCCCTAACATGGATAAATTCCAGTCCTTCCCAAACCTTCTATAACTGGGAACCAAGCCTACAGGGTTTAATCTCATTCAAAATATCACAAGCCACCACTATGTTTTTCATTATGAATATAAAATCACCAAGAGACATCATCCTTTTTAATATATATATGTGTATGTATGTATGTATGTATGTATGTATATATATATATATATATTTATATTTGACTTGATGCTAAACTAATGTATTTTTTTTTTATCTTAGCAGTATAGCTGGTACATTGCAGAATGTTTCCAAATACCAACAAAGACATTATTTGATCCACGTTCTTTTCCTTGGGATTATGTTAGCAGAAAAATTCTTTAAGGTATTCAGTAGAGTACCTTGTAGTGGGTAGCCATTCCAGCTTTGATCTAGAATTTCCAACCCCCACTGAGGCTTCGGTACCTGTCACACCTACAAGGCATGGCTGAGGAAGGACCCTGAAGACTCAAGATCCAGATGGGCCGGCTCTCTTGGTTCCTGGATGGACCCTAGATGGTGGAGGTAAACTGAGCAGAGTTCTCCAGAGAACACTGCTGGACTGCACTACACCTTTCCCAGACCTTGTAAACTATCCCTTCACTTGTAAGTTACCCCGTAAAATAAACCTCTCTTTTAACTACGTGGAGTTGCCTTAATATTTTAACCAATAGTACCTAACACATTTGGAAACAATTATAAAGATATTGTTCCTTCAATATCTCTTTTAAAAATAATTACATAATTTGCTGTGACACATATTCATTGACTGTTGATATTTGCAGAATGACAATAAGGGGTTTCTAATAGTGCCTCTTCTCTTAGTAAATTAAAATGAATCTTTCAGTTTTTTTCATTTCACAAGTATATAAAAACAAACATTTAAAAGCAGAGGTTTTCTTATCTAAGTTCAACAGACTCATCTATAGTCACCAAGGATGTATCATTTTCTTTGCACACAAGGATTCCCTTTGGCAGTAATGAGCTCAGAAATAACAAACATGCTTAGATTAATGTCCCAATTAAGCCACTTTGAGTGGGATATTACAGTAAGGCATTTCTGAAGACCAGCAAGTATGTCTACTTCACAAGAAAGTTATGTCATTAGAGGAAGACATTTCTTCTCTAGATCAACAACAATTGTATTTATTTGTGAGATAAAATTTACCCCAATATTTCAATTAGTAACTCAGAATTATGAAACCTAAATTTTGAGTAAGAAAACCTAAGTATAGAAAAATTTCCCAAAGATGCTGAGATAAAATAACTCTTAAACATTCATTCTCTAAGGATTACTGAAGAAGAAAGGACATTGAAATGAGATTAAATTTATGTGCATTTTCCCCCATTGCTTTTTATACATTCATTTCTATCTCTCATTTTAGGAGAATCCTGTCACTCTGAGTGTGTGCCTGTTTTAATATCTGTTTAGATAATACACTACAGAAGGAGCTCTTCCTGAAAGGTTTTGCAGCCTGCCATTCTATTTTTAAAATATGAAACAGTTACATTAGAAATTTTCTTAGGTATTAACACTATCTTAGCTTTTGTAAAATGGTATGCACAAATCAATGATCTTGATATTGCCTAAAAAAAAAAAAAAACAAACCCTTCATTTCAATGTTTACTACTTTGGGAGCTTTAATTCCCTTCAAGTTTCTTAGTAAGCAGGCTCTTCACACTTGCAGATGCATGAAACAGAATAGAATAAAAAGCTATACATTCAACTTCAACATTATTTGTGATTTCTCTGATCTCTTTCCCCAAACTTAATCTTGACACTTGAAGAGCAACAGTCCTTAAAGGATTATCTAAATAAATTGCTTAATACTGTTTCCAGTATAAGTGACAGGAGGAAAGACAGCATGGAGCTCTTTTGACAAACATGAGCATGCTGTGGTTTTGAATATTATCCTATTTGG
This sequence comes from Peromyscus leucopus, assembly GCF_004664715.2. NCBI lineage: Eukaryota > Metazoa > Chordata > Mammalia > Rodentia > Cricetidae > Peromyscus > Peromyscus leucopus. The sequence goes on along the minus strand of NC_051073.1, from coordinate 23,623,665 downwards.
ACACTTCATCAAACCAATCTTCTAGTTTTTTCTATGTGACGCTGCCACTCCAATGAGTCACACATTGGCTTGTCTGCTCAGGATGCTGCTCTGTAAGCAAGCTGAATTTTTCAATTTTAGACAAGACTGAAAGTTGAAAGAGTATCAGAATGTTTGAGATTCTAGGCTGGAGTGACAGATTAAATTTTCAGTCCTGATTAGTTTTCATAAACATTATACTTTATTTAAAATCAGAAAAGCAAAGAAATACATGGATGGCTTTCATTGTGTTTAGTCTTCACATGTTTTCTTTGACTTTAGACTTAAGCATTACATGGTATTAAAAGACAGAGGCCCAAGGCCAATTTGGGGATGGTTCTTTTTTTCTCATTTAATTAATATTCATGTTATACATACATATAGATATTAAATTGTATACAAATTATGTAAAACTTTGTTCTTCATACTACCTTCATTACTGAATTGGCTCTTTTTAAACTTTTTTTTTTAAATTCTTTGAGAGTTTCTTGCATGTAGTATGTTTTGATTGAATCCATTGTCCTTTCTCTGCTTTTCAATTCCTCCCCCGTTGTACCTAGCGCTTTTGCCTCTCAGGTTTCTTTTTTAAAATCACATCTTAATAAATTTCATTTTTAAAAATTATGTATGTGTGTCTTCCTGTGGTATGTGAATGGGAGTGTAGGCTCCCTCTGAGGCCAGAGGTGTCAGATGCCCCAGAGCCAGAGTTACAGACCTTCTGAAGTGGGTCCCAGGAACCAAAGTGGGGTCCTCTGGAAAGCAAGTGCTCTTAACTGCTGAGTCATCTGTCTGGTTTCCACACCTCCAGACTTTTAATGATCCTTTTTTTGAAACTCACTGAGTCCACTTAATGCTCTATGTATTTGTATGGGTACAGAACCATTTATGTAATGGGGCCTGACCAGACTACCAGGGCCTGCAGTCACTGAAGAAAACCTTCCCCGTAAGCTTCCCGTGTTGAACAGCTACTCAGCTAGTATGGAGTTCAGGAGCCCCTCCCACATCTAGTCTGGGAGTTTACCTGGTTTGCTTTTGTTCAGGTCTGCACATACAATCACAGCTACCATGTCTGTGTGTGTGTGCAAAGGCGCTGCCATGTCCAAAAAAGAATATTTTGCTGTAGCCACCAACTAGGTTTGGTTCTTATAATCCTTCCTCCCTCTCTTGTACAATGATCTCTATGCCTCGTGGGAGGGAGGATGATATAGATGCTCCATTTCAGAGCTGAGCCCTCCACCAGTCTCTTATTCTATGCATGATGGTCAGATGTGGGACTCTGTATTAATTGTCATCTACTGAATAAAGAAACGTATCTAATGAGAGCGGAAAGATGTACTGCTCTTCAAAAATAAGAAAATGATACTAAGCATTGAAAGAATGATCTATGTTGAATAACTCAATTTGGGAGATATGAGTACCAGAGTTTTACTGTTCTGATACAGACCAGTATTTCTGTGAGATAAAATTACATTTAAAAATGAATTCCTTAAGGAGTACTAAAGGCCATATTCTGCTAACTCTGAGCTCCTCAATGAAAGAATATGCAGAAGCTATATAAGAAGCATGCAGGGCATCATTAGCAATTCAATTTATAACAAGAACAGCAGCATACAACCTGGCAGAATGTTCCATATGAGTTATAATCTTGACTAGTAGGATTATTATGAAGGAAAGAATAACAATGGCAATATTTATAAATTAGGTTATCCTTACTTATGAAGAGGATAGTTATAGGAATTGCAGAAATGGTCTGAAAATATGAATTTTATTAGACTCTTCTAGTTTGTTATCGGTCATCCTGTGATTTAAGTGTGAGTTAGGGCCTTGTTATGTGTACTTTCTTAAATCAAAACCATTTAGAAAAAATTATCAGATACTTGACAATGTATGTGTTAAAACCACTACATTTTCAAGTGCCTGACCATTACTCTACTTACTTTTGTATGAGTCTCCTCTTTTCCCATTTCCTCTCTTATTCTGTTTCTTTCTTCTTCCTTCCATTTCCTTCCACTCTCCCTTCTCCTACCCCTCCTCTCCCATTCCCTTCCTTTCCACGGTTATCTTCTCCCCTCCCCTTCCTTACTGTCCAATCCTCTCTTCTTTTCTTCTCTGCTCTTTTTTCTTGGCACTAGTGTTGGCACCAAGGCACCGGTGGATTTTAGGCAGGCATTCTACTTCCATCTCTCTCTCTCTCTCTCTCTCTCTCTCTCTCTCTCTCTCTCTCTCTCTCTCTCTCTCTCTCTCTCTCTCTTTCAGAGCTGAGGACAGAACCCAGGGCCTTGTGCTTGCTAGGCAAGCGCTCTACCACTGAGCTAAATCCCCAACCCCCATATATCACTCTCAAACTTTCCACCTCACTCTGACAAGTTCCACTCCAAAGTTGGTGTGTCCCTAATATATTCCTGCCTTTGTTTCTTCTTCTAGCTAACCCCTCATCAGCCAAATTGAAACTCCTCTTCTTTGCTTGTGTAGGGTGTGTGATAGTTACTAAGCAATGTAAGAAAATCTCAACCCAGCCAATCAGTTGTCCTTCACATGGGTGAGCTAAAACACAGATCTCAAGTCCCCTTTTGTATTTATTTTACTCAAATCTATGCAATGTCTAAGTGACACTCTCAACTTTCAGTCTCCTCCCAATGATGCATATGTTTTTTTTTTTTTTTAAAGGCAAGCAATTTTCAGACAACTTACATGTTATCCAGAGACATCATTCATCAAAAAGCACCCTGGTAGGACTCTCAAAGAGCTGTGTCCTTGAGGAAAAGAGAAAAGCGATATAGAAGAATACCTTTCCTAGATTTAGTCACAAGTAAAATAAATGTGTGTCAGAAGTAAAAGAGGCAACAGGAAGATGAACAGAAAAACCTCACAGATGCTCAACAATGAACAAATACTGTGCCAAAGGTGATGATAGGAAACCATGCAGAACCATGCCTGCACGTCATGGAGTAAATGCAGCTAGATCAGGCAGGGGAAGAATTCAGGTCAAAGTCAGATGCATCTTGGGTATAAACAGACTCTGGGACCTAGTTTTCTAAGCCCCAGAATCCCTAATTCAAATCAGAGAACTAAAACAATAGGCAGACGTAGTAGGGTTGTATGGAACTACTCAGCACACAAAGTTCTGTCCGAAACACCAACTGCAAAGATGCAATGGACTATTTCACAGATGTTTTCCACCACAGAGATGTTAAACCCTAGCAAATTGTTAGGAGTGTAAAATGCCTCAAGTGTCTTGATTCAATAGGCTTGCAGGCTTACCATAAATCTAATTGGTAAATTTAGAAACATTACTAGTAGAATGTATATTAAAACAAAATTGCAAGAACAGTGTTTTCCATAACCAGCACATGTTGCTGTAGTCTGTGTGATGAGCAATTACTATTTTCCATTATTGAATATGTTTTTCCCTTCACAGAAATATGCACACATCCTGGAGGGCAAAACAAACACTGCCTTTTGATTTTCAGCATATTATTTTTTAAAGTGAATCAGTTTATTAAAAGTAAAATATAGTAGAATAAGAAGTACACAGTTCTTCTCTATATAAATTACTAGGTATCTGAGAAAATAAACACAAATTTCTTTTTGAAAGATTCTATCCAAAAATAAATTTTGTATTTTTATCAAGAGACCATGTAATATTATGATGTTTATAACACTTTTATTTCTTAGTAATCTGTACATGCATATTTTCTTTTATTTGTTTTATTAAATTTGTTCTTGAAAATGTGATACACATGCATATAAATATGCAGTGTATTGTAATTATTGCTACTTCTGATCCTTTCTGCATCTCCCCACAACCCACAATCTCTTTTACTTCCCACTCCTTCAAGTCCTTTGACCCATTTTATATCTTTTTTGTTTTGCTTTGTGACTTGCTGTGTTTAACCAGGACCATTTATATGACCACAGGTTTGAAGCTCTTTATTGGAGTCCACAGAGCTCATCAGTAGATATACAACTGAAGGAAGTATTTGCTCATCTCCCATAATCCATCATCAGCCAACAGTTAACCAGGAAACAGTACAGTCTCATAAATGCCTCCCACACCAGTGATTGACTGTGGGTAGATGCAGTTTTATGCAAGTCCATTGTAGGGCACTGCAGTTGATCTGAGCTCACGATTGTATTGTCTGTCATGCCCAGATGATTAGCCCTAAGTTTTTATGGATTGTTTTTATGGTAGAAGAGACAGTTATGAATGGATTTTCAAAGAAAAAAATGAATTTATAAAAGAGTAAAAACCAAAACAAAATAAAATAATAAGAATTTACATGTGGAAACTTAATTGATATAGTATTCATACCAATATATTATAATATTAATGCATTTAAACAACAATGAATTAATTTTATTGATCATCCTATAGAATCTTAACAATATGATAGTGAAATTGCACTCCTTCCTTTCTTCGTCACTCTGTCCCTCTCTTTCATTCCTAAAGGATAAGCATTTCTCTCTATTAAGCTAAGGGAATACAGTTGGTATAAGTATGTAGGTAAACCCTTAGATTCTTTTTCAGTTTTAAAGGAAGTATCTAAAGAAGAGAAAGAAAGCAAGTATAGAAAACCCAATCTGAGTTCAAGAGCTGAGATCTGAAAATGATTTTTTTATGTGCCTATTGTTCACCAGAATGTTCCTTGTTTATCACTATGAAAACTTGGGACTCCCTGGTTCTTGAGAAATAAAAGATGGAAACTACCTATCCTTGGCATGAGCACATCTAAGATATTGAATAGAAATTTGAGAGCAAAAGAAAAGGTAGCCTCTTGTAATCTGTTAACCAATATTAGGGTGCTATGGAAGATGGAGCTTGCCTATCCACTGTCATTGAAGATGCCTGAAGGGTACTCTGGAACCACATCTGAATTTTATTGGACTATAGGACAAGGAAATGTATTCAACTGACAGGCAAGAGGTGATGCTACAAGACAACTGGCTATAGGTATGTTCAGAACCAGCAATGAGACAGCTAAAAATTCTAGAAAAGAGACAAAAAATTTTAAAATAGAGAGCAAATAGAGATGAACAATATTGAAGGTGTTGGGCAGAAGAGAAAGGCTTCTAATTATTGTAATCCAGCCTGACTTCAAATGTGTTACAGTTGTTAATAAAAATGTCTAAAAGAAACATCACCTTGAATAAAAGTACAAAATTTTTAAATTATAAAATGCTGAAGTCTTCCCAGGTTTACTTTGGGAATATAGCATTATTTGATTATCAGATTTTGTATTTAAAAAAAAATGTAAGAAATTGATTGAGGAATGTTAAGAAACATTATATAAATCAAGCAACAAATAGTAATAAAAATTCTTTGAAAAAGAGCTAAAATATGCATATGTTAAATTGTTATCAAAATAAATAAAACAAAACATAAAATTAAGAGCAATAGAGTACTGTTTCAAATTAGTAGAACACTAAAATGGTGAACCATGGTTTATATTTTTTTCTGAGACTAATATTCATATTTGATTGAAATTTCAGTTAGGTCTAATCACAGTAACTTCTAAAAATTTATAAATTAAAAGTTACCTTAGTATCAAGAAATATACAAATTTTAAAATCCTTAATACTAACACTTCCACTGGATATAAAAAGATTGATAGTTTGGTAATAAGGAATAAATGATTGTCAGCAAGTGTAAAATGTTACAGCTTTTATCATTTTTTTTAAAGTATATAATGTAAACAACTTTCTTTATTATGTACCAAGAAGCATGAACCAGATGTAAAGGAACTCAAACAACTAAGAAATTGCTGTAACATTTATGGTACATGCCTAATGTATAACATTATGTAGCTTTTAAAACAGAGTCAACTTAATCTACCTCAAATATTCCCACTACTGCCAACTGAGGAAAGCAATATACAAGACGTGTTCCTGATGTGTTCTCACTGTTCTGGAAAAAAAAAAAAAAAAGATTTTTACAAAGAAGATATTTGAATAGGTAAAACCAAGAAAGGAAGCTGTGATGGTTTGAAAAAGAATGACCCCCACAGGTTCATATATCTAAAGGCTTAGCGAGTTCGCAATTTGAAAGGATTAAGAGGCGTGGTCTTATTGGGGGAAGTCTGTCATTGGCTGTGAGCTTTGAGGTTTTCAAGAGACCAAGCCAGGCCCAGAGTCTCTCTGTCGCTGCTGCCTGCTGTTCCTGCGGTAGAAAGCTCCACTACTTCTCCAGCACCATGCCCGCCTGTGTGCCGTCTGCCATGCTACCCGCCATGAAAATGGACCAAATCTCTGAAACTGTAAGCGAGCCCCACTTTAATGATTTCCTTTGTAAGAGTTGCCTTGTCATGGTGTCTCTGCACAGCAATACAGTGTTAGCTAAGACAGACACTTTTTTTTTATTGTGAACATGGGGCACTTTGGGGTGTGTAAAATAGAGGCTAGGAGAGATCCAGTAAGAATAGTGTCATGTATGAACAAAGAGACAGAGGAATAAAGAAGCAAGAAAAAGGTTCTTCAACATCGGAGGTAATGGATTTATTACATATCATAACATGTCCTAGGAAATTAATTGAAATAAAAAAGTGTTACAGAAAGAAAATATTTTCAAGCATTTTGGGTAAAATATAGTTAAAAAAAATTAAGAAACTTCTTAAAACTGAGAAGGATCTTTTGCTAAAAGAAAAAAAATGGAATAAATAAATGTTATTTTATATAATAGCTACAGAATGCCATACTGCATATCAAATATAAGGAAAGAATTAAGTTATTATTTTCTTAATCAGTATATGTTGAGTACCTACTCTGGGCCATGGATTTAAAATGCAGTAAGGCCTTTCAAATCATTTCCCTTGAGATACCTATAGTTCAGTTTTTAACAAAATTATTAAACAACAACAACAAAGAAAGAAAATATATTAAAGGATATATTCTGTAGTTAAAATAAACTAGGTAAATAAATTAATGAACTCTGGGAGAGTTGAAATGGAATTTAGCATGATCAATGAAAAACGAAAGACACGCATTGAAGCTCATACTACCGCCTGGTGGAATTATGCAGTTGCTCTTGGGTAAGTCAAATTTAGTCCAGAACCTCATTAATGTGAGAGAATTTCCTTGTGTGTGTTTTGTTTATGATTGGATTCTGTTTTTATTCCGTATTTCATATGTTCCTAAGCAATACTTTAGCTTCGAAGGCTTAGCTGAAACACCACATGATTGTGGGTTTATTTTGCTTTTCTTCATCCCATTTTCCTTTAAATGCAACTGTGAGCTGAGATGCTGTAAAACACCAGATGGAAAAGAAGCCGCCGCCATCTTCCATACATCTGCATCGCCATGGCTCCCAGTGTCTCACTGTATGCAGGGCCTCAAAAATTCCAAGCCTCAGATGTGGTCACATGGATCTTCTGCTGACTACTATGGATTTGCCTTCAAATGAACCACAGGAATGTTTAGTAGTTAATGATGCCCAGCAGCTTCCCCTGTCATGTGTTTTCAGGCTCTTGCAGGCAGGCTTGCAGCACTGGTTGCAATTTTTTGTCTCAGCTGGCAGGCTGCTGGCACGATGGTTTTTTCCAATTACTAACAATTGTTTCTTACAGTTTTGGAAGGCTGTGGGGCAAACGAGGATATCATCCAGAGTCTCGGGGCAAGTGTGATAATTCCAGGATTTATTCATATTGAAAACGGTTCCCATGATTTGGCCCAGCTTTCTTGTTTTGCAGTTTCTCACATTATAGGGTCATTCAAAAATGATAAATCTTCCAGTGAGTTTTAAACAAAAGTGACTTCTCGAACTAATTTATAATTAGAAAAATAATTAAAGAAAATTTGGAAAACAAGCTATTTTTTACAGAGTGTGACAAAAATCTTCCATTAATATTGTTCCAAATAATAAGATTTTCATTTTAAAACTATAGGCTCATGAGTGTAGTCCTTAAAATATACCCATGAGAACTATACTTAATAATTAATATTCTTGTCATTTTGAGTAACTGTGTATGGGATTTAAAGTAAGAATAAGAAAATTAATCACAACTCAGAAGACAAATGAAGGGTGGATCTGATGGAGACAGGGTTGTGTATTGCTTGACTTTCTATATTTTAAATGGTGCATCAGCTACTTTATGGTTGGTGCGATAAAACACAACGACCAAGGCAATCTATAGAAGGAAAAGTTTTATTTTGTCTTATTCCAGAGGGATAAGAGCTCATCTAAGTGGAGGCACGGTAGCAAGCCGCAGGAAGCTGAGAGTGTGTCTAAACCATAAACACAGTGCACAGAGAAGAAACTGGATTTGGTAAGCGGTGTCACACTTTCAGTTCCTATCTCTCAAGTGACATCCTTCTACAGTAAGACCACATATATATTCTAAGAATCCCCAAACAGTGCCAAAGGGGAACCAAATACATAAATTGGGGATATTTCTCAAACCACCATATGTGGTAGGAAATTAATACTGAAAAACACCACAAGATATGTTTTGTTAACAAATGACAAGATGCTACCTGCCAAACTTTAATAAACCTATATGAATGTCAAGGGACATTTAGTAAATTAAAGATGCTTTCCAAGAAAGAAAATTGCTATCAAAGCTGAGTGAATAAAAAGGCTTTTCTTAAAATTGTTAACACTACAGTATAATCATTATTAAATATTTGTGAAATTGGGTACATGCTCAAGAGAGAATGATTTTCAGCCTAATCAGGAAGTATAGTTGACATTCAAATATTAGCTATACATACCTCTGTCATTATTCTGTGATATTTTCTTCATTTTCTTAACCATCACATATCCATATACATCCTTATCCATATACATACTTGAGTGTCTTTTTAGCCTTGGAAGTGAATAGAGCATTTAGTTTTCCAAGCACTGAAATACTTTCAAGGATAAATATTGAAAACAATTGTGAGCAGGAATTTTGAATCTGGATCAAGAGCTCTATGAAAACTGCTTCTTCTTCCACTGGTTAAAGAAAAATCTGGCCTTATTTATAGTGCTGCATAGATTGGACTCTGAAAGAGAGATCTTCCTTTTGAAGATTATGGGATGGCTACATGTATCCTGCAACTGGCTCTGGTGATTAGGGAACTGCACAGGAGGGTGTCCAATTACTATACCTCCTACTCTCCTCAGGGTTATCACAGGACCCATTCTCCTTACTGTCCCACATGTGGGGGAAATGACTCTGCTCTTGAAAGCAATCATTTCCTAGCCAGGAGTTTTCTACCATAATTGGTAACTAATAAATATATCTTTTCTTTTTATTCTGTGAATGTTAGAGTGCATATTTCTAAGGAATATTTACAGTGACTCAAATATGCTGAAAATTAAAGCCAAACACTTTTTTCATATCTCCATTCTTCTGGAGAAAATAAAAGCTTGCTTGCTCACTTTCCTCTTATCAAGGTCTGAAAAATCACCAAATTACTTGAGACTAACATCCCTCTTAAAGAGGAATTTTTGAGGGTATATTGACAGACCATTTCTGAACTCTAATTAAAAGATGTTAGTGAACTGTTAGCTGTTAATAAAATGACAAAAAATATGAGTGTCAAATAGAAATTCATATAATATATGTTGCCATTTCATTATTTTAAAAACATCATACTTAGTATATATAATATGATTTGCAATTTAAGCCAGTTAGTTATCACTGTACACACACATGACTTAAAAATTTTAGGCCCTTTATTAAGAAGGGGTGTTTTCCTGATGAATCCATCAACTCAGATCTATAGTTATTGCTTGTCATATTATGAGAGTCACTCACACAATTATTTTAAAACTATATTAAAATAAAAGTACCTGAGATTGTAAAATCAATAAATCAGTTAAAATATGGCCATTTAATAACACATGTATACAAGCAACTCAATATATTTTATTTTACAGAAGTGTTTTGCTTTGGTTGTATTTTTGCATGAACACATATGAGTGTGGGGGTGTTCTCATGTTTATGGTCTCATGTGTGTGCTCAGAACACATGTGCATGTGGAGACTGTTCATAGACATCCGATGTCTGATTTCTCTCTGCTCACTGGGGACAAACATCTCTCAGTGGAATAAAAAGCTTTCTGATCGTGCTAGCCTTCCTTGCTAGTCAGATTGTTCCAGGGACCTTCCTGCATTTGCCTTCCAAGCACTTGGATTCAATTTGGGGTTTTGGGGACCTGAACTCTGGTCCTCATGGTTTTTCGGAAAGCATCTCATTCATTGAGACATCTCCCTAGTTGCAAGTGATTTACTATATGAATACTCAGTAAGATACAGAAACCATAAGAATAAAATATGGGAAAATAATGAGCAATAGAAATATCAGCTATTGCTAATCCCATGAGGAAAGTTAATGAACTTGATAACCATGGCGAATGCATACATTTTTGCTTAGACTCTTTATAGAGTAAGCTGTTGTGTCATAAGGAACGTGCTGATGTGAAAATATACTTTCTAAAACCAGATAAAAGAGCAACAAAGCAGGGTGTAGCTGGAGAGCTTCTCTTTGGATCCCGCCAAGCCCCCACAGCCCACTTATAACATAAACACACAGACGCTTATATTATTTAAACTGTTTGGCCTAATGGCTCAGGCTTCTAGCTATCTAGTTCTTACATCTTAAATTAACCCATTTCTACAAATCTATGCCTTGCCACATGGCCCGTGGCTTGCCAGTATCTTACTTGTTGGTAATCATGGTGGTGGCTGGCAGCATCTCCTGACTCAGCCTTCCTGTTCCCAGAATTCTCTTCTTTGCTTGTCCTGACTATACTTCCTGCCTGGCTACTGGCCAATCAGCATTTTATTTATACAGAGCGATATCCACAGCAGCAGCGTGTAGGAGAATGCCCTTTTAATCATGACACTCTGCAGACAAGACAGAAGGATCTCTGTGAGTTTGAGACCAGCCTGGTCTATATTAAAAAGATACAAATATGTAACAATTATAATGAAAAAAATAATAGTGAGTTAGTTTTAAACAGTAATTTTGGTCTTGATCACTGATTGTTCATAAATAAATGACAAAACAGAATTAACATTGGATATAACCACTGGGTGGAGAAAGAAATGAATGTATTCATGTAGTTATGCATAAATTTACTCAGTAATATAGAAACTTCATTTGCCATACCCAACTGCTAAATTTCCCAAAATAAGGGTCCCTCTTTTCTTGATGGCTTTTCATTTCAGTAGTCAAGTTGGGACATATACTCCAGAAGAGAATGATGCTCACAGATAATTGATCTGTCCCGACCCTCTTCTAATGTCCCAACACTAGTCACATTACAATCATGCTATGGAGGTCAACCATCTGACTTTATACAGATGTCTGCGCTTCCACAGCTGTTTATCTGTGTAGCTGGCACTGATGTCAATATTTACTGTCCATTTTACTTTGTATGGACAAATCTCCCCTGTTTAGACATGTTCAGGAATATAATTTCTAGGTCTCATACAAATCACCAAGGGAATAAAATATGCTGGGATGGGCCAGAGCTTTATAAAACTGCTGAAACTCTCTTAAACATAACTTAAACTCAGAATCTTTGTGTTTGTAAAAGCAGCTGCTTCCTGTTATGCAGTTACACACAAGAATATAATTAATATTTAGCCGGGCGGTGGTGGCACACGCCTTTAATCCCAGCACTCGGGAGGCAGAGCCAGGTGGATCATTGTGAGTTAGAGGCCAGCCTGGACTACCAAGTGAGTTCCAGGAAAGGCTCAAAGCTACACAGAGAAACCCTGTCTCGAAAAAACAACAACAACAAAAAGAATATAAGTAATATTTAATAGGAATCTGTATTTCAATCTTATTCTAACTACCAACAGATATATCACGTGAAATGAAAATGTAAATGTTTTACCTATTTTTATGCTTAGTATGCAAATTAGCTGGTCATATTTGGACATATAGTTTATATTTTTAGAACCTTCTCAAACTAAGAAATCTAAAAGGGCTTTGGAGGGGAAGTGCTTAATCATCACTGACAATGCTGATAACTGTACCTACTACTGATTATAATGTAGCACCAATCTGTCTCATGCATCAATACATTTTCACGAAAAAAGATTTTCTTCTCTGTATTTGACATAGAGAGATAAAAATACTTTGTAAAGAGTACCAGAAATTCTCTCAAAGTATAAGCCATCTCAAATATTCATCTTTGCAATCACTGGGTTCAATGACTAGAAAAGGTTAAGTCATAATAATTCTTATGTAGTGAGAACATTGGTAACTCCTAGACTCTAATACTACTAGACAGAGAAAACTGTCATCAAGAAGTTTATTTAAGACTATATTTTACAATTTTAATTCTAACTCAAAGACCTTTTAAAATTGTAATGACTGATTTTAGCAGTTGAATTTAAAGTATTCTAAGACTTAGAAATTGAAGAGAATAACATTTAAAACATGAAGAGTTCTCTTCTGCAGCTTTTGTTTGGAATTATTATTGTTACTATTGGTATTTTTCATATTTATTTATTCTTTTTCTAAAAAAACTTAGTTATACTCATACTACTAGAGTAAGCAAAATGATCTAAAGTCCAAAAATCAAAATAACAATATGAACATCTCCAAGGTTGAGAGACTTGCATAATTTTGATTGAAAAGATAATATATTGGCTTTATATGCAGATACAGTAGTTTAATCTCTTATATTCTGAGACCAAACTAACATTAAGTGACATAGTGCTATTTCTTATCCTTGGAAATTGACAGCCACACATTTATCGTAGGGTATAGGAAGTTCCTACGCACTTGAGAGGTCATGAATGAGCTTTGCTCTCTGCCAGCAACAGGGGACAGTCAACTCTTGATCACACCAAATTGGCAGTGACATTGCTACTAAAACACCGAGCTCCCTGGAGTTTGTAAAGCACAGGAAACCAGAGACAAGGCTTCCCATAGCTGCTGTGACAGACTAGATGGCATGTCAAGCTGTCCAAAAGGACTAAAGAAAGATTCCACTTTTCTCAAGGGCATGAGAAGGAAGAAGTGCAGTTCTGCCAACAGCGGAACATAAAGGGCAGTGTTGGGAGAATGAGGGCCCAGAGGAAGTTATTCCAAAACCTCCTCTCCTAAATCAGGATAGAACAGAAGAACAATGAGAGAACAAAGCTATAGAAAAATGGAACCCTTCTAAACAGGATCCTAAAACCTCTTATACACTTGATGATGTAATCGTATTGTGAGATGAACTATTTTGAGCTCAGTATTGCAGACTTCCGATAACTTAGTTTGTGAATGATATATCCAAAGGACAGGGCAATTTTCTTCCCTGGACATTTCCACTACTGTTCACAGAGTTACTATTAATTTTTCATGATTACTTGAACATATTTCCTAAACATATAAAATAATAACTAAATATATCATTATTATATTATGGTAAATATATGCTATAACAAAGTTTAATAAATGATATCCATATTATAAATTAAAAATTCTAGAATATGTATTTAAATATATATATATGTCTGTTTATATATGGCACCAAATAAACAATTCCCTAATATGTTTGAACTATCACGAATATCAAATAATTTGAAATTTGACTATTTGAACACAATATATTTGAGTAGGAAAAAAACAGGAGTGTCTAAAACATGCTGTCCTGCCCGGCCTTGCCACCTTCATATCAGTGTGCTGAGCTGCAGAGACGCCTCTTTGCTCGAAGACTGAATATCTCCTGATACTCTAGGAGATAAGAAGGGATCTAGATTTCCAATTGGATGAGACATCTTAGGAAAAACCCACAATAGTTACTTATAATTTGGGATAAAGCAAGAAGGTTAAGGAGTGACGGTAGCCTGTGAGTAGATTTTTTTCTTCAAGTTATATCTTCTTCATGATTTCTTATGTAAATTATCAGCTCAGAGAAAGTGGAGACGATATGTATTCGGCAGGATTGAGAATGATAAAATGGTGAGAAATGTTCATCTTGGTAAGATGATAGTAAATTGATTTTAAAAAATAGAAAATTCTTATCTCAGTTGAATATGATTTAGTCATTGCTACAGTTCAGATCCAGAATATTCACCAAAGCACCTGTATGGGTAGCTAGTGGCAAAGACAAAAGGTAGGGCTTACTGAGAGGCATTTAAATTGCTGGAGCATGCTATAAAGGGGACTTTGGCACTCTGAGGTATCTTCTCCTCCTCCTCCTTCCTTCCCTTTCTGCTCCTGCTCCTGCTCCTGCTCCTGCTCCTCCTCCTCCTCCTCTTCTTCTCCTCCTCCTTCTTCCTCCCCTTTTTCCTTCTCTTTTTCTTCTTCTTTTTGTGCTGGGCCATGGAGCTGAAAGGCTTTGCTTCATGTACCCCAAGGCCATGCCCTGCACCTTTACCCAAAGAGCTAAGACCAACTAATCATGAATTAAGACTTCAAAACTATCAGATTCAGTCTTTTCTCTCTATACATCCCTCTATCTTGTGCATCGTTGTTTATAGTGTCAGAAAGCTAACATAATGTTGAGTCTAAATTGAATCAGTCAGTAATGCAATTTGTGACACAATGAAGCGATGGAGAGACTCGTGGCATAGCAAAGGTGTGTTTGAAGGGATGCTGATAGCATTATCTTAGTCTGACACTTTTCAGCCAGATAAGGATGGAAGTAAAGGTAAATGGGAATATCAATGAAGTGGAAATCTGAAATGTCAGGAGTTGTTAGCATCTGGCCAGTGGATGGAATGATCAGGTTAGATGGTAAATAACATTAAGAATATAACATTTTGATTTTGGGGTTTATAGAAATGACCATGGAATGAAGTTATGAGGAACCAAAGTAGTTTGAGTCCAGGAGTATAAAGGCTAGAGATGAAATGTTAAATATGTCACGTTTATGGATATAATAATCATGGAAACCAATGGCAGGGTTATGAATGCTAGGTGTGAAACCACAATGGGAGGGGAAATTTCCATGTGCTTTTCACACTAGACTAGGGTTCCGCATGCCACATAATCTACAGGAAAATTCCTGCTCCTCTTCCCCTTTAAGGGTAAATAATGGCCTCAATATCATCGTCTTCTGGTTTCATCCAGTCCGGTAATTCTTTCACTTTAATTCCAATCAGAAGGTTAACTCTGAGGTCATCTTGCCCACAGACACTCTCAACTTTACTTACATGCTCACTAAATTCACATTATCCTCCTCTTTTGTCTGACATTTCACCTTCTACTCTATACTATGGAACTCATTACTTACCATCACTCACTTCCTCTGGGTCATCAAATACTCTTATCTCCAATATTGTACTTACTCTTCTTTCTCCTCCTCCTCCCCACTCACTTCCTCCTCCATTTTTTAGTTCACAAATATCTTATTGACTTTTATTTACAGTTCGTAATTGGGGTAGCCCTAACCCTATAAGACAGAGTAAGAATACCCACAGAGCAACTATCCCAATTCTTAGATGTCCGTGTATTCTCATCAATTCAATAATACGTTGAGATGTAAGACTAATCAGAATTCCATACCAAACTTTAGGTTTTGACAGTTTCTGTAGACCTTTATAAAACAAACTGAATTCTAGGTTATTTACCCTGCTTCAGAGAATAGCAAATATATAGGAATATTTCCAGTATTATCAACATTTCACAAGATACCATATTCTTAGTATCACTGCTGGGCAGTACTGGCACAAAGGAAAACTATTGCTGAATCTGAATAATGAGCATGTAATATTGTCAGCAAAACTCTGGCAAATAAGCTCCAAAGATATTGAAATAATCTATCAGGATATACACAAAGGTGGTCAAGTATTAGGAATTACAACGCTATACTAAATCATATTAGTAGGCAAAAGGCAAAATAATAAATGCTGAGTATTATGTTGGAAAGGCCTTTGAGAGAGTGCAAATCCTACTTACAACTGGAACGCTGCATATGGGTTTGGAAAAAAAAGAAATATCTTCATTTGATAAGATCATCTTCCAGAAACTTTCAACAAACACCATTTTTGAATATGAATTTTATATTCGAAGTACTGGTCCAAAATGAGCAATGAGGAAACTTATCCAGTTAAGTAGGTAAAAGAAGAAAGTGTGGCAAGTGTCAAGAACCTGTCATTATTTATTTTGAGTATCGGTTTTAACAACATAAAATAATTTATAAAAATAATTATTCATATTATTATAGTTTTCACTAAGTCCTAGGATCATCAGGATATATATATATATATATTAATGTACTTCTAATCACCAATAGAATATACTAGAGAACATTTAATTGTAGCAATAGACAAACGTATAAGTGTGAGAAATAATTACAACTGATTCTAAGGGAATTTCAAGCGGTGGATCCAAACCTTGGGAGTGACCTCATTAGAGGAAAAGAAACATATTCTTCAAAGGACAGCCCTATGGTGGTACCAGAATTCCTACTGTGCATACATTGAAGAAGCGCCCTGTCCTCATAAGTATCTATCATCATATATTAATCAAAGAGGGTTTATATAATTTTAAGAAAAGAAATATATTTGCTACCTTCATTTCAAAATTTATGTCTCAAATTATACTGTGTGCCATAAATTTGCACAATTATTATTTTTAAAGCTAACTCTAGTAGTTTTTATCTGATTTTATGATAAAATGCAACTATAAAATATGAGAAATCTTGAAAGAGGAAAATGGTTTAAATTCTGACTATGAGATTCATTATGTTCTTCATTTTTTACTTCCAATATTTCATATCCTATCCATAAAAACTAAAGGCTAAGAACAATGTTGATTCTTACTGAAATGTTCTTAGAATTAGATATGGCAGAAGGAATTCCTGGTGCAGTGTATGGCACATGATGATGGTTAAACATCACCTGCCCCATAGTAGTTTGCCTGGGTTGTTAAGTGTTTTAACAGGTCTCTCTCTTCCAACATTGTGTTCCGTTCCAAGTTCAGAGTAAGTATGAGAAAATGCTACAGAGATGATATTATTTTTTGGCCCAAAATATTTAAATGATTCTCAATAGTATGGAAAATACCGGTGAAATCCTCACAATGGCTCACATTGCCATTTATATTTGGTCCAAAGTTCCCTCTACCCATCTATTTTGATTCCACTCTTGGGTAATTTGCAAAGTGTGTTGCCTCTCCTCTGCATTTGCCACTGTATTGCTATCCTACCTCCTTTACCTCTGACCTTAAATGTTGTATTGCTGAGAGAACTTTCCAGAACACTTGTCTAAAACTGAAAATAAAAAGGTACAAGTGCATTAAATCACTTGTAAGCACCTGGATAATAGTGTTTCTTAGCAAGGAAAAAAAATCTGTTTTTTTTTTTTTTCCAGTAATCTCTTTGTAATTGATTTCAATTTCAGATAAACATCTTTCATTGTCTTGCAAAGGGTAGACTAATCTATACAGAGAATTATATATTCTATCTTTTTCTTTTTTACTCAATTCTTAGAACAGTGCCTGGTGGCCATGCATACGTATGTGTATACACATATGTGCACATACATATGTAACTATGCACATAACCAAATAAATGTTACTTCTATATAAATGTATCTATTTTCATATAATGGCCATATAATGCATTTATTTCCATATACTGGTTATCAACTTTTAAACATTAAGAGTTTTCATCAAGTTCCATCGGTATTTTTTTTTTTTAATGATGATCTTGATGATTTTGCTCTTTATGGAGCATCTTAGTACCTAGTCACTGTTAAGCATTCTCCTTTCTAACTGTGGCCATCCTTTCTCATGCTGAAGATGCTCCTGTTCACATATTGTATTGATTTACCTCACATAGATCTTGATATCCATTTGTCATAAAATTTCATGTCATAAAAAGTTACAGTCTTTGAAATCAACAATTCTATCGAAAGCTTCCTTCCCATTAGTTTTGAGAAACAATGCCAAGACAGAAAAATCAGCCGTGGAGTCCACACTGAATGAAGTGTCACCCTCATTGCGGTGATCGATTTGGCTGAGAAGCGTTTCTATCACAGCAAACACAAGTCAGACTCTCAACACTTATCATCACTTGAGCTCCAGGGCACAGCTGTGGTGTGGAGAAGCTCAAAGGAATTTGAGTAGGCCCCCTTCCAATAGCAGGGCCACCGTGGTGTTTAAATAGTGTGAAGACTGGGTTTAGGAAAAAAAAAACTGTGAAGAACTTCATCAAAATTCTGACTAAGCAATCTGTCAACTTTTTAGGTAACTATGAGTTCCAGAAATCACTGGCTTTTATTCCTTCGAAAAAAGATAATGCTTTCTGGTGGAAGCATTGACTAGATAGGTTTCACAGTTTTAAATGTTATGTGCTTGTGAACTTTCACATCAGAAAGTGGACCAATAGTTCAGCTTCCATATCCTCTGCTGGTACTGATTAAAACCTGGAGCAAAATCTTTCCAGTGGCAGGAGGTAACTGTAGGCATTTTAAAAGAGTACCATTTAGACAGTGATTTATAAGTGGGGAAACAATTTCAATATAAACACAGCCCAGATAAGAATTCTTGCTACAGATTACTCCAGTCACAATTCTGAAGAGGTTCACACATTGCTGTGATTGATACTATAGGTTATATGCTATTTTTAATCACTTTCTCATTTGTGTTTATTTGAATTCCATTCATGTTTAAATTTTTCTTTCTGCTCTTTATGTACATTAGTAAGTGATCAGTAATTGGTTTTACTGATTCTATCATAACATTTAACTTTCAAACATTTCTTTATGGGCATTATTATCCACTAAATAATCTAATTTGATTGCAGGAGAAGCAATCGAATCATTTTGAATTTCTGAGAGCCAGGTAGATGACTTCAAGTCTATTGTTAAACACTTTTAGAAAAGCTTACTTGTTATTTAATAAACCTCGTCCTGAAACACTCCTTAGATGTAATCTCCTGTAAACAGTAACCACAGGGGCATGACAAACTGCCTTAGGTTGCCTTCTCTGGCTTGACCATCTTGTAGGCTTCCTAAGGTGTGAGAAGTAAATGCATGCCATAGAGACCATTCTGTTTTTGCAGTTGAATATTGGTTGTGATACCTTTTGTTTTTAATCTGAGAGTCTCAGGAAGTATTTTAGAGAGAACCATGTAAGGAAGAGTATTTTTGAGTACTGCAATGTCAGCAATCTCAGTTTAATAAGATATCCAAGCCGCTTGGACTGAAACCTGAAAACTGCGTGGAGGAGGAGCTGTAAAGACTAGCCCACTCCTGATTGCCCCCATTTCCTGGTTGACCAGTTGACTACTCTGCCCCTTCTACATTCCCACAGCATCTAATAACTCAGGTGAAGAGGTCTTCAAGACGTTTTCTCCTATTGTTTTAAGAATAATTTTTATGTATTTTGAGATTATGATTGCATCACTTCCTACTCCCCCTTCTTCCCTCTCTCCCCTCCCATGCAATCTCCTTGCTCTTTTTCAAATCCATTTCCTCTTTTTCTATAGTTGTTATTTGTGTGTGTGTGTGTGTGTGTGTGTGTGTGTGTGTGTGTGTGTATTCTTAAACACACAATACAATCTCTAAGCCTGTAAAATGTTACTTGTATGTGTATAATCTCAGAGCTGACCACATGGAATTAAATAACCAAAGGGGAGGGAGATTTTCCTGGGGAAAATCAAATGCTTTCATCTTTTTAAATTAATGTTTACTTTATTGTACTATTATTTAATACTGGGAATCAAAACAAGTAGATAATAAATTTAATGTTGTCGTTTAACAGTTGTGGGAAATGCAGTTATATCAGCTTATTTATCTAAGATACATAACTGATATTTGAACTAGAATCTAATCTCATGCTTTCTCACCACATCAGTTCTAAGTAGCATTCTTCCTAAATCAAAGACAGCATAATCTTGCTAGCTGTCCAGAAATGCAAATTAATGTTTATCTTGCCTATTAAACAGGCACTTAAATACACTCAGTATTTAAAACTCTGTCAATAATTTGAAGTGGTTATCTCATTAATGTAATCTTAGGCCCCTTCCCCTTCTGTATCAAATTCTACTCAATAGAACTTTTTCTGACACTTCTCTGTCCATGACAATGATCACCTGCCACATGAGCTGTGTTCTAACAGGACTTAGAAGGGCATGTTTTTACCTAGCATCCCCAAATGGCTGGTGGCTCATGCTGGACAGTGGAGTCTGGGACCTTTTTCTTGACTCTAGTCTCCCTTCTCATTATCTCTTTCCCTGTGTGTTTTGATCATTTCTCTGTTACAGAAGGTAACTGCTGTCTCCTGTCTCCTAGTCAGTCAGCCAATCTCTTTCCCAAATCTATACTTTTGTAGCCTTTGTTAACATTTATGTACTTTGTACGTTTTCATCACATGATGCATTTTAATATTGACATTTACTTATAATATCATGCTCTTTAGACAGCTTTCTTTCTAAGCAGCTAGAAAACAATGCTCTGAGAACGAAATCATGAATCATGACTTAGGAGCTAGGTTTCTGCTTCCTCTTGTCTTTGAGATTAGATAGGTTTTTGCCTTATAATAACTTCAAAGGATAATGTCTACTAAAAGTTTACTTCTTGATATCTTAACACTAATAGTTTTGATAATTATTTTATTGTTTTTACCAGTATTACCTGAATTAAAAGAGTCTAAAAATTCTCTTATCCTCAAAGACATAGAAACTAATGAAAAATCCCATATGCTAAGGGACTGGAGAGATGGCTCAGTGGTTAAGAGCACTTACTGACTGCTCTTTCATGTTACCCAGGTTTGGTTCCTAGCATCCATGCCCTGAAGCCTCAGGGGATCCTATACACTCTTCTAGCCACCCAGTGTTACTCACATGTGCATTTGCACACAGACACACAGACAGACAGACAGACAGACAGACACACACACACACACACACACACACACACACACAGAGAGAGAGAGAGAGAGAGAGAGAGAGAGAGAGAGAGAGAGAGAAATAATAAAATAAATCTTTTTTTTAAAGCCATATGTTACTATTTTATTAGGACATTCTGTTCTGACAAAGTCAGAAGAAATAAAGATAATGAAGCAGAGATAGCTGAAAAATCAAGGAGGTGTGATTCCAACCTTGGTGTCTTTTTATCAAGCACAGCACTTTCACCTTGAAGAGACATCATGAACTACCTACTATTCCTATGTACCTTGGGAAAGGGAAAACACTTTATGCATTACTTCCATTCCATTAGCACAGATTTCTTCCATGGGTTATGGACATAGTCCTCTGCTTCTCCCTTATCAGTGTGTGCATGTAGTGGCAAGGAACATGATATCTCAGACAAAATAGGAAAACTCCAAGAAAGTGATGTGGCCAATGTGGTCTTTTGATCTAATGGCTCATTCATACCAGTTGCTTTAATACCTAGGCTGAGAGAAGAGCACTAAACTCTTAGTGAAATCTTACTAAGAGGTTCTTAGCAAAGAGGTACCAGGCACTGTTGACAAATATCATCCACTTCCATCACCCGCTTCTTTTACGTCAGCACTCACAACTAGTTTACATGCAGCCTCTAATTTGAAGTCCATTTTTGTGATGGGGTGATTATAGACAATAATGTTCATGAATGTAATTGCTGATATTTTCAGATAATATGCACCCAAGAAAACAGTGGGAGCTTGAGTAGTGGCTTAGCTTACTTATCAACTCTAATATTAATGAATCATGTGAAATTCACATCAGTTTTGTTTTGTAGAACTTCATCTTGAAAACCTTATGGTTCCTTCATATTTTTTCTTTGTTTGAGGAGCATGCTTCCATCACCTTAAAATGACATTTTGTGTTTTACAACTGATGAAATCTCAGGCACCCTTGAGGCAAAATTCTAGTCACCTTTTTCTCAAAAGAACTATTACATAAGAGTTCTGGTTATGTTTAAGTTCTTAGTTGCTTTTTGACGCAAAAAATGCAGGTAATAAAAATTTCATATACACATAATTTAAATGATATACTAGGAACATTATTATATACAGTTTCTATAAACATATATGAAATTCCTCAGGTCTTTACTAGCCACTATTTTCCAAATGGTTCCAATTCTGAGGTTAATGCTTCATTCATATATTGAATCTATCATTTTTATTTTGACATTTTCAGGCTCAATTCTAGCAATTTTTTATTTAATAGAGTTAAGGATGGTTTATTTCCACTTTCTAAATTCTCTCCAAAAGATTAACTATCTCACTTCCATGCTTTTATTCATATATATATATATGAATATTCATATATATATATATATGTATGTATATATATGATGAAACTTAGTGTAATTATCATTTCTATTTAGGGAAATGAACAGAGAGTCATTTTCCATAGCAGTCTCCCTCCTTGAATTGGATGTTTTATCCCTCATGAGAGTTACTCACATTAGAATAAAAAAAAAAAAGATTGATTACAATACAATCTAATAGGAAACCATTAGAAATTTTTTAAAAATGAAGAAAATGAAATTGTCTTAATATCCAAGTCACTTGTTAAGTAAAACCACATCATTACAATGACCTGATTTTCATTGCTGATAGATGCCTTCCTAGATAGCAAAGCTAAGGAGTGAATTTCATTTTGGTCATGGTGGACGGCAATTGTTACTTGATGGTTCTGACATGAGATACCTGCCAGCCTTTGTAAAAATCTTCATCACATTCTCTTCCATCCATAACTGAGCTCTCTAATTATCGCTGGGACCATGTTCACCACCCCAAATTGATCTCTATGAGTGAAGGGACTATGTCTGGGTTATCTTTGTATCCCTCTTACACAGATCAGTTTACAGGGTAATTCATCTACAAAAAAAGCTGGTTATGGCAAAGTCACTACCTGGAGGGATCAGGGAATTCCTCCAGAGGAAGCCAAATACCAAGGAGTTTTTGGTGTTATTTGGCTTGTTATATATCAGCTGTATTCTGTTATGAAAATCATGTGTGCCTTCATAGTTTTTCCAGTTGATTTTTCCCTAAGAAGGGCTAACAGTGTGGACTGATCACTCTCTGGACATACACATTCCAGGAATTTGGAGAACAGCCTCAGGAAAGGCTTTCTCTAGGATCAGATATCTCCCTTAGCCACGTTCAAGGACTAACAGTGATAACAGTTCACATGCTAGCCACCTGACTTAAGGTAAATTCCACAAGGAGACATCGCCTAGATCAGGTGGACTATAAGTAATATCTTTACACAATTTATCTCGTTCTCTCCCTTCATATACTGGGACTTCCAGGGCATGGGTCAGAGAGGAGAAAAGAGGATGGAAGAACTAGATGGGTAAGAACTTGAGAGGAACAAACTGAGATGGGGAAGAACTAGATTGAAGGGCTAGAAGAGAGTACTAGAGGAACGAGATGGAAGATGAGCAAGATCCAGATGGGGAAGAACAAGATGAGGAAGAATAAGATGAGAGAGAAAGGAGTTGGGAGAGGAGCTGAAATGGGAAAGAACTAGATGATGAGAACCTAGAAGGGGTAGAACTAAGATGAAGAAATTAAGATAGAACCTAGAGGGGACAACAGATAAATGTAAAGAAAGGAACTTAAATGAGAGAGATTATAAGTTTGTAGAGAGAAAACTGACAGAATAATAAAATGTATGGACTAAGGAATTTTGTATACATAGATTCATTTCCTTTCTTCAAAGATTAATTATCAGCTGGTTGTAGATTCTTCCCAGACCCTGGGAGCAGACTATCGAGGGGCTGGACCCCCATAGTCCCCAATAGATAATAATGACAAGTAACTCATAAATGACCTAATTCTCCACATAAAATCTTATCAACACATAGATTCTCAATTTTCACATAAAATCTTATCAACACATAGAATCTTTTCAAAATACTTAATCTTCAAATAAATTTCATTATCAAATAATAAGACTAATTTCTACACATTTCACAATTATAATTGTTACATCATAAAATAATCACATTCAATTTAAACTTAATTTCAAATGTGAAGCTTTTTATCTATTTAAAAAAATCAAACAAAGATTTGCCACTTTAATGATTCATAATAGTGTTTATGCCCATACTAAGCAAGAAAAGATAATTAAACCCCCAGTGAGCTCTCATAGAGGTTTGATAAATGTTTATTAATTATTATGGATGTGCTATAGATAACAAAGGATGAAACAGAAAGTGACATTTTAAATCAGCTGGTGACCAGTTGTAGAATTGAATTTTGCTCATTGCATTGCTTTACAGCATGGATATATTTTCAGCTTTAGCAATTAAATTGGGGACTTTCTCTTAAGCAAAATTTT
This sequence comes from Peromyscus leucopus, assembly GCF_004664715.2. NCBI lineage: Eukaryota > Metazoa > Chordata > Mammalia > Rodentia > Cricetidae > Peromyscus > Peromyscus leucopus. The sequence continues at coordinate 23,599,494 of NC_051073.1, read as the reverse complement.
CTAATGAGATATTGCAAAAGAGCATTGTTGAACAACAAGGTCCAGTACGAACTCTGCATTAAATGATTTTAACAATCTTCTGACAGGACCGCTTTGATAATAGCTGTTCCTGGGACATCAGAATTTAATTAGACCATCTTGTATTAGGCATTCCATAAAGTAAATGGATAGTTAGCAACCTTAGATGATATGGCACGAAATAAATTACAATACAAGATTCCTTCCATTTACTGTCTTCTACTGTATGATATTAAATTGGTTTGAGATAAATGGTTTCCATCATATGCTTCTGTTGAGGACAAAAACCAGAATATGATGCCATTAATACACTAGCGTCTCTTCATTATTCTCCATGATTAGAATAATGAACTCAGATAACAGTCCTGTAGACTTTCCTGAGATACTGTCTTTCGCAGTGACTCAGTGACTGCAAAGTTAAAGATCATTTATATGCATCCCAAAATGTGAACAAGGTAGGAATATTGGAAAAAAAGAATATGCTTCAGTCATTTTTTTAAAAGATGTTTGTATATGCGTAAATTCCTTTGCTTGATTTCAGCATGTTCTATGATTCAAATATATGGAATTAACCAACACTTTCTCATTGGATATAAGGCTCCACAAAATTAAACTTACACCTGGCATCATTAATGGGCAAGATCCTCTGGCTGGACAGGTCATAGGCCCTAGGAGCTAACCTACTATTATTATGCTGCTAAGTGGACATGGTATTAAACTGACTCTTAATGACATGTCATTATACTCATAGATCAATGATGAGAGTCTCTCAACTCTCATCAGGTTACAGAGAGACAGTTGCACCCATGAACTCAAAGTGGCTACAGAAGCAGTAATTAATTGTGCGAGTCTAAGTAAGACCAGATCCCATCATGAAGAAGGGAGATAGGCACAAGGTTTCACCCACTTACCTTAACCATGGAGCTATTGGCAATTGTTAGCTGCAGAGACAGGGAGAGACAGTTTTCTGTAATAATATAACCTCTGATATGTCTGCCACACTCCCCTGGAGCATCACTGAGCTAAGAATGTTTAAGCAGACCAAATGGATCGTGAAGGAATTGAGAAAAAGAAAGAAAGAAAGAAACTGAGTTGTCTGAGTAGGGAAGGGGGAGGTCTGGGGAAAGTGAGGGGAGGAGGAGTGAATTTGATCAAAACATATTGTATGAAACTCTTAAAGAACTAATAAATTTAAAAAACAATAAATGTATTGTTTGAAACAGATGTATCAAATAATAATAATGACTAAGTAGATGTTTAACCCACTAAGATATATTTTTTAAAACCATGGGGACATTGTAAAACTATTATTATATTAGAACTATTTGGTTTTGCTCAAGTTATTTTTGTAACTTGGGAATTTTTTTCTATGCAGGTAACAGATGCAGAAGGTGCTAAAAGCACTAATTCTATTTTCAAAGAAAAAGAAAACCAGTGTTATCAAATGCTATTTTGACACTCTGAATATATTTATAAGTCAGGGCTACAGTGGGAGTGGGTTATTCCTGAGAGAAATGATGACAAGATATTTCCAAACGTGCTAACTGTTAACTTGATGATAATAGTCAAACCAAAGCAAAAAAGTGAAGTTAAGCATTATATCAAACAATATGATTTTCAACACAGCACTAAAAGACTGATAGATTCCTCTTTTAACTCCTCAACCATTGTAGAGTTTAATAGGATTCTAACAGCAAGAAGTTCGAAGTCCACCAAGAACAAACACAAATCCTCCTCAAAAGTTCAAGCTCCCACTCCAGACATGTCCTGTACATCCTTCTGAGTCAGGCTACATGGTAATTAGGAGGGTAGGTGAGGAAACCACCAAACAGAACTCTATTGGATCCTATCATCAACCTTTGCCTCTCTGCTCTTTGTCATATTCTGGGCCATACCATGAAGTTCCATCTAGATGCCACTTTTGAGTCAAAGACACACATTCAGAAATCCAAACCAACATCCAGAATAGGAGAAAAATATTGACCCGAGGATAATTTCATTGGAGTGCTGATTTCCATTCAACATATAATTTGTTCAGATTTGGGAAAAGAAGAAAGTGCATGGTTTGTGGCTCAAAAATTGTGTCTGCTTCATTTGACCCATTTCAGCTTCACACACTACTGAAGTGCTTGAAATGGCATAAGTAAACCACAGAGCAGCAATATGCAGCCAGGAGGCCCTGAAACACAAGAGTCATTTCTGGTCTAAGTTCTACTGCAGCCATACCTCTCTCTTTCTGAAGTTCAAAGACTTGAATATTCCCATGGACATGGAATACTTTGTTACTTGGTACACTAAACATCTTAACGGACATCTGATTTCAGATTAAAAAATATGGGAGTGAACTATCATTCCTTTCTGCTGATATTCTAGAAACTAAAGTATCATTATGCTTATCTTAGTCCTCAGTGTCTTTCCTTAGCGCCCGTTTAATTTCTTCACTTGGTTCCAATTTAATAGGGGAGGAAGAGATACAGGGCACAGTGGTTAATTGTAGAAAATGATTGCCAATAACTATTTTCTTAGGTCTGAGAAGCCATCTGAAAAATCAAACAGTACACAAAACTAGGTACAGTGTATTGTAATTAAGCATCACAGCTAATGGCCCTCGAACAGAACTCTGCTGGAAGACACAATGATTAGAGGCACCTGCAGGTTAATAATTAGATGCATCTGAGCAGAGAAGCAATTAATATAGAGGAACTCTCTCAGGAGAGAGAAAGCTGAGCAATAAACAAAATAAGAATCATTCCAAGCTGCTGCTTTAAAATATTGTGCTGATAAAGTACCACAAACTCTAAACTTCAAAGGATACAATACAGTGCCTGGTTGTCTATGCTGTGGCATATTCTATTCAACTCTCTGTACTTGTAAAAGCATTTATGGACTTTAAGCAAAAATGATGGTCTCACTTCCTTTACCAAATATCAAACAGGTCTAAGAAACATAAGCAAAGCTCTATTAGGCAAAACAAAACATCACCAACACTGATGTCTCTCTAAATTCCTAGAATTTGTGTCTATAGCACGCAAATTTTGCATTTGAAACCCCGACTAGCATTCTCTAGTGCACTGTTTATAAATTGAAATATTTTCACTTTTAATATGTGAAACTACTTTTGTCTTCAAATGGAAGTCTGGAGCTTATCTCAGAGTGGCATGTCATTTTATATGCAATACGTAGCCATGCTTCAATATTGTAGCATGTTTAGCTCATTCACTCACTCACTCCGGTGCTCGCTGGTCTCATTTTGATCTTTATTATGTGGACATATGTGAATTTCTCAATTCAGTTTTCTTACTCTAAATTCTCAAATTTGTATAAATTTTAGCTGTCTTCAGTGCATTCATAACATTCAGTTAAGTCTGACTGACTATTTTGAAGCTAATTGTGCAAGTTCGTGATTTTATGGGATATAGCAAAGGCTAATGTATTCCTAAGCAAAATGGAAACATAATAAACTGGGGGAGAAAGACATTAGAGGGCATTAATAGAAGCTCTGGCCATGTGACCTGATCATTAAAGAAAGACTTTGAGGGGAAAAAAATCTCCAGCATTACAGAAATAGGGAATCATGAATTATGTATCATCATAACCCTTCGAAAGCATGTGAAAGCCAAGCTCTAAATCACAACTTTGGGAATTATTTCTATCATCTTTTCTGTTTTATAATGAATCATTTGTAACATGATCCCCATGGGTTTATAACCCACAGCAATTTTTACAAAGTCAAATGTGAAAGATATCACACATCCAATAATTGTTGTGTTAATCTTTCTAATTGTGTCATTTCTTTTAGATTGCAATGTTCCAGTTTCTGAGAAGTACAGTCTAAGATGACCATGATGAAACACTGTAGGCACCAAAGGTGATCCAACTATTTGTTTCAGTATTATCTTCTGACCATTCCCAGTACACACGTGCTTCAGGATGTCTCACCTTGGCTATCAGATTTGGTCTTTAGCTGTAGTTCTCACTTCTCATTCCCATTTGTGAGGAGGTTTCATGTTCTAGCCCTGCAGAGCTTTCTACATCAGTTTTCTTTTCTGTTTGCTGTCTTATCCTTATTCCTGTGTTCTAGCATTATATTTTTAATGTGATTTTTTTTCTTATTTTTCTGAAAGGAGATGGTGCACTGTCTGGGATTAATTTTCTTCCGTCGCCATCAGTTCTTTGCAATGTCGATGTTCCAGGGAAAGAACCCACAGATTTCATCTGGGAGGTGTTAGAAATGCAGGTTCTTATACACCCATTCTAGAATCACCAAATTTGAAATTTCATGTTAAGGAGATTTACAGGTTCTCCAAATGTGCCGTAAACACTGGGAAGTACAAACTGAAGTCATGATCTTTCCCTCCATATATTTCCTGCTCTATGCTTCCAATCTGAGAGCCCAGATTAGAAAAGGTGTAGAAATACATCAAAGCCATGAAAATTTGCATTAAAGTAGCAATACAGAAATTGCCTCATTGAATCTTTGTATTAATGGGTATTTTATGACAGTTTAAAGAAAATTCACACAGATACCTCTCTTCTGCCCTTCTACTCTTAAAGTTCAACATATCTTTTTATCTTTAATGTTAGAAACATTGGCAATATTATTTTTCTTTAAATCAGTCAAGACAGAAAGGTATCATGACACAGAGCATCTGTTCAGAATGAACGTTTGTCCCATTTCTACTTACATTATTAAAATACAACTTAGCAGGATTGGATAGTTATGCTGCAAGCCAGTCATTACAACGTCAGTGTTTTTCTTAGAGTCTGTGTGTGGCTAAATGACTACTACCATGGTGTCCTGAATGAAGCCCTGCTCTATCTCCTCCAATTAGAGAGACTGTCTTCCTATGTTGAATAAATGACTAAAAGCACAGAACTCCTTGGAAAAAAAATGTATTGTGTTATTTTGGTATACAATTTGTAATGTTGGATTTAGTCACCTTTTCTTAATCAATATCACAAGGTAGCCATATTTCAGATGCTATTGATATAAAATCTATCAGTACATATGCCTTTGGTTTTATACTTATTTTCATGGGGAATTTTCAATGGAATCTTAAGCTCTTTCCAATTAAGGTCATTAAATAATATTAGAATAAAAATAAAAAAGAGTGAAGGAGGTATTGATGTTTTCTTACCTAAAGAAAGAAAGATGAACACTAAAAAGATGAACAGACCTCCTTTGTGTCAATTTTGTTTCTTCTTCTCTTTAAGACTAGCTACATAAGACTTTTCAAAAAAGTTTTTTCAAAAACTTTAATTATTAAAACAATTCTAATAATTGTTATGTTAGAAGTAGTAAATTTCTCTGTATATCCCCTCTGTGGATATCTTGAAATATTCCTAGACTAAGGAGACTTTTCACTTTTTCCTATAAAGTATAGAGTAAGTCGTAGTGTGGTATGATATGGTCCCAGTTGTTTCTCCCCGAATTAAACCTGAAAGCCACTGCATTGTCAGATGGTGCTGTGAGCAGGCAATTGAGGTTAACAAGGTCATAAGGCTGGCATCCTAATCAGATAGGGCTGGTGGTGTTATCTAAAGGGACAATTCATCTCTCTATGCATGCACACACACTGAGGAAAGGGCAGAAGGGCAAAAGAAAACAGAAGTCAGGAAAAGGGGGCAGGCCAGGAAGACACTGCAGCACCCTGTTGCTGGCCTCTGGGTCCTTAGTCTTCAGAACCATGAGGATCTGTTCTTACAACACCCTTTTACAGTACTTTCCATGGCAGTAAGGACTGCAAAGACAGGCAGTTGTTTAGAAGATGGTGGCTGATATGAAGAATACCTATGATGTATCATAGAGCATTTGATAGTCTAAAGTAGGGAAGGGTGATTTAGGCCAAAACACTTCTCTCCGAAGTTGCTTCATACAGTGAAAAGGTGTCTAAATTGGTCTGCATCTGCTAGGATTCTTCTCTTTACCATAGTTCTTTGCCATCTTCTCTCCCGCTGAAGTCTCTTAGTTGTCAAACATTCATCTTCTTCCTCCCTTAGTCCTTCATACTTCAGAAATTGCACATCCTTCAAACATAGGGGACAACAATAGCTGACTTGGTGTTCAATTGAATAACACAACAATCTGCAGGAAAAGATCATTTAAATGTGTAGGACTTGTATATGGTTTAGACTAGCAGTGTTTAGACTGTCATTTTTGGCCAGAATCAGAATATTTGTGGGAAAAAGACATTGTGTTAACATTTATGGATCTGTATAGAGAGTGGCCTCATGTCTTGTTTATTGCTTTTTGAAGTTCAGAGTGAGGTGCCAGCCAAAGGAAGCAGGTAGCCTCTATCAATGATAAGCTATCATTCTTTACCAAATGGATTTGCTCTCGACTTTCTGCAAGGCACTTTGCTGACACCCCAGTTTTAATACCATAGACCTCATTTCAGGCCGAGGATCTCCTGAACACAATACAATACATTTCTCCTAACATCAACAAAACCATTTTAATTGTTTGTTATTGTATTAATAGGGAGCTAAAACACTCAGCACACTACTTATCTGTTAACTTGTGCTGATACAATAAAATATTTAAGACCAAGGGATTAATAGACACACACACACACACACACACACACACAAAAAAAAAATAAATAAATAAATAAATAAAAATAAAAAAAATAAAAAAAAACCAACCACACGAGGTCTGGTAGTTGGAAAACTTCAAATCAATAATGTTTCTTGTTTTTGTTTTTGTTTTCAGGAGGGCTCCTTTCTGCTTTGAAATGGTTTTTCAGACCACAGCCCCAAGGAGAGCATTCTCATGATAAATTCTTAGGAGTATCTCAGACAATATGAATTCTATTATGCAGGTGGTATTTGAACCAAGCATTCCACTGATCCAGGTATTCTGTGTGCCCCAAACTCAATGGATTGTTTTTTTGAAGCACCCTGCTCTGTCTGGACCAGACACCTTCTGTTTGCTTCACACATAAGGAATGAGACATTAACATGAAGTCCAAAAAGTTCTATATTATATCCACGACTTTTTTTTAACACCTTTGCCCATTTATCTTCTGTCTCAACCTGAATGAATTTTAATTGTGTATACTTCAATTATAGAAATGTTGTGTTTTGAAACTAACATATCCTCCAATGGCCCATGTTTTTAATCCCCTGTCCCTACTGGTAGAGACATCTGGAAGCAAGTTACTGGGGACACCTTTGAAGGTTATAGATATCCCAAACTGTGTTGCTCTCTGTCCCCTGATGTGACCTGATGTGAAGTTGTTGCCACCATATACTTAGCTGCATCATGGGGGCAGAATCCATGAGCCTAAATAATGTTTTTCTCCAGGAAGTTGCTTCTATATGTAGTATGGTCACATTGAGGAAAAAGTAACTAAAATAAGAAAATAAGTGCACCAAAAATGTGTGCTCAAATGACCATTGCTGAACAAGAGCTTCTGTGATGCATGAGGGCAGAGGTGGAGGCATCAGGGCTCCTCCCCTGAAGGACCCTCTTGCCTTGAAAACAAGTGAATCAAAACACAACCATGATACATAAAATTTACCCCTATGCTTTTCTTTTTTCTTTTTCAAATTAAATTAACAGTAAACCAAGAACCTCTAAGGTTCCAAAGGGAGTTCTCTGGTCAACAAATAAAAGGAGAAATGTTAAGAAAAGATGTCAGTGTGACTCTAAAAACCTTATCCCTTGTTTGTGTTTGGAAGACGCTTGATGGATGATAAGAAGCACAGCCTGACAACAACAGAGTTGATGGTTCTTAAGTCAAAGGCACTACTTTTCTTTGTATTGGTCTGAACACAAACAACCAGCTCTTCCCCACAGCATTTAACCTAAAGCTCTTGTTTAATCTAATGGTACTTAAATTCTTCTCCTCCTTCATTAGATTCCCAGGGTGACTTATCTCCCCAGTCAATCAACTGTAGCTAGTTTACTAACCTGTTCCTCTCTTTAACTGGGGTGTCGCAGGGAAATTTACATTCTTTAAACTACCTCTGCCAGGCTTCTGTTTGGTTCTTTCTCCAATCTATTTATCTTAGCTAGTGCCATTCTCTCCTTCAAGGCCACCAGGGTCAATAATCAAATTAGGCGGAGCCCTAAGTCTTATCCTTCTGGGTGGGAAACTTCAGAGGCTCTTAGTGCCTCTGGCAAGAGGAAACATGGGATGGAAGCTGAAATCTAGTATCCACAGCTACTTTGTGAAATGAGCAAATTTTGTGAGAAAGCTTTCAGAGTGAAGTGTGTATGCAAAGTCCAGGCCGGGGTTCTGGATGTTTAGTTTTCAGTTCTATCCCTACAACTAGGGACACAAGGCATGTCTGTGGAACTGAGAATTGCCACATGTTTGCAGAGAGCAAATCGTTCAACTTCCTCCATAATTCAAAGAACATTTTATAAAGAAGTCAGACATTCAAGCAGAAAGGTTTGTTGACTGTAGAAGGAGACACAAGCTTTGGAACACCTGAAATGTTCTCAGAAGTTTCTACTGATCACAGACACTCCTTAAAAACTAAAGTAATTCCTACGATTTACAAGTCATTCAATGCACCCTTATTCCAGGTATGAAATAATTAAAATATTTAGGAAGCTTTTATTTTTTTACTTGCTGTAGAGCTTGTGAACTTTGCCTTAGAAGAGGCTTAAATATTGACTGATCCATTATAATGTGACATTTGTTAACCTTTGTAATGCAATAAAAGTGTTCTTGCTTTAACATGATCCTTTTAAGAATAAAAAATACTTGGATTGATTTTTTAGTCAAATAAGTGTTAAAAATTTAAGTTTGACTTTTCATAAAAGTTCAAATTGTTGGAATTTCATACAAATTATTTGAATACAGCAGGATATCAGCTGATACAGTATTCTCGAGACTGTCAGCATCTAAGTTTATTTTAGAATGTTTCCATGACCTTGCTCACATTGATGGAGTGATTGTGTTTAATTTTCTTTCTTCCTTTCTTCCTTTCTCTCTTTCTTCTTTCCTTTCCTTCTTTGTTTCTTTGTTTCTTTCTTCCTTCCTTTCTCTCTCTCTCTCTCTCTTTCTTTCTTCTCTTTCTTTCTTCCTCCCTTCTTCCCTTCCTTCCTTCCTCTCTCTCTCTCTCTCTCTCTCTCTCTTTCTTTTTCTTTTTTTGGTTTCAGTCACATATATGACTCTGTAATACTTGAGTCTAAACAAACTAATTCACACACACACACACACACACACACACACACACACACACACATAATCATTTAGAAAATCTTAGAAGTGAATGCATCTATTTCACAGAAGAAATATATACTTGAACCTTAGATCTACCAAGATTAATACTTTTGTTCCAAATGACCTTGCAGTTAGAATGGAATCCAGGGGTCTTGAGAGACAGCTTATGAGTTAAGAGCACCATTGCTCTTGCAAAGGACCTGGTTTGGATTCCCAGCCCTCACATCATATCATGGTTCGCAACCATCCAGAACTCCAGTTCTAGGGGATCCAATGCCCTCTTCTGACCTCTGTGGACGTCGCAACTACCTGTAGGGCATATAATTATATATAAGTAGAACATTCACTCAGACATAATAAAATAAATAATCTAAAAAATTAAAATGAAGATAGCTAGTGCTAATTTTCTTTCATCTCTAAAGGGGTATTTTTTTTTTTTAATTTTAGGTGTATTTGCATATTGAGCGTATTTGTCATAGTCTCCCACCATCTCCTTCCTTGCCCCTCCTCCTCCCTTTTGTCCTCTTTATTCCCTAGACAAATGTACCTCTATGTTCATGTCACATACTCATACATAATTGTGGGAGCCCACACCCACCTTTTGAAGGGTTCTTAGGTGGAAGAAAGAGGAATGAGGAAATATGAGATAGAAAGAGAGACCTAGAAAGACAGAAACACAGGATAGCTTCAGGAAGGCCTGGATCAATACTCAACAGCCTCATCCTTTATTGAAAAGGGTTTTTTTTTATAACATGCCAAGGGGCGAGGGAAAAGACCTCCCCCTTGCAAGATCAAAAGCACACCATACAGCCAACTGTAGACACTTTCAAACACCTGGTAAACACAACTATGGTCAAATCATCCCATTATGCAGCCCTGCTGGGTAAAGCAAGCTCAGATTCTCCGACCTTGAGTAATTTGTCACTAGGAAGCATCTCTGGGCTCCCACTAAAAATTTTATGTATCTATAGAACATCTAGGAACCACACATGTGAGTGGATAAACAAACAACTGGCAAACTTCAATGTTTCACTACTCACATGCCGATTTTTGTCTCTCATAACTTTAAAAATATAGAAACTTTAAAGAACCAGGTAGTTAAAGTCTACAATGAGGGGTCCTGTAAAAATCCAGTATTTCCAAGCTGAACTGTGGATTTAAATGCAGCATTCTGATCCTGCACATTTTGTGTATCATATGTCACACTTTTCTCTTATTTCTTAAACTAACTGGCAATTCAAAAGTCAGGTAAGATTCACTTTGTGCCACATAATCTGTTTTAAGTACTTATTCCTTTTAAAAATCAAGGTTGGAATAACACAGAAGAAAATATTTTTATTTGTTTAAGTTAGGATTTACCAAATGCAGACGCTGCACTAGGCTCCAGGGTGATAAGGAAGCATGAGATATGTTCCCAGCAGTTCAGATTCTAGTTTCAGCCTGCTCTCCAGAAGATTCCTCAGAACACAGAGCTAGGAATAATTTACAAAGTAGTGTGCCTACTTTATGAATATTTGAGCATAACAGAAAGCATGAATTTCTGAATACATGGTTCTAGATGGTGCAAGTTATTATAAACGTGCAGTATGTAAAATAGATTGTAACAAAAATGGGTGTATAAAATGATATTTCAGATGCCAAATAAGACCTAATGCATTAGACTTCAGAAATAAAATGTGAACTTGGAATTAAAAAAAAATGTATCTCAGGTGGTTCTGATAAATGCCAGCTTTGTGATTAATCGCACATTTCAAAAGTCATCTTTCTTTTTTGGAATGTATCTAAAGAGGTTATTTCTTAAATTTAAAATTTATTTTTTATTTGTCTTTGTGTGTGTGATTGACATTTCATTTTTTGTCTTGTTTTTCACAGGAGTACACTGATATTATTGATCTTTCACACATCTGTAGTATCACTGACTTAGATAATGGATTTTAATACATCAACAAGAAGAAATATCAATAGGCATAAGTCTCTCAAGTCCCTCAACAAATGCTTTTTCTTTCTGTTGTTCCTAAAACTTTCTATTGTATAATCAGTGCTTTCTTTTAGGATTATTTTATTTTTGTGTGTGTGTGTATATGAGGACAATATATTTTAGAAATATTATCTTTTCTCCTTTTGTTTTTCTACTCTTTCTTTCTAGAAATGCAGCAAAGGGGCTTTACATTTTAGATATCTTATCATCCTTTATATCACACACTCAATAAACTGGGATTGGAAGGTAGCTTTTACCCTCAGCACAGTGCATACCTTTTTCAAACACTGTTTGCTTCTGATTCTTCACAGCACTCCTTCTCTTAGCTCAAAGGAACTTCACATTTAAAAGAGGCATTGTTTAAACTTAGCACCGCATTTGTTAAAGAACTAATATCTTTCTTATTTCCTAGTCATATTTATTAGGCCTTCTCACCACCATCAGCAACATGCCCCAAAAAAAAAATCTTTTGTTTAAAAACATATTTACAGCCGGGCGGTGGTGGTGCACGCCTTTAATCCCAGCACTAGGGAGGCAGAGCCAGGCGGATCTCTGTGAGTTCGAGGCCAGCCTGGTCTACCAAGTGAGTTCCAGGAAAGGTGCAAAGCTACACAGAGAAACCCTGTCTCGAAAAAACCAAAGAAAAACAAAAAAACAAAAACAAAAACAAAAAACCATATTTACATTCATACATTTGATAATGCTTCTAAACACATATATCCTTATAAAGATAGCAAACTCAGGCTTTGTAGACAACAGGTTATAGGTACATTTTAGGAACATTTTTCTCCTAGTCTTTTTGTCCCAGAGACTCTTACATTTCAGTTTCTGGGTGTTTTAAAAGCCAAATGAACATCTGTTAAGTTTAGGGTGCTGCCTAAGGTGAAGGGGCTCCCAGGCTGTACTTCACCTCATAATACGGGGCGGGGCCATCACAGCCCAGCTCTGAGCATTGACACCACTGAAGCCAGTTGCTCTAGGTTACACATCACGTTTGCCCTAATTCAGGATGTCTTGTGAGACTGGGAGGGCTGTGCAATGCTCTAGGAATTTTTGAACTTCTGTTAAATAGATACATTAATCATAAGCAAGTGGTGGGGTGACATAACCAAGAGTCACTGAGTATAAAACTTGAGTGAGGATACAACAAAAAAAAATTTCACATGACACCTGCGGACCAGAGTCATTTAAACTAAAGCCAACACCCCAAATTCGTGTAGCAGTCCTTTGCTGACAGGGTATGATTAAAAGCTAGAATGAGCTGCATACGGTGACAGTCTTGGTTACTATGAAATATTTTTTTTTCCAATCTGATTACAGGGAATAGAACTGATTATTTTGGTGATATTTTCTAGGGGATATTCTCAGTTTCATTGATAAAACCCATGATACCACAAATGAACACCTGTGCAGATTAGACAGATCATTCAACAAATGATACACAAATGTTGATTTGCTGCAGTAAAAATGTTATGTAAATTAACAGCGAAACAAAAATGCAAGTCTACATTTCCAACAACCTAGAGGCAACTAGCATTTCTTGGTTTCGAATAATAATTACATCACTTATGTCACTTTGGCATGGTAAATGATCTCTCTACCTCAGTTTCCTAATTGATATAATAAGTATGATGATTTCTATTACTCAGAACTTGGTGAGAATTAAATAATTTAATGAATATGCAAAGTCTATGAAGATGACAAAGTTTTACACAGATTAAGCATTTTCACATGTTATTTGCTTTTCTTGTCTATTTTTTTTGGAGAGCCTATTTTGGTATTCTAAACTAAGATACTTTAATTTGAAAGTAAAATATTCATGCAGTCATAATATTACTAATACAAGTAATTATTTTTAATGTTTCATGATATACCTAAGAGAAGAAACATATAATTAACTCATTGCATATTTGTTTTCTGGCCAAGGCTTCATTTTCAGCCAATATTATTATTTGCTACAAAAATACACTGCAAGATTTTAGATGTTTTAAAAAGATTGAACGGGTTACATTTAGGAATATGTATGTATTCACACTCATAACAATTAATAAAACAAGAGGTCATGAATCGGAAGGAGAGCAGTGGGCAGTACAGTGGAGGGTTTGGAGGAAGGAAAGGGAAAAGATAGATGTTCTAATTATATTAAAACCTCAAAAATAAAAACTAGAGTAAAATAAAGTCATGGCAGTCAGAGTTTATTTATTTTCATTGTAATTGGAAAACAATTCATTATCATAAAAATAACCTACAAAGTACTTTTTATTGAGAGTATTTTCCTTATGATTTTTATATTCCACTTACTCAAGAATTTTAACAACAAAACGGCTTGGAATGAGTCATATCAAAGTCTATATCCCGTATAAGTTAAGCTCAGAAACATAATAGTAAAAAGCATACTATTTTAAAACTAGTAGGTTGTACTTTATTATCTACAGAGTTTCTTATGTTTAAGTTTTGATATATCAGTGAACATATCAAATTTATCTTAGAGAGAGCTATTCCTCTGAGAGAGGCTATGTTCTTTTCTTGTTCATAAAGGAGTTTACGATTAAGGAAATCATAGACAATAACAAAGAGAGAAAAAAATTTGTTCAGAAAGATGAATAGAAGGGGACTACCACCGGGCGATGGTGGCACACTTCTGTCATTCCCCGCACCCGGGAGGCAGAGGCAGGTGTATTTCTGTGAGTTCAAGGCCAGTTTGGTCTACGGAACGAGATCCAGGACAGGCACCAAAACTACACAGAGAAACCTTGTCTTGAAAAAAACAGAAAACAAACAAGCAAACAAACAACCCCCCCAAAACAACAAACAAACAAAACCCCCCCCGAAAAAAAGGACTACCATTAAGTGAACAAACTCTAAATTTGAAATATAAGAGATAAGAAATGCAGATTTTCTTTTCAGGGAAAACAAAGGTTTAGAAATAAAGTCCATTTTTTGAGATGAATCTATATTAGGCAGAAAATAGACTTACAGAATTGAAATATGTATGTAATTATCATTCCTAAATAGAAGTTGTTAACATTTTTTGCCTACTGCCAATAAATGTGTATACTATTATATGCAAAAGATATTTCTAAAATGAAGTAAGAATATGTCATCTGGCGATTTATAATAAATATGGAAAGGGATAATGTACCCAAACCTATAGTGACATTAAAATGTCAGTCTTTAGCCAGTGGGTCTAGCAGGCTTCTTTAGAATGCTGTGAGTGTGTCCTCTAATTTCATGGGTTAGAGCTCTATCTCTAGTATGACATTGCAGAGAGAGGGTGGGGTCTATAAGAGGTAGGTAGGCGGAGGATGTTTAGATAATGTGTGGGGGTGGGTCAGATTATACAGTTCTTTTTTTTTTTTTTTTTGGGTTTTCGAGACAGGGTTTCTCTGCGTAGCTTTGCGCCTTTCCTGGAGCTCACTTGGTAGCCCAGGCTGGCCTCGAACTCACAGAGATCCGCCTGGCTCTGCCTCCCTAGTGCTGGGATTAAAGGCGTGCGCCACCACTGCCCGGCTAAGATTATATAATTCTTTAAACAAGTTGTGATAAATGCCAAGCTGGTTCTTGAATCTCTTTGACTGTTTGATGCTCGTTTGGTCCCTCTCCACTGCACATAGCTCTTTCCTTTTGATTCTTCTCCATGTTGGATCATACCAAGAGGAATCCTCACAAGAGGCTGAAAAGATGCCCTGCCTGATTTAGAAAATTCAGTCTCTAAGAGGTGAATTAAATCAACCTCACAGGCTTATGATAACAGAAAAGAAACCAATATGCTTGGCATGAGACATTTTGGCTGTTATTTTTACTATTAGACTCAAGTATTATGGGCAGTCCTACTTACATATCAAAAAAAATCTATGGAGAAGACAGAATCTTCTCCTTGCTTTTCACGTGGCTCATGCCACCAGTTAAATTCCTACCCCACCCCTCAAAAAATGTAAGGATTTTATAAGGCAGATTTAGCAACTATTTTCCTGCAAATAAGCATGACATTTATTTTCAGAATTCCTTTTTAGAAGTTCTTAATTTGAAACAGCTGATGTGCAAGAAGAGCAAGGACTGCTAAGACAACCTATTGGAAATCTTCTCATTTTCCACGAAAGAAATCTGGATACAGAGCCTATGCTGGAAATCTTTCCATCCTGTGAAGTTTTAAATAAAAATAAGGCCCCCCCCATCACCCCAAAATTGGACTGCAGAAGTAACGAGATTTTTAAGGCTTGACTTTCCTGAGATTATTTTTTTCTTAACTCAAAACTCTGGAAATTGAAGAGAGAAATACAAATTAAACAAGTGTTGGGCACCTTACATTGTTGGCCATTTCTTTCTGCCTTGTAAAATAATAGCTAATGCTATTAATTAAGACTCTCCAACATAAACAATGAACATCAGCCCAGTTGAGCCAACTCCTGGTGCTTATCATTGTCTGGTAAGCACACATTTGAGTTAAAATATAGCTGGTCTCTGATGATAAGACAGTTCACTCCATACTCTAACTCACTCACTGACTTTACCATGCCCCGAGAAATGGCTAAACAATTAACATACAGTTCATTAAATCAGAACATCAAGCCCTTGAGATAAATCCCAGGGTGCTGGGAAGTAGTTGAGAGGTGCAGGTGTGTCTACTTACAGCTCCTATGGATGGGAAATCATTCTACTTCACACTCGTTCAGCCTGATTATGTATAAACAAGTCATCCTTATTCTTCATTTGTGTTTTGTTTGCCAAAAATAAAATAACAAAATGAAATAAACTGACAGTTTTGTAGCACAAAGGAAACACAGTACAAGTTTGGGAGATTAAATGCTAAAAACACTTTTTGAGAATTAAACGTAAAGAAACTACCAAACTGAGACACGGAGCACGCTTCATTCACAAAGACAGCCCTCCAAATTTCTAAGGTTGAAGTCTTTGGAAGTCTAAATATATCATTATCAGTTCCAAAAGGAATTCATTTTCTTGTAAATTACCAAATCCAACTTTATAGTATGATTATTTTGCAACAACAATATTTTAATGTTCATGGTGATAAAAAGCAAAATAAGTACAAGCTACCCTAACACACAAAGTGAATGGGAAGTTTTTGCATGACTTTAGGAACATATTTATGTCAGCTTCAGGCAGTATTCTGTACATAATGCTTTAGAGTCAAACCTGAAATTAAATCTTCATTGAAAACATAAACATATGTATATCTCTTTATTTTTCTTTCCCACCTACTTTAACTTAAATGCACTTGTCCACATACATCAGTAAAAACACATAGAATGTTCTTTGCCACTTTGAATCTGGACGTTCTTTGAACAACTCACAGACTTTTCATTCTTTGCTCAAATTAAATGGCCGACTGAAGCCTGTGCCCTCCAGGCAGGTTTTTAGATAGGAAAAGATCAAATGAAAGCAATTATACTGTAATTTGGTTGGTAAGGTTTAAAATAAGGAGCCTATTGAGAAGTGCTCTCATACTTCAACTCCTGCACAAGTAGACTGATTTTTATGTTTAAATTAATATAATCATGCTGAAGTACCTACTAACATACAAGGTAGCTATAATTGATTCTAAAATTCTACTTCCCGAAATAAAATGTCTCAATTTGCAACAGTATAGCAATTGAACAAGAAACAGTGTCGATTAGCCATTTAAATATAATTTGTTAGGTAAAGCAACATATTTATTAAAACTTTTAAGACCTAATTTAACACCTAGAATTATACAGAACTCTGTCTATCTATGATAATAATCTCCAACTAGTATTACTGATACATACATACAGTGATATTTATTTTGTAATATAGTGTAAGTAGTGGGCTTAGTGTTTTAAATCTGAGTATGACATTGGTGATCAACAATGTATATGTATGTGTGTGTGTGTTTGAACTTGCATCATACATGTATATATGAGTTTGAGGGCACATTTTCAGGCCAGAGTTCACTTTGTGGTTTTTGTTGTTATTTGCTTGTGTGTAATTGTATGCTGTCTGCAATTGTTATTGTGTGTTTATGTGTGTGTTTCATACAGCTTTCACTTTTTAATATATATTTATTTTTAATTGACTTATTTATTAGTATTTTTTTGCATCTCAACCACAGTTTCTCCTCCCTCCTCTTTTTCCAGTCCCTCTCTCCACCTCTCCTCTGCCCTACCCTCATCCATTCCTTTCTATTCAGCAAAGGGCAGGCCTCATATGGATATCAGCTGAATATGGCATGGCAAGTTGAAGTAAGACTACTCTCCTCTTATTAAGGATGGACAAGGTGGCCCAGTATGAGGAACAGGGTCCCAAAATCCATCAAAAGTGTCAGAGACAGCCCCTGCTCCCACTGTTAGGAGACCCAGAAGAGGACCAAGCTACACAACTGCAGCATATATTCAGACAGCCTAGCTCAGTCCCATGCAGGCTCACTGGTTGTCGGTTCCCAGTCTCAGAAAGACAAACACGGTATGTATTCGCTGATAAGTGCATATTAGCTGTAAAGTAAAGGATAACCATGCTGCAATCCACAGACCCAGAGAAGCTAAGTAACAAGGAGGGCTCAAGAGGTGGACACTTGGATCTCCCTAGGAAGGGGAAATAGAATAGATTTCACAGGTGCCCTGAGAACAGGTGGGGATGGGAACAGGAGGGATTAGGAAGATGGGGTACAGAGGGGGAGAGTACTAGAAGAGACAACTGGAAATGGGGGGGGGCATTTTGGAGGGAGGTAGAAACGGAATGCAATGGAAACTCCCAGGAATGTACAAGGGTGACCCTAGCTAAGACTCCTAGCAATACGGGATATGTAGCCTGAACTTTCCACCTCTTGTAACTAGGCCAGACTTCCAGTGGAAGGACTGGGACACCAACCAAGCCACATAACCTTCGGCCTACAATTTGCCCTGCTTACAAGATATGCTGGGGTAAAGGAGGCACAGAAATTGTGGGATTGCATCACCAGTGACTGGTTCAGCCTGTGACCCATTTACTAGAGGAAGCCCACCTGGAGACACTACCTGGAGATCTAGGACTCAGAGGCTGGATAGCCCAGAGACCTAGGATAGAAGCAAACACAACTGGAAAAGAAATGTCAGTGTAATGGCACCTAATGACATTCTGCTATACTCATAGATTGGTGCCTAGCCCAATTGTCATCAGAGAGCCTTCATCCCGAGTCTGATGGAAACAGACACATAGACCCACAGCCAAGCATTAAGAGGGAGAAGATGATTGTAGGAGCCAGAGGGGTAAGTAAAACACACACACACACACACACACACACACACACACACACACACACACACATACACACACACACACACATACACACAGAAAAACCCATAGAATCAATTAACCTGGGTTCATAGGGGCTCTCAGAGACTTAATCGAGGTTTTACTTTTTCAAACAATTTGCACATTTTGATGGATATCATAATAAAGGCCTGGAACTCCTCAAGTAGGCCATACTAACTAGACTGTGAGCCTCCAGGGAACCCACTGTCTCTCCCTCTCCATTTCCGGGATTCCAAGCACATGCTACTATGCCTGCACTGTTCCAAGTGTTCTGAGGGCAGAACTCAGTTCCCCTTGCTAGTGCAGCATGCACAGTAGCAGCCAGGCTTTCCCTCCACGCAGATAGTCTACACTTTAGTGCCCACAAAGGCTGTGGTAGATTAGCAAAGATGCCGTGAAGACATACATTCCAGAGAGGATCTCTTCTGCAGGAGTCGCTCAAAGCAGGACTCCCGGAATGGGGCGAGTTTCCAAGTTGCTTGTTCCTACCACTTAGTGTAAAGCATGGAACTGGAAGGTAAGCACTAATGCTAATTTCTCGGGTGTTTTGGTGAAAGTATCAAATTCACCACTGCACTTGATTCTATCAAATTTAAAAACTACTGGTTCAAATGTCTATGACTGTTGAATTTTATTTCCCTTGTTATTTGAATTCTTGTATTTACAAAACTATCGGTTCAGAACCTTACATGAATAAAAATAACCAAAATCATATAAAAATGTAACCCTTCAGTGCCAATAGTTTGAGCAGCAGTGTGGAAATAATATTACTTCATATAGTTTCTGATATATTAAGAAAAGGAAGAAAAGAAAAATCACAGAGTAGAACTAGAATGTTTTGTGAGATGTCCTTAGGGAAAATAAACTCCATGCTTGACATTTTTAACGACAGCTCCATTGCTCAATAATTTAAATTCTGATTCCCTGCCATTCTAACTGCTTTCAATTTAGCTTTGCTAAATCTGTTAGTTAGACAAGTACCGTGCATTATTAAAATCTCTCTTGACCTTGAAAACTGCAAAGTGTTGTCCTACATTGTGTCATTTATTGCTTAATTATTTCAGTACAAATCTTTTCTCAACTTTTTTCTAGATTGTATGGAGATAGTTTTTATGAACATACAAATCATTATCCAGCTTCCTTTTAGGTATTTAGTTTTCCAGATATGTATACATATGATAAGCCATTAGACTAATGAATACCAGCACTTGATTTTGTGGCTATAATTTTAAAATTAAACAAATAAATATATTTTTTCTTTTATTCACGACATACTGATGTTTACACTAAAGGCTTGTCCATATACCTACAGACATCCAGTAGCAAAATTTTTGAAGAATGTCAAAATAAAGGCATTTGCTATGAGTAAAAGGTATGATGTCAGCCTGAGTTTCAGGCAGTGCTACCTGACATAATGGATGGAACCAAAGTGAAGAAGGGATATGAAATGCAGAAACTAAGGGATTCTCATGATTACTTCTGGGATGTCTGCTGAATAATTTTTCTATTCATCAAGATAAAGCGAAGGAAGTTGTTACCTTAACTGATATTCTGGAACAAAATGAATTGAAGTGAAAAATTAATCTACTTTCTTGCATGAAATGAGAAATATTTTACTTAAAACATAATCCAAGGGCAATATTATCAACATAAAAACAGTAGTATTTATAAACTGAAATAACCCCTAAAGTATAAACACAAAGTCATAACATATTTGAACTATAGAGTTATATATATATATATATATATATATATATATATATATATATATATATAAACATTTATTACTTTATTAATCCATGGTCCTGATTGTATTAAGTAAGAGCCAGTTTGGGAAAAGGACCTCATTTGATTCAATGGAGCAACTCATAACAGATTCCTCTGCCAAGCACCATCCAGGGCTCCTGGGAAATGCTCACTCACCTAGAAATGTTGTATGTTTTCACGTTAGAAAAGCTTATATTTCACAACAAAACAATCCTTTTAAGTACCAGCATGATTGCAGCAATGGGAAAAAAAATAGGTGCACCTCCAGAAGGCAACTGTTTTATTGGAAAGTAAACTCATATTCCTTAAACTGAGGTCTATGAAAACAGTCTGTGACGATTAGCATTCTTGTAAATTGGGACACTGAATGCGGGGGTTGTTATTGTCTTTGCAGTAATAATAGACAATCTCATCATTTACATATAGTTTAACATAAATAATCCCATGTGCCTAGTAAGTCAATGAACATGAGTACTAGCTATTTGTTAATCTTTACCCAAGACAAAGAAAGATAGCCCCAAAGCTCAAATGCATTTAAAGTTTAATGTAATTGAGAAGTAAAGAGATTTCTACTTGAAAGACAACAGAGCAAAACATACCATAGAATGTAGTATATGTATGAGATGAAGTATTCTTGGGGTTATGTCTTGGTGACAATGGTCAACTCAAGCTGACTTTCAAAAACCAAGAAACTACCTAGGAGAACAGTCTCTGCCAAGGTTGGATCTCTAAAGGTCTGTAGAAATCTATCAGCACAAGTAGGTAGGAAAATATCTCACCTGGAAGGAAGAGAATGTAGAAACTCCAAGGACAGATAAATGAACAAGGACCTCAGGCACCAAGGGACCATTTAGGATAAAGGTTATTTAAGTAAGTTGAGCTCTGAGTCCAGAAACTGTCTTTTCTCCTTCACAACAGGAATCAGTGATGGTATGGTATGACAAACTTAAGAAAACATAATTTTTGATGAAAAGTTATAGAATTTGGTGATTTTTTTTCTAGAAAGTTGACTTTATTAGGTATGGAGTCAGTTTTTTTGTATTTCCTTTCTTGGATATGACACGTTAGAGTAAGGAGATGGTGATGTCAATGACAAAGATACAAAGCTGTTAAAGTTAACGGATGATAAAAGACAGTGGAGGCTGCTTAAACATCCACCTCCTATCTTCTCTATTTGTTTTGATGGGATTGGGAACACTGTCCTTGAATATATCTCACTGGCATTTGAGAATACAGCCAAAGCCCCAAAGTCACTCTGCTTTACCATACCTTTGCCTCCCAAATCAGATAATAAACACTTAGGACTCTTTCCTTTCCTGAGATAAGGCCATAAGGTCCATTTGAGATCTTCCCTGTCCCCACAGGAAAGAGGCATTCTTATCTCTGAAGAAGTAAATGAAGAGAAAGCTCTGAATCCCCAGCCCTTCCTGTGTCCCTGGCAGTTTGCTATTAGATAGCAACTCCTACCGTGTCCACTCCGATTCCCCAGGACAGACTAGTTCTTCATCAGATCAAGTGTACAACTATACAACTTTAATTTCTCTGCATTTTCCTTTTCATGAAATTTCTCATTTCACGAAAAAGTCATCAAATAATAATTTTTGATGCCTTTATTCTCATTGTGCAAGTCAGTTTTCCTTTCAGACTAGCTTTCACATGGTTGAGAAAAACAAAACAAAACAAAAAAACCAAAAAAAAAAATTTCCTCCATTTTAGTTTAGCCATCCCAAATGAAGAAGTAACCGATGCTTTTGCCGTCATGACAGGTATATGGAATCATATCACTGATTTATATGAAAGAGGAGGTTAATTGTGTTGCAATCCCAGAAAATGGAGAAAACGTGCATACTGTTTTCCTGGGAAAAGAAAGGATATGACAGGAATTTATTGTAAATTGGAAGCTATTGCTAGTTTGCTGTTAGTTTCGGCATCATCCATCTCCTGAAGGACATTATTTGGAGGACTGCTTGGGAATTTTAGTGAAAATGAAATTAAAATTATCATGAACAAAGAATCTTCTCTGTAAATTTATGTTATCAAAAGAATCCTGAATATGCTGGGTGCAGTGTTCCTCTGGGGAAGTCACTTAGCCACTTTGAATCTTGTTTATTTCCTTTGTCAAATCAAGGATCACACTCGATGATTTATATGCAACCACTTCGTAAACACATGTTGTCACATACAGACAAGCATGGCTTCGGGGAACTCAGGAAGTGTCTTTTGCCTTGGGAGGATGAATAGCAGTAAGTACTAACTGGTCAACCACAATCGTATCCAAATGCCGAGTCCTCGATAGTGGTGCAAAGTAGACTTCCACAGATGTCACATCTGGTTCCTCAGCACAAGCACACCACTGTAGTACAATTAACGTTTAACAGCAAGGCAGACTTATGAAAAAAAGGGGGTGTCTAGGAGAGCATGTCTGACAGACAGAGAAGAGTCACCATATGCCATCCAGCAGAACCAGAAGAAGATTTGTAGCCACCCACAGGATGAGGATAAGATTTTGACAGAGTTTGTGGCTGATGAATTCTCAGTTCAGTTATGGGAAATCTTTAAGCTTTTCATGTGTGGTCTTACCACATCCTCAGTCTCCTGTGAAGGGCTTGCTGAGAGATGTAAAGTAATGGGAATGGTATGGAGGCCAAATTTTATGAGTAGGAAAAAAATGAAATATGGAGAAAGGGGAAACCATTGAAATAGCATGAAAAAGAAAGTGTTCCCGAATGGTATGGCTCATGAGAGGGTCCTTTGCACATACTTCACTGGCACTGGGACTCCTGGAGAAGCCCAGGGCTGAACCACATAACTTTTGTTCAGCACCCAATCTCCAGGACATTCCATATGCCATGTTCACAGTGACAATTTACACTTTCAAGTATCTGAAATTTCAGAATTTGGGGTATGAACTTGTAGCTCAGTTGGTAAAATGAACACCTAACATATATGTCGCCCTGGTTTTGATGGCAAGACCTGTGTAAACAGAGCCTGTTGGTGCATTTCCCTAATCTCTATGCTTGGAATATAGTGAGGAGAGGATAGGGTTCAAGTCATTCTCAATTCCACAATAACTTTGAGGCTAGTATAGACTACAGAACATGCTGTCTCAAAATAATAATGATAATAATAATAATAATAATAATAAAGTTTTAGAATATTTAAAATTTGAGACTGTATTATGCAAAATAACCCAAAAGTCTTAGTAATCTTTACAGTGTTGAAGTTGATCCTTCCTTTCCTAAATGTTCTCCCTCTCAAGATGTTAAGCACATTTTCTTTCTTTTTTGTGTCGTCCACTCCTTTGTTGTTCAAATTCCCTTCTTTTTCTCTGTCTAACAAAGTAGGTGATAACCATCTGTCTAGTTTCTTTTTAAACATAATTTCTTTGTTGATTCTTTAGGAATTTCACATCATGAACCCCAATTCCACTCACCTCCTAGTCACCTATGCTGTGGATGATTGATTGATAAATAAAACCTCTGATTGGCCAGTAGCCAGGCAGGAAGTATAGGCAGGACAAAGAGAGAGAAGAAGTCTGGAAGTGGAAGGCTGGAAGGAAGAGATGCCAGCCTGCCACCCAGGGAGCAGCATGTAAAGGCAACAGGCAAAGCCACGGAACATGTGGTGACATATAGATTAATAGAAATGGGCTGAGTTTAAGTGTAAGAGCTAGTCAGTGGTAGGCCTGAGCTAATGGCCGAGCAGTTTAATTAATATAAGCTTCTGAGTGATTATTTTATAAGTGGTTGTGGGGTCTGTGGGGCTGGGCATGACTGGAGAAAACTTCAGTTACACACCTACATCCTTCCCTCAGCCCTGCCGTGCCCCCACAATAGAAAATTTAAAAAAAAATCAACCCAGAACAAAACAAATCAAATTAACAAACAAAAAACAAGAACAAACCCAACGAAACCAAAAACAAAACAAAACAACAACAAAAAACTCTTCGCTTCTTCTTCCGGCCTCTCCACACCTCTTCATTTGCCCTGGTGGCACTGGGAGCAATTGGGAACAGTGTGTCACACAGTATATCCTTTTGTCCAATCAGCTTTACTAGCAAATGTTCATTGCAATGAATCACTGGTCTGTTTCAAGGCCTCTGTTCTCTGGTACACCATCATCACTGGATCCTCACCAGAACTCCTCTGAGATATCCAGATGACACCCAGGGTCATGGAGATCTTCCAGAATTGTTACATAGATCCAGTCCCTTCATGAGCTCCAACAGGTCCTAGATGGGGTAGATGCTAGGGTGAACCAACTGAAGGCCCTACAGTGGGCCTGGGTGGTGGTGACTGGTCAGTCTGGGTCACTGGGGCCACTCACTTCAGGAGAGGAGGAGAGGGGACAGAATCAGCTCTCCTATGAGCATGTCCTCAGAGTTGGGGTTCATTCTCACCTATGGTGAGGGGTAGGGGCCATTTCTCCTGAGTTCAGGGGACAGCTCTCTTGCTGCAGTGTCTAGCAAGTGGCAAGGCTAGCTTTTCCAGGGCCAGAGAAGGGTGGAGTCAGCTCAGCATGGCTCTCTGATTTCATCTCACATGGTTGCTAAGGCCTCCTGAGGTGACACAGACCACAGACATCAACACAGACCCCAGCTGCAGCTGGACCATGGACCCAGACATGGCCTTTGTCAGCAGCTTGGGCCACATCCAACATCCTGGGTCTGGGTGGAAGGAATTGCCACTCAGGTGGGAATGGTCCTGGTGGCCACATGTCCCCTGGACACCACCAAGACTTCAAGTTGGAGCCCCACCCCTAAGCCTCTATGCGACAATGGCATATATAGGACCCAGACTCCAGCACAGACTCCAGCCACTGTAGGACCACAGACCTGGACATGGTTCTTGGCAGTAGCTGGGTCTAGATATCATCACTGCCCCAACATCAGTATGGCCCTCAGACACCAACATGGCCCTGGATCTTGGGGAGTGTGGATGGTAACAGGATCATTGGACATTAGCATAGACCCTGGCTACAGTAGAGAAATAGACCCTGACATGGCCCTCAGCTGCAGCTCTGGCCCAGATGTCACCATGATATTGAGTAGCAGCTCAGGCCATTCAGTTCTGCATGCATCCTGGCCCTTGGACATCAACCTGGACTCAGGTGGCTGATCTGACCTTGGGCACATACTCAACCCAGGATTGGCTGTTATGGGGCCAGGACTTAGACAAGGCCCTCAGAAGCAGCCTGGGCCTGGATGATATCATGGCCCTGGGTGGCAGCACAGGCCACCCATAGGCTCTGGCCCAGATCCAAAGCCGCTGTGGGGGCCCAAGGGACAACCTGGGACACAGACTTCAACACAGATCCCATCTGCAGCTGGGCCACATACCGAGATATAGTCCCAGGCAGTAGTTTGGCTTGGTCAATATCCTAGCTCCAAGGGGTAGCTCTGGCCACTCAGATTAGGATGAATCTGGCAGCAGCATGGCCCTTGGACACCAACAAGGCTACAGGTTATGGCCCGGATTCCAGGCTTCACGTGGCCTTTGGTGGCAACATGGATCACGGACATCAACACAGACCTCGGCTGTGGTTGACCATGGACACAGACATGATCCTCAACAGCAGGCTGTGTCTGGTTGTCACCATGGCCCCAGGTGGCAATGAAGGCAGCCCAGATCAGCTTGGCCTCAGCAGAAGTATGGCCCATCGACCGAAACAGGGCCCCAGGAGATGGCCCAGCCCACTGGAATCAGCATGGCACTCGATAGCAACAGGAGCCATGGCCATCAACACAGACCCTGTCTACTGTAAGAACAGAGTCCCAGACACAGCCCTTGGCCGCAGCCGGGCCTGGACATCACAGTGGTCCGGGATGGCAAGCAGACCTCCCCCCCCCCTCACTGCCTTCACCATGGCCCCAGGGGGGCAAGCAGACCTCCAACATTTGTCCACTCCTTGTGGTGATCATTTGTACAGCCAGCTCTCATGTCCCTGCAATTCTTTCAAGAGAATGAGTTGGGCCCCATAAATTTATTTATATACTTGGTGTTTGTTTTCAGTTGCTTACAGATGTTCCTTATTTTTCACAGGCCTCTTTCCAAATATGTCCTAACATGTGTGTGGTATAAATACCTGTGGCTGTACATTTGTGTGCAGACATACACGCATGCATGCATGTCTTGAGGCCAGAGGTTGACATTGGGTGTCTTTCTTTATATCTTATATATTGAGGCAGAGTCTCTCACTTGAACCTAGAATTTACAGATTTTGCTAATCAAGCCAGCCGTGGAAGGATGCTCTGTGTCAACTGCTCCATGAATATTGACACCACTCAAATGTGGATATTCCTGAGCTATGATGACAGCTTAATGACATTGTCTTGCTTTTGCTATGTAATGGTTTGACACCATGCTATATTTTTATTTGAATTATTGAAAACTTTCTCTTTTCATTAACACATAAAAATCAGAGTTCTCTATCTGTCTGAGTTATAAACTTGCTTTCAGTAAATTCATTTGTGTGTGTGTGTGTGTGTGTGTGTGTATTACTTTTTTCTTATTGAAGCTTGAACCTAAGAATTCACAGACATGAGTCAAATGTTCTACACCTTATTACTGAGTTACATGCATTAAATTAATAATAAAATGATGCAGTTGTCATGACATGAAAGGATGATTTTTCAGAGTACAGGAATAATATAAGTAGTTCTTCATTGGGTATGTTTGTGTGTTTAAAAGGTACAATGTCAATCCAGGCAACAGGTAACACAGACTGGAGCCATTGCAGAAAATTTCTAAAGAAGTCTATGAAAGATCTGAATTATGAAGAACAAATGATAACTGAGAAATAAAAAAAATACAGAAATAAAGATGGTTAGGAATAGGGGATTGGGTGCTGATAACATATATTTTTTAGGAAATTCTAGGTTGCTTTTTGGAAGATTAAATATAAGATTTAGTAACAAAGCTAAAGCCATATTCCAGGGTTAGATTTTGATAATTTCGTGATCAATACTCAGAAGTGTATTTCTTATTTCAATGATGTTGACACATTTTAATTAGGATAATAAGAAGTATGGTCATTCACATCAGTGTTTTATGAAGATGTATGGGGGCAAAGTTAAAAGTGTTGAGAAGGAATAGATGGTTGTGAAATCGAGAAGACAAGTTACAAAGCTTTGGCATCTTCAAAATTTGGAAAATTATCATTACCAGAAAAAAAACCTTGGGCTTACTGTGATTGCTGAAAATCAATGGGTTGTGAACATTGATTTTGGTAATGAAAATAGATTGAAATTTTAAAAAGAGAATTTCAAAAGAACATGCAAACAGTTTTCTAAAACATAACAATCAACATTTCACATATTGCAACCAAAAATAAATGCTCTGACTGCAATAGCAGGCCAGGGAAACACATCCTAATATCCATGGCATTTTCTTCCAATTTTTTGGATAAAATTTCATTGGTACTTGGCTTATAGGTGATTAAGATAAGAAATGAATTGATCTATGGCTATATTATATGTAGCTTTCCAATTTAAAAAAAAAAAGGTGAGCTGCTTCATAGGAGCATTTTTAAAAGACAAGCTTTATTGGTCAATTTTTAATTCCTTGCCTCATAATACATACCATATGTGAATTCAGTCTTTCCAGCAGGGATTGTAGACAACACTTGCTGGGTTGAAATACTGAATGTTCATATTATGAATCCCCTCCTCCCTACACAGATTTTTGCAATCTGTCTGGAAATACAAGTTTCTTAATTAACAAAAGGTTCATCTAGGATTTTCTACATTTTAATAAAAAACAAACAGATACACAGCACTACACTAACATGGAAAAGCATCAACATCATTACCTACAAAGTGTTAGAAGTATCCGTTTTTACTGTGCCCCACTCCAGATGTATAGAAGATGTTCCCAGGGTGTGGCCCAAAAAGTTTCATTTTATAAGCTTTCCACATGATTCACAAGTGTTCTTTAGTTAATAAGGATAGCATAAATAATCAATCTAAAGGTAGGTTTTAATAAATTAAAATGAATTTAGCTTTTGTGAGTGCCCTGTCTTTTGAAAAATAACAAAGGTCATTTTAATTGTTCTGAACCCATGTTTTCACTGATTCAACTACCTATGTCTCCTTGTTCATATAGCAAAGATGTATAAAATATATGCCCCATTAAGCATCTGTCTGCAGTCCATATGGTTTCTAAACCAACAGATACTCCATCAGCCCATCCAACAGGGGACACAGTGTATAAAAGGCAGCTAGACCACAGATTTAAGAGATTGTGCCGAGTGGGTAAAGTTTCCCATACAATATGCAATAAAACACAAAGATATACTGTCTCCAATGATTGTGAGATAAATTCTTAATTGCATCTTTTTCTTAATTGCATGAATACTCTTAAATAAATTAGTTATGTGATACTGATAATTACAATAAGTAAACCAGTTATTCAGTATAATGCATAATGTAGAGAAACCGATTAGAATGCATTATGAGTCAAGAAACAAAGATTTTCTTTTTCTTGATGAAAATCAAATAAAAATGTCAAACTGCTGCAATCAGACATCCCAGATATGAATATTCATTGGCAACTGTTCATGGCAGATTTATGAATTCTTTCACCTGCTGTTAGGAAGAAAAAGGAAAACATTAAGTTGCCAAATAAAGCCATTAACATAAGCTAAAAGAAAAAATATATACACAGATGGGTGCTGATCTTAGAATTATGCAATTATATCCAAAGAGAACTATTTCTTTCATATTGTGAAAACATTTGCTTCCTACATGCAGATTGCAAAGGTCTGGAATTTGAACCCAGTAGCCACAAGCAGCATCCACTCTGGTGGATTATGGAGGACAGACATCCAAGTTCTATCACCTTCTTGAGGCTTTGTAAAGACATTCATTAGCAGCCTTAGTGATATGTAAATGTATGCTCCTTTCTTTGGATGGCATTTCCATCAACATCCACACACATTGGATTATTTTGCCCTAAAGAAATGATTTTGATTAAATTTGAGGGCCTGATTTAAATGGATGACAACTAACTACTTTGATTTGTTTGGAAGTTCTAGCAATGAAAAAAACATTAGAAAACATTTGCTTAGGTCATCTAGGTTTTTTATTTCATTGTGTATGGATTTCACGTCATGTGTGAAATATGGTCTGTATGAATCTTTTTAGTACTTCCTGATCACTCTCTGGGTTGGAAAGCTACAAAATCATCTTTGACTGCAGCAGTTTAGCAAATTCATTTGTAAACCAAAAAAAAAAAAAAAAAAAAAAAAAATGGCACCCAGATTCAATAAGCACTACATTTTAAATTTAGATTATTGTCTGCCAGGTGATATTATTCTTATTTGGTCCCGCTACTCTTTGGATTGCCTTTTGACCCCAATATTGACTATTCTCATTAATCTAATCTTTTGAGTAGAAAGAAATTTTCTCCTTTTTACCAGCAGTTTAAATAGGCAGACTTTAGTAGTAATGAACAACTTTTTAAATGTTAGCTAATCCCATATTATAGTTGCATAATTATTAGTCCAAGATGAATCTGAATTGTATTTATTTTACAAAACATAGGACTTTGAGTGAATATTTGACAAAGCAGTTTGTAGTTTTCTAACATATGAAACATTTGAAGAGTTGCAGAGGTCTAAAATTAGAAGCCACAAGGTTCTGTAGAACTCAGAGAACCATGAGATGAGTCTCTCCCCCTTGGAGTGCTATTACCATACCAAAGCAAAGCAGGCTTAGGCCTCCAAAGTTCTTTCACTGTTGGTAAAAGTGGAAATTGGTACCGACTCTACAAGATCATTTGCTAACATGTTTGAAAATTAAATACGCATTTACTATGTAATTAGCACTCCCACTCATACAGATTTAACCTATATATAAATTAAAGTCATTTAAAAGCTTCCATTGCATCGTAACTTGCAGCAAATAATTAGTGAAGGTATGAAAACAGATTATATAAATTATGGTTCATCCTTGTAATGGATTATAGCTATTAAAAATGAACTACTATATTTCCATATGAACTGAATACGTTGGTTTACTGGTGTATTTTTAGAATTCAGAAAGTAAGGGGAAATTCTTTGTATAGTGTGGTACAACTTGGAGAGAGGGAGAGAAAATGGAGGGGGCAAGGAGAGAGAGAAAAATAAGGAGATTCAGAGAGGGTCTAATTTTTCTAATTATCCATTTAACTGTGTCCTTCATCTAATTACCTACAAACAAGTTTAAATGGTCAGGACAGTATCATGTTTTTAAATTCAGTAAAGATCATATGCTCTTTATTTTTAAATTTCTTTCTTTCACTCTCTCTGTCGCTTTCTCTCAAACACACACACACACACACACACACACACACACACACGACTGTAAAAACAGCTAGGAGACTGATGTTCTCATAGCCATCCAAAAGCCTTCCAAGATGCCCAATAGTCCATGAATCTCAAGATTCAAAACAACTGATTTATATAATGACTTAAATGAAGAAACTAAATGTTGTTCATACTCAGCTTCAAACCATGTACGAAGAATGATTTTACTAATCACTTTGAAAAAGATTTTAGAAATAAATCCATGTGGTGGATTGAAATGCTTGGTCATATTTTAATCCAGACTGTGTCTTGGAAAGCAATGTATTTATGGTCCCAAGTGGCCATTGATCGAGCTCCATTTGGGTCATTTTGCTTCTTGACAATCTTTCCATCATCATGAAAAAAAATGATTTTAAATAAGACCCTAAGGGGATAAAAAAACCTAAATATCAAAAGTTATGTTATATACCAAAAGTTAAACAGCAGTTTTAAAGGGATTATTTGCTTTTTAAAACATATATTTCAACATAAATCCATTGAAATTTAAAGTTTTATTAAAAATATCATCATTGATATACTGCATCTTTGAATCTATGTAGTTGTTTTTTAAACTATTTTAAGTTATTTAAAATCAATGATACATTTATATGTATGTGTATGTATAGGCATATAATCTTAGTGGATACCTGATAATGCTTTCACATCTGTGTATATAGATTAGTTCAGTATTGTATTTACCACAATCCTGACACCTTTCACAAAACTGACTCTATTATAAATGCCAAGTGAATAGGTAAAATATCTGGAATGCATACTTGCTGAGATTAATATTGAAATGACTACAAAATAATGAATGATACTTAACCACTCCATTGGTAGGCTATTCTTCACAACGTACTATTGTTTGCCTTTCACATTCCTATTGCTTATTTGGAGGTTTCCAGGAGTTACTTTTTTTTTTAATTTAACTTATTTGTTTCATTTTACATACCAATCACAGTTCTCCATCTCTTCCCTTCTCCTGCTCCTTCCCTCCCCCACTCCCATCCACTCCTCAGAGGGGGAAAGGCCTCAATTGAGTAGTCAATAAAGTCTGGCATAAGAAATTGGGGCAGGACCAAGCCCCTCCCACCTACATCAAGGCTGAGAAAGGTATCCCATCACAGGGAATGGGCTCTAAAAAGTCAGTTCATTCACCTGGGATAAGTCCTGATCCCATTGCCAGGGGCCCCACAAACAGATCAAGTCACACGTCTCTCACCCACATTTAGAGGACCTAGTTCTGTCCCATGCAGTTACTGTTAATGGGTTTGTTTGCCTGTCTAATTCTCTCTCTTAAAATACCTGAAAGATAACATCTCTTTGCTTTGATTCCCTCTGATAAATGTTACACAAATCTTAAAAGGTCTTAATAAGACAGTTTAGAGTTTCATCTACAGATAAACATTCAACACTGTCCAGCATTATTTCCCTTGAGATGACATTCCAATCTTAAACCACTCTATTGGCAAAGCAGTGTGAAAGCAGCATGTCTAGACCAAGTTGAGGTCCTTCATAGACAAGGTAGCCAATACAGCTTCTGTTGTTAAGGGCTCAGGTCTTGAGTTTAAGTAGCTCAAGACTTTAATGTCTAGGGAAGAAACATATTCTTCCTTTTCCAAATATAAAAAGAAATGCTGAGCTTGGTGGCTGCTCCTGAGATAATAGGTATATATGAATATTCTGAAGCAATTATCTGGGAAGCTATGGAGTCACAAAAGGCCCCCTCCTTCAGTTTGTGAAGGAATGGTGGCATCTGGCAGATAGAGCAGAGTGCCACCAAGCATGTGCTCCATTTGGAACTGATGGATGTCATCATGAAATCTCAACTCAGGTTTTAAGTTTAATCAGGTACCTTGGGTGACTGTTGTCTCTTAAATTCTCCAGTGTCTCTCTTTCTCTCCCTTTCCTAATTCTAAACATGTTCTTAACTTCCCTGTCTTCCTTTGGTCTCCATGGTAGCAATGTCTGATACATCTGGTGACCTTCAGAACCTCAGGCCATGAAATCTTTCCATAAAATGTAACATGCCGGTGATGTGAAAATGTACACCTGAATACCTAAATGCAATCACTTGATATCAACTCCACTCGATTATATATGACATTTTACTGAATTTTTGTATTTTTTTGAAAGTATGTTGTCTGAATTATTTTGATTTGTATCTACAGTAGCAATAGCAAACAAAATGTTCTTCAAGAGTAAGAATAGTGCTACATCCTAGTTGTTTTATCCAATATAGAAACCAAGGTACATGTGCACATATGGGACATGTAAAATGTGACTAATGATAGTAGGTTATTGAATTGAAATTTGACTGCATGTTAACTAGTTCACAGTAAAAGTTCAATGTAGCTAGCTTGGTGTGTACTCGACAAAATTGCTGGGAAGTGCTTTAGGATACACAGATATTTAATACATTTTCACAAGTGAGTAAGTAGATCACATATAGAATGTTTCCCACTTTTAAAAAAGAATTATCTACCTAAAGTTTTTCATGTTGGAAGGTATTAATGAATCATTTATAGAAGTATTAAACTCTTATTCTAAGAGTTTCTAATCAAAACACTAATCCCACAGGGAGCTGTAGACATCAACATAGAGGACAAATGCCCTTGTTTCAGAGACATTTTTTTTTTAAAGAAACAAGAACAATAACCTCTACCGTTTAGAATTCAGGACTTAGGTTTGAGTGTTCCAGAGCCACAGATTCAGAAATTCTGTATGTAGGGAACAAATACCCTCTCTCTTTATTGAGAAAAGCAGAGATTATAACAGGTTCTCAGATGTTAGCATGATTGGCGTCATGTTACAGGCAACATCCTGACCTTAAAACCTAGCACAGAGGCCCCAACACTTGTCAAAACTGGAACGAAGGGAAAGTTCCTGCATCCACTAACTTTGCTTTGGGCTGCAATAGTTTCACTTCCTGCTAACTGAAGTGTACCAACCAGGATATGGATTTTGTGCATAAAAGACAAAGAGCTGTAGGACTCAGAGCTACATGATTAAGCAAGGTCCCTTTTGCTGTCCTTGTAGTGGTCTCTGGTGGGCTTACCACACAACATTCTAGAGGTGCCAGTGAGATCCCCAGAAACTAAAGACACTGGACAACTAGGGGGTCTCAGATCATCTCTGAGGCCACAGCGCAGAAAAAGGACAGTTCCTAGTGGGTGTGCACCCTAAAATGTTTCAGGGTCCCACAAATGTCTATCCTCTCCAGTCCTATCACCTCAAAGACTCCTGACACCCCCATGCTAAAACAGGAAATAACAGAAAATTGCTGGACAGGTGGCTCAGTGGTTAAGAGCACTGGTTACTCTTGCAGAGGTCCTGAGTTCAATTCCCAGAACCACATGATGGCTCACTTGTGTAATGAGGTCTGGTGCCCTCTTCGGTCCTGTGGGCATACATGCAAGCAGAACACTGTAGACATAATAAAAAATAAATAAATCTTGGCCCGGGCGGTGATGATGGTGCATGCCTTGAATCCCAGCACTCGGGAGGCAGAGCCAGGTGGATCTCTGTAATTTTGAGGCCAGCCTGGGTGAGATTCAGGAGAGAAACCCTGTCTCAAATAAAACCAACCAACCAACCAAACAAACAAACAAAAAACCAAAAAAAAAAAAAAAAAAAAAAAACCATAAAGTTGCCAGCATATGTCACCTAGGAGGTAAGTCTGCTTATTGAGCCTTTTGAATAACATACTTAGGAAAGGCTGGGTGTGGAGCTACTGCCAGTGTTCAGGATGACAACTGGGTGACACCATGCCCAGATTATTCCGTCTCATGCATGTGAGGAAAGCACCCCGCCAGCTGAACTACCTCCCTGGGCTCTGTTTCTGTTCCTTCCTAGGACCTGGTTCTGGTTGTTAACTTGGTTATGGTCCAGTCCTCAGCAGCCCTTGCTTTCTAGTTTGTAATCTAGTTTTTTTTTTTTTTTTTTAGATTCTTCTTGAGAGTAAATTGAGGGTCAGCAGAACAAGGTGAGGACTTGAGGTCTCACAAATGTTAAATTGTGTACATAAAGATTCCAAGCACAGATTATTGGTTTTCTATGCCCACTTGCAGCCTTTTTATATGTGCATCTCATCAAGACCTCTTTACATCCGTACTGATAGATGGAAAACAAATAACTGAACTCCACAATGCAAGGAGAGTCTGACCTACTTCTTGTATGATAATATCTTAACATTTAATTTATCATTTCCCCCCTAACTTAAGTGTCTGATCTCTTCTAGAAACTGAAGGCCTATTTCATGTTTTGGTTTGCATGTGCTGGGAAGCAGACAGAAGGACCACAATGAGAATATTTTATTCAGGAGTGACATAGAACATAAGGTGGAGAAGGATTCAGGGAGGGTGAGGTGCAGCAGTCATTAAAGAATGTGACCAGAAAAACACAAGATTAGGAGGGCAAATCAATCTGGAAAAGAATATACCATATTCTGTCTCTCTCTCTCTCTTTTTTCTCTTTCTCTTCAAATGTGAGCTTCTAAGACACAATATATTCTGCATATTTACTAGGTGAGTTAGGCTCCACGGACTTTAAAACAGGATTCCATGTTATTTCCCTACTGGGAAATTAAATGTTCACTAAGCATAGTTAATGACTACATAACAGTACAGTTTTATTTACCAGAAAATAATGCATGTAAGTATTTTGTCGAAATTAAACTACATTATGAACCACATTATGTCAAAGTCATTTTGTGGAAACACTTGGAACAAATTTGGGCAAGTATAATGCTTAATGTAACAATTAAAACAACCTTCCACAATTTCTTTTCAAATATCAGGCATGTTTAGTCCTAGTAATCAAAAATAGACTTTAGGGTATGGTAACATTAGGGAATAGGTAGATCATAGTGGCATAAACTTATCAGTACTTATATAAAGGGGGACCCAGAAAGCAACCTTCTCCTTATGTGAAGACAGAGAATGTAGGCACTATGCATGACTGTCTTAGTTAGGGCTTCTATTGCTGTGACGAGACACCATGACCATGGTAACTCCTATAAAGAAAACATTTAATTGGGGTGGCTCGCTTACCAATTTCAGAGGTTTAATCCATTTATCATCATGACAGGGAGTGTGGCAGTGTGCAGGCAGATATGGTGCTGGAGCTGAGAGTGCTATATCTTGCAGGCAACAGGAAGTTGACTGACACTCACACTGAGGAAAGCTTGATCAGAACAGGCCTCAAGGCTCACCCCACAATGACACATTTCCTCCAATAAGGCCACTCCTTCTAATAGTGCCATTACCTTTAGGGGCCATTTTCTTTCAAACTACCATATACCACTCTTTAGCCTCCAAAGTCTTATAGCCATATTATAATGCAAACATGTACTCAGTCTAACTTTACAAGTCCCCATAGTCTATAACCATCTCAAACTTCAAATTTCAAAGTCTGAAGTCCAAAGTCTCTTCTGAAATGCATGGCAATCTCTTAACTGTAATCACCTGTAAAAATCAAAATCAAAAACCAGATCACATACTGCCAACATATAATGGCACAGGACATAAATTACTATTCCAAAATGCAGGGGAAGGAGCATAGTAAGGAAATACTGGACCAAAACAAGACTGAAAACTAGCTGGGCAAACTCCAAACTGCATCTCCATATCTGATGTCAAAACTCTCTCCACATCTCCCACTGTGTTCAGTTTTGTTGAATGTAACACTCTTATTTCTCTTGGGCTGGTTCCACTCCCTGTTTGCAGGTCCCCTGGCCAGGTATCCCACAACTCTGGCATCTCTAACATCTTGGATTCTCCAAGGCAATCCAGGCTTCACCTTCTCAGCTTCACTTGATGGCCTCCCTACTAGGCCTCCATTCAGGGACACCCTGACACATGCCTGGCCTCAGTGGCTTTATTCCATAACCTTTTTCTTCTATCCTTAACTATAAAGCCAGAACCATGTGGCTGAAGCTGCCATGTTCTGCTGCTTTCTGGGGCTGGAATGTGGTCCCCTTTCACATTTAATTACATCCTCACCAGCTTTCTGTTTCCCTTCTCGGACTAAACTTGGCTGCCCTTGAACTTGCTCTTTAGACCAAGCTGGCCTCAAACTCAGAGATCCACCAGCCTCTGCCTGCCTAGTGCTAGGATTAAAGGCATTCACCAACATACCTGGCTCTAAACTTTTCTTTAATTTCATCCCACAAGTTGGAAATTTACCTTGATGGGACCTTGCCTTGAGGTCACCACTTCTTTTATTTCCTGTCTTAATCTGTTTATCTCCTTGAACATAGGATTTTGCTCCATTACACTTCCTGGTGTTCTTTTCCCCCTCAACATTTACATTTTGTAATTTATCCTGCTCAGCTTGCTCTTTTTCCTTATAAATCTTCATTAGAGTTACCACTAATATCCTCATGACAGAATCTATACTAGGTTGTTTTGAGATTTCTTCTGCCAATGAAATTAATCCAAGAATTTTCATTTTAGTCTCAAGCAGACTCTTTAGACAAGGGCAAAAGACAGCCACGTCTGAAGGCGTTAAACTCTACCACTTCCACAACTGAGTTTAGGCTCCAGTTCTCTGAGGACAAACAGGTGTCTTTTCCAACAAAGGCCATTTATCTACAAGGCCCTTACATTCAGGGTCAAGAGAGAGAACAAGCTCAGAGGATATAAGTCAGCCTCACAGTATCTCAAGGACAAGCCCAGCAGCCCCTTCTGAGTCACGTCCAAGTTTGTGCAGATGTGTCCCAAAACGATAAGACTAAACCTCAGCCAATTAGAAATATACAGTGTAACTGCTGCTTGCTCAACCAATTGTGTAGCTGACCCTGAAACTCCCCTCAGCTGTGCTTAAAAGGAGCAGAGCCCTCTCTGGGTCCTCGCCATTTTGTTTTAGGCGAGCAACTCCATGTGCATGATGGTATAATAAACATTTTGTTCTTATATACTATTTGAATCTGGGGTCTTCCTTCAGTGTTTCCTCAGACCCTACACTTCACCAAAATATCACAAGCATGATCTCCAGGCAACATACTAAAATTCTTTTCTGAAACCTCTTGAGTGGGACCCTGACAGTTCAAATATCTCTTAGCACCTCCCTCTCTTCCATGTTCCTACTAGTATGTTCCATTAAGCAGTGCTCAAAGCATTCCACTGCTCTCATAACCCAAAGTATCAAAGTCCAAATTCCTCCAAACACATGGTCTGGCCTATCACAGTAATACCTCAGTCCCTGGTACCAAATTCTGTCTCAGTTAGGGTTTCCATTGCTGTGAAGAGACACCATGACTATAGCAACTTTTATAGAGAAAACATTTCATTGAGGTGGCTCACTTATACTTTCAGAGGTTCAGTCCATTATCATCATGGGGGAGAGCATGGCAGCACACAGGCAGATGTGGCATGGGAGCCGAGAATGCTACATCTTGCAGACAACTGGAAGTCAACTGACAGTCACACTGAGGGAAGCTTGAGCAAAGGAGACCTCAAAGCCACCCCCACAGAGACACACTTCCTCCAACAAGGCCACACAAGGAGAAGTGCCCTGTTGGACAGTTTCAAATGTATCTGCTCCTCTCGTCCTACTTGTTCAATGAGACCGTGTTTTGGTAGTTTGAAGTCTGTTATCAGAGTGAAATGTTCATCGGTCACAAATTAAAATGTCTATAAATTAGGTTACTTTTTTCATCTTGTTGAACTTTGAACACCATTTGTCAGCTGTTCTTATCACATAGGGATGAGCGACTGTTTCTGATCAGAACTCTACTTTGATATAATACTTAATTGTAGAAGTACTTCGCATATGCAGTATTTCAATAGGTGACTAAAAAAATTCTGATACAGGAGTTTTGAGTCATATAAGATTTTGTTTTAGAGACTCACTAGCTGTACTTCCTGAGAAAGTAAGGTAAAGAATGACTATTTCTAAAGTGATATTTTTACAGTACTTAGTTTTAAATCAAGGATCATCCAAAAGTCTCTTACATCTTATCAATATCATTATTAAAACATACCGCTCCTTGACATGTTTTTATGATTGAAATAATATGTACAAATTTCAAGAAGGTCATAATCTCAGAATAAATTGCAGTTCTTCTTAGGGAATACAAATTTGCATTCTTAGTCCACTATTTTACTATGCAGCAATTAAAGTGGTACACATCACCTGAACTGATACTATGGGATACCAGAACAGTTAATGTGCATTTTTCTTAAAAAAAAAAAAAAAAGAAGTCATCAAAAAAAAGAATATACTGAGAAAAAGTACTAATTATCATGAATAATGTAAACAAAGGAGATTGACAGGTCTAATATCCAGCACACTGGCCAAGGTCAAAGCACATGAGCAATCAACTCAGGATAATTTCTCAGATTATCAGAATTTCTGGCTTCCTATCAATGCCAGTAAGATAAACTTTTGTTTTTTTCTTTTATAAAACAGTATTTCATTGCCCATACCGGCCTTCAAGTCAAAATCCTCCTATCTTAACCTCTCAAGTGCAGGGATCGTAGGTGTCCACCATGCCTGTCTAGAAGTAGATTTCTCACATGATATTTCCTAAGTACAGCTTTTCTACCAAGAAAATATATAAATCTTTTATTACAAGCAGATTAACAGTCACCACTCATTAAAGAGGCAATATCACTCATTTATTCACCATTTTCTTGTATATACAGTTTGTTTAGTTTGATAATTCTTGGGTGCTGGTAATATGTAATTTTTGAATGAGCAAAGGGATTGAGAACAGATAAACTTATCTGTCAAACCACCAGTGCTGGCAGCTGTCCTTGTATTCACACTGTCCAGTGTCCATGATAATGGTGTTTCAGTTGACTAGAACTCCGGAGGTAGGTCAGATATTATGATTTATATAGACACTTATAGAAAAATTACCAACATATTTAAATGTATAATTTGTGATTCTGAAAATATGACAAGCAGAACAACATCTTATCTTTTAATCCAAGGGATGATTGTGAGAAAGAAAAAAAAAACATACAACTTTTATATGGGAGAAAATCTACCAAATGCACATGTATGTTTGACATATTTAACAAAGCAGACCAACAGCCCTAAATCATCCTGAATTTGCTTCTGTAAAGGAGAATTGTTATTGACATATCCAGTTGAAGGACCACTGGGAGTGAATGAGTTTATTGCTGGTCAATTATCTAATTAAGCTCCAAGAAAGATGTGAATCACAAGGTCAGTGTGTGTCTGAACTGAATTACAGAAGCAGACATGTATTGGCAGGACATCTGACTACGGTGTCACTGATAGCATACTACAGACTCACTCTCTTGTAGATGTTTTATCACGATGTAAAAAATGCACAAAACTTTGCAATTCTAAACAAAAATGATGAAGAAAATAAGATTAAGGAAGAATGAATCACTTGTTAGTTCCAGTAGGTAGACTATCTTAGTTTACTTAATCTCCAAAAATCTAGTAAACAGATAAAAATTATCAATTAAGAATTTTGTAGAATTGAGAATAACAAGAAGGAAAATAGCATTTCTAATAAACAGAAGTCTGGGATCTTTATATTCTAGAGATAGTAAAGCAAGAAAACAGAAAGGTAACTCATCTATAGGAGTTTTACATTTCTTTGATATTTCACTTGTCTATTAAATATGTTGTCTGATGTGCCCAAATTATGAATATAATTCAGTTAATTCAAAAGGAAAGTCTGCATAGTGAACTTGGAGCAGAATGGCATACTCATTGCAACCAGCAACAAACATTTTATGTAGGAAACTTTCTTCTCAGTGCCTACTCTGTATGTGAAATAGAACTGTCCTGTTAATCATTAGTGCTTAAGGATAATGATTATGTCAATCATCAATAAGGTGAGTACATTTTCCCCTTCTCTCTCAAATACACACACACACACACACACACACACACACACACACACACACACACACATTTATTGTCTGTATGGACAGAGTGGAAGATGTGACAAATTGAGATAAAATCAATAGCACAGATAGTTTTATTTTGTATAGGTTTCACTATATACCCCCAGTAATGAATAAATTTGAATGTATCGCCTTGCTTTAACCACCATTATGGTACAGCACTGCACTAGAGGATTTCAGAATGAGCTGTATTTGACGGACCATTGCCAAGCTCAGGTGACATAAGTGATGTTCCACAGCAGTTGCTTCCAAACTGATTGCTGAGCATTTAAATTAGGGCTTTGACGATTGAATAGTGAACATAATCATTCATTTTTCAGATAAGTTTTGGGAAGCAACTTCTCTAGCACTTAAGAGGGAAGGAATGAGAATATAAAACAATCTTAGGAAATTCTACCATTTGTCAGAATCAATTTGTTTCTCTTGGTAAAATCCAAGAGGAACAAAGGCAGGTTATCCTGTTAACTGAACAAAATCAAGGGAGCACTGGAGTGGAGAAAGTCTTTGTGGCTTGAAGTGTGGTGGGATAAAGTGTAGGACACAACAGAAGGAGGAAGAGAAGTCAACTGTGGGTTCACAATGGAATCCTGACCTCAAAGGAGAAAGTCTTCCTTCATGAAGATGAGGGAATTATCATATGGATTTAACATCAGACTTCATCCACATTTTCCATCTTTGGGACCTTGTACTAACCCAAGCTATTTCCTGATTGCATTTGAAAAACAAAAATCCTTTGTTTAATGAAATAAGAATTATTGAAATACATATATAAATATCCATAGTGACTTATAAAGCACTAAGCTAATGCTGGTTGTTAAAATTTTTTATGAGGTGACAAAAAATCTCAAATAGTAGAGAGGTTCTTGCATTTTAGAATTTGTTACATGTTTGACACAAGGTAAAATACTTCTTGAATATATCCTATTAGTAGAAAATGTTGTATGTGAATATTTATTCCCTTAAAAAAACAAATAATACAGAAAGTTCTATAGAGAATGTGAGAAATAAACATTTTTCAATTTCTTATTTACTTGGCAGTTATATTTTTAAATGGTAATATTTGGAAAGATTTGTCTTAAGCCAATTTCAAATCAGACTATAAAAGATTCATTCTTTAAAGTTTCAACTGCCAGGCTGCTGAATTCTGATCCTACTGATAATGCTCAGAAAAAGTTTAAACAAAAACCATTAGGTTATTATCTTGAAGAGGTTTTGCCATGGGTCTTTTCATTTTATTTCAGTTTTTTTTTTTTTTTAAAGATATATTTATTTATTTATGTATCCAGCATATGTGGCTGCAGGCCAGAAGAGGGCACCAGATCTCATTACAGGTGGTTGTGAGCCACCATGTGATTGCTGGGAATTGAACTCAGGACCTCTGGAAGAGCAGTCAGTACTCTTAACCTCTGAGCCATCTCTCCAGTCCCCTTTATTTCAGTTTTTATTGTAAATTTTTCATCCAAGCATCTTCAGTTATTTATTGCTCTTTGCATGAAATACCTAGTATTGTGCTGATTTAACTAATGCAGTAAATAAATCTATAGTTTTCTATTTTATGAAGGATTTGACTTTTCTACTCCCACTTTAGTATTAGCAATAAGAAGGAAAGGAAGGGACAAAACATTAAAATGGGTGTTGGGATATGAAAATAAAATCTCCTAGTCTCTCTAGCTGTGAGGAACTCAGATCCCTTTGGAATCTAGTCATCCCTTAGAATTCTCCAGAAACTGTTTCCTAGATCCTCTACTGACACCTGAATTCATGGATGTATACATGCCATATAAAGGGCATGGAATTTACATAGAACTTATATATCTTCCCATGTAATTTCAATTGTTGTATTGGGCTTAGTTTAATACCCAATGCAATGTGAATGCTCTGTAAATACTTTTTTACTGTATTGTTTAGGAAACAGTCACCAAAAAGTTCCTATGTGTTCAGTACAGATAAGTGAATGAAGGAAAGAAATAAAAAAGAAAGGATATGACTACTCCCAGGTCTGGTGAACGAGAAAGGTTAATATAAATAAAAGGGAGGGCATAGTCAGCAGCAGAGATATCTTGGAGAGTTCAGAATGAACATGACCCTGAGCCATGTCAGGAGACAGGGAAGGAGAAGAGGGGAACCAGGTGCAGCAGACAAGAAGGCAAAAGGTTAAAAAAAAAAGGATGCAGGAGACCAAAATGGCAGGGTTATATAGGGGAAAGCATCTGGGGGGACAGGTAGCCCCAACTCTAGTATGGAAAGTTGGAGCAGAGGGTGGGGTATGTCAGCCACATCCTATAAGAGGCTGGAACTGAGGGATGCTGGAAGAAACTGGTGACCAGGTCTGCTTTGATTTGTTAAATGGGTACTTCAGCCCCCCCTTTCCCCCCAGGGTTGAGACTTAACAATTCCTTTACAATATATTCCATTACAAATTATCTGAATCTAAGAATAGAGAACCCAACGGGCATTGGCTCAAGCATACAAATTTCTTTGACACAGGTTACCAACAGTACAGGTATTATTGAAATAGATTTTAATAATTGTGGTTTGAATATGTTTATGGGGTTAAGTTCTGGTGGCATCTTGACAGAAATGAGGCTGAGTCATAGGGGTACTTAGGTAAACTCAAGGGGTCAAAAGGTGAAGGGTAGAGTATACAATTGAAGGATTTTTCTTTTAAAATAGTTCATGATTTCTTTCCAACAACTTCTCCATTATTTGAGCAGACTTGTTTGGGAAACCATTTCTCAGGATGAAGCAGTTTAATTTGTATGTATGGTCTACTATGTGTGTAGATATTTCTATATATTCTAATTTATCACATGAAGTTCTTACAGATCTAGAAAAATTTATATTAAGATGACTTTATAATATGAAATCTGTTCAGTAAGATTGGAAAACCAGATTTTTCCCCAATAGGATATACCATTATTTGTAACAGTTGCATGAAAATCAACTCATATTTACTCAATTGAAGACAATGCTGCAGTGGATAATTTTAACCTCAAATAAACATGATATTTATTCAAATAATGTAAGTGTTGAGGCAACAACAGAATTGATGCCAAAGTCCCTTAGCAACAGAAATCAGAATGCTTCTAAAGAGACTTACATCGGTTTAAGTCACTAAGCTAGCTACAGCGTGTTAAATTTAGAACTCAAATATTTAAAGATGATAAAATTAGTAAACCACCAGTTTATATTGTGAAATTTTCTTTTGCAAACTATTATTTTATGTCACAAGAATGTCCAGGTAACCTCAATCCTTAACTTTCAGCAAACGTTAAAGCTATGCTCAGCAAAATCTCAACTTATAAAATATTAACGTAGAAACGAATCACCCAAGGATATAGTGAAAGACAGATTCTGCTTCAGTGGGTCTAGCCTGGGGTCCTGGATTCTCTAATCCTAATAAGCTGTCACTTCTTCTTCATTTTACTATACTGGTAAGTGAAAAATGTTCTGGAAAACACTAGATGGGGTATGTTAATAAGTCTTTAAATTTCTACAAAAATGTTGAAATGAAAAAATTCTTGATTACCTGAAAAGGCAAATAAAACATGAAGATTGTGATGGTGTCCATAAGAAGGTATTAAGAAAGCCAAGTTAAGAAAAATGGCACCAACCACAGACCCTGCACTCCTGTTCCTGTTAAGAGGTAGTAATGGTTAAAATTTTTGTTAATAATCATAATATTTATTATTCCAAAAGTGTAACACACGATATATGCACTGTATTATATTGATATTTTGAGTCCTATAGATGCACTCAAAGATTTTTCTGAAAGCATATTTTGAATTGAC
Organism: Peromyscus leucopus; assembly: GCF_004664715.2. NCBI lineage: Eukaryota > Metazoa > Chordata > Mammalia > Rodentia > Cricetidae > Peromyscus > Peromyscus leucopus. Next base: position 23,555,276 of record NC_051073.1, on the reverse strand, counting down.
CATAAATATATATTCATTTTACTTATCATTCTGTAATTGATACTATGTAATATTTCATAAATAATACCCATGACACACATATACAACAAACCATAAGGGATCCAAATATAGGTGGTTTGATGACACTTTAGTAGCTATAACTAAGTCTTAGGCACCTTCATAAAACTGGAATTGAAATGTAATAAACACTGATTTGAAAACAGGAGCAATCATCAGTTTTGTAAATGAGAAAACTCACAGCAAAAAATATTGTGTGTGTGAACAAAACCACCACAAATTTCTGCAGCCTGAGTAAGAAAATTGAAGTGATGTCTCATTCACATACAGGTAGATGATGGAAAGTTGTTGCTTCTATTAGCCTTTAGCTTGTAATAACTGTAGTAATGATGATATTAAAGTATTACTGAATACCAATCTCAGGTCAGCATATGTGGACAGCAACATGCAAGCTCATTCACTTCTCCACTTAAGTCTGAAATTTAGATTGTCTGCAAGAGCAGTGACATTTCAGATGCTTGAGGCTTCGTCCTGACATCCATCTGCGGAACTGTCACTTCAGTATAGAACTGTCCAACCCTGCCCTACACAGTCTTCCCACTAGAGTGCTGTTCAAATGAACTCTTTATTGTTAGGATATGTGAAATGGCATGAATGCCATGGGGTGGAATATGCACATAAAAACAAAATTATGAATATTACAACATTAGTGTAATGCTTGGTCCAAAACTGGCAGATAATTGACCCTGGTCAGGACATGCCGCTGTGTGGGACTAGGAGGAAGCCCTGCTTTGAAGAGCAATATTCTGCGTAAGGCTTGCTGCCTTTTACCTTTGTGATCCCCTTGGGCCGTCCTTCCCACTGTCTCTGCAGTGTGTTCCATGGTGCCATTGATTGTATTAAACCAAATATTACAAAGCACTATTATGGCAAAATCAGCCTTCTGTCTTTTTTTGGATTCCTGGCAGAATGTTCCAAACACATCCTTCCTTTTGCTGATGCTGTTAATTGCACAAATGCTCATGTCGTCTTGTTTAGACTGTGGTTTCCTCCTGTTTTGACTATCATGTTGCCCTTATGCTGGTCTCTCTGTTGACAGACTTCAGCTGCTACACACTGTGTCTTGGAGCCTGACCAGCCTCAGCTGAAGCAAGTAGACAGCTTCTGCGTCAGCTAGCTGCCAGACACAAATGTGTATTAAATTGTAGTTCTTAATTCTCTTTAGGAAAATTTTTTTAGATGTATATATGAACGATGTCCTTTCTCCTGTGTATTTAGAGATGTCAAATAAATCTTATCCCTCTTCTCTTACATGTCCAATTAGGTAGCATTAGAAAATACCAATGGCCCTTTCTATTATGTCACCAGGAGTGGCCCTTTTATAAAGCTAACATTTATCTTTTATTAGCAGTTTAAGACAGATGAAATTGGATTTATTACATGCACAGTAAAAAAGAGACGCCGTGGATGTCAGGGTTGCTAATGCTCCTTTCTCCCCTCTTCTCTCTAAAAAGGCACTTTTACAATCCTCACCCAAACAAACTCTTGGACACTGGCCAATTTATCACACATTTTTTTTTTCTACATCTGTGCCTTCCATGTCTTCCATCTTGCTTTTTCTCTTATATTTCTGGTTTTCGTTTATATAAATAATAAGGAGCAAATACTAGAGATAATAAAACAGATGAATTATTTTCTTTGTGTGTGTGCATGCTTATGAAGATTCACAGTTTGCATGTGTATGAGGGTGTGTGTGCATGTGCACATGGTATCTGTAATATCATAACATTTCCCAGTTCCTTTCTTGTTACTCTCTAGAACAGTGTCTCATAGAGAGTTATATAAGTTTTCTTTAATGTTCTAAGGTGTTTTTACATGTAGGCTGTTGCAGGCCCATTTTCCCCTAGTTTTCTTTTGGAAAGCTGTAACTGCTCCAGTGTGGAGTCTCAGCACTGTGGAGATCCAGGTGTTTGCCTTCAACAATAATAGAGAAGCTGGGCCTCTTCGGTTCATCACTCAGTCTTAATCAAGGAGAGGACTTGGATTTTGCTTATAAGATTTTCTCCAAATATTTATATTTCAAAAGGGGCATCAGAAAGTTGGAAGAGATACTTGAGAGTCTCTACTTAGAGGGATGCTACATGTAAGGATGTGTATTGGCACACATAAGATGTGAGTTCCACCCAAACCCTGACTCATCTTCTTCTATGACTGCAGAAAATATGACCATTTCATCCCCATTTCTCTTTTTTTTTAATATCTGATATCTCCCTATAATAATAACTTTAATTTGCTTTTTTAAAAATAATAATGTATTCAAAGATCTTTGGGTACATGAAAGTGAGGCAGTCTGCATTTCAATACATTTTTACTATACAATGTTTCATTAGAGTGAAGGTCCACATAACACCATGCAAAGTCTTTACTGTTGTGTAAATTCCTGCGCTTTTCTAACAAAACCCTTAGTTTTCTTGGCATTTAAGTGCCATTTTGGAACAACATGTTCAAAAAGAATTACTTTGAGTGGCCTCCATTCCCTATTCTGCCATTTTATATAGAAGTATGTAATATGTCTGTGAAATGATATTGAGGAGGATACTAATTGCTTCTGTGATGGCTTCCAGTCACAGTGCTGAGTAAACATTTAAGAAATGACCCCAAGTTGTGATTTTATAAACTGGCAGTAACTAATGTTTATGGAGTGCTAGTTCGAGTCTAGAAGTGTCAGTCAGTAAGTCTCCCATAGACTGGATATGATATACATATTGAATCCTCTTGAGACTGCTCTAGAGAGACTCCGTGTTTATCCTCCATGTTATAGTGATGAAGACACTGAAATTAATGAATATGTGCTACTAAAAATAAAGTCAATTTAATAGCAAGCATTCTGCCTCTGGAACACAAGTGCTAAACAGTGATGCCTTGATATGATTGGTACAATTTATAGATATGGACAAAATATGAAAACATTTAAACTTTCACAGTGATTTAGTCCACTGACTAAAGAATGGTTTTGCTTAAGTGTTCGTTTGAAAAATGCATTTTTTTTTAAGACATGATTTCACTAGGTCCTTGCTTGCCTGGTACATGCTATATAGCCCAGAGTGGTCTCACACCCATGGCCATATTCCTGTCGCACTTTCCCAAATTCTGGAAATTTAGTCATGTACCAGTACAATTACCTTAAACAAAGTAATTCTGAGAGGAACTAAAATGACTGACTGCTCTTATGATGTCAGTGATGCATCCCCAACGTCAAATACTCTCTCTCAATTTGATAACTGCACTTTGGCTATGAAAAGTGATTGCTTTTGCTCTTAAATAATAGGCCCTATGTTATTTGGAATAGGGATACACTTTGTGTAATATTCAAAAGAATCAATGACAAAATATTTACCCTTTCTCTCTCTTTCTCTCAAAAGAACTAGTCCCTCTTCTCTTTCAAAAGAGTTAGCTGTTTTTTTGTAAATTTTTTCATAGTTTGCGACCCTTAGAAAACAAAATAGTTAAGAATACATATATATATTAAGAACCCTGAATAAAATTGTGTAACTATTTGTGGCTTAGGAGGTCTAAATAACTCTACCTCTTTAATGCAACTATTTGCAACTATATGAAGGAAATATTTATATATGTAGTCGATGTATCAACAATTATCTACAAATGGAAAGAACATTATATAGAACAGTTTAATTATGAGAGACAGGAAGTTTAAAAAGGTAACAAGTACTTTGATGTGCTTTTAGTTAATTGAATTAAGTACTAAGTATGATTTTAATTGGTATACTTCTTATCCTAAAATTATTTTAAAATGCATATAAATTGTATCATGAAATTTCCACACATATATTTATAAATCTTTGATCTTAACAACCATCCCCACTACCCTCTTAAATCTTCTCTTCTCACCTCCTCTGGACTTCTTTCCCTGGTAGTCCATTTCCTAGTTTAAGGCAACATTTGTTTAATTATTTTAACCTCTATTGAGACATTTTCTTAAACATTCCTTAATGATTAATTTGAAGTCAACATATTACTTAATGGTTTTCATATGTGATTAAGTAATGTCTTCTTTAGTGTATAAACCTAAATTGTTTACCTTATGGATCAGTTGAAATATTTAAGGTGAAATATGAACTACCTCTTTCAATTCACATTTCTTTGGTTCTACAAAGCTTCTGTAAAATACATGACATGACAGCATATAAGAAAATGCTGTATTAAAAATGTGCCATTTAAATATGATTCCAGCAGAGGATAATTTTAAATAATCGACATCATGATACAGGAGAAGTGCAATAAATATGATATAAAACCCTAAAATTCCAGTCAGATTTTTAACATTTATTAAAGCATGATAATATAAAGTTACCTAGTGTATACAATATTAAGTAAAATTATCAAACAAACTTAAACAACAATATTTGTAGGGCATTCCAGTCAATAACAAGAAGAATAGACATTCATTTAAACTATACAAGGAATATTTCTTGATACAGAATTATTCTGGGTCAAAACACAAGCCTAAATAAATTCAAGCAAATTTGAGATTTACATAAAACTTTTTCTGGCTACGATAGATATACATAATACATTAACCAATAAAAGAAATACATCTAGGGCATTTGCAACTATTCAAAGGTAAATTAATTTACTTCTAAATAACCCACAAATTTTATAAAAAATCAAAAGGAAATTTCAGAGGAATTGTGGTAGCCAAAGAGCTTCTAAAATGTGTGGCCTGCATAAAAATAAAAACATGATTATTTATTGTTTTATCCAAAATTTAAAAAACAGAATAAAAAAAGTGTAAAAGTAAGTCTTGACTTGGGATGGGGCTATTGGCAACTGAGGGCTTCTGGCAGAAGGAACCTCAGCTTTCTTTAAGAGTCTGGCCCCTCTGTTGGACCAATCATACTCCAGTGGATGCCCCAACCCCATCAGTTTATGGGCATTACAGATTGAACTAGTAGATTATTAAAAAATAAAATAAAAAATCACAGAATTGGGAAGGTATGGAATGGTGATGGGAAGATACCAAAGAAATTCGGGAGTAGCGGCGGGGGGTGGGTGGGTGGATGAATATGACCTAAAGACATTGCATGCATATAACAAATTCTAAAAACATTAATAAAATAGCATATTGAAAACAGCTTACAAAGCAGAAGCTAAAAATTGAAAATCGGTATGTTTTCTAATGTTAAAATTCAAGACTCTAGAAATGTTAGCATGTGTTTTAAAGTAATGAACAAAGTATTTAAGATGTGGTCATCAATAAAATGTCCATATTAGTGTTTTTTATTCTTTATAATATTCTATGTTCCATTTCTTGCATTGGCATGTAGGTATACTTCTGTTCAACTCCCCATTTTTTTTTTCCAAAATGGCATATAATGTTCTCTATCACTTAAAATATTTTATGTAAGTTTTTTCAACATGCTTGTATTAACAAATGTTCAAATTTTAGACTTTTATGATGAGTTTCCAATTTCTAATGTTGTAAGTCACTTTTAAAGATTTTTGGGACATAAGGTTCAGGACCCTATAGAGAAGAAAGCATTACTTTACCATGAAGTCAGTTTAGTACTTTAGCTAAGTATTCATTCTTCAGAGGTGTTGGCATCCCATACTGACAATCATTTGAAAATACATTCTTTTATTATTTATAAAACATAATTACTTTTGAATGTGTAGAATTGTGAAAACATAAATGGCCCTTAATTTTTAAAATAAATTAAAAGTTATTTTCTAATTATTGGTTCATAAGCTCTTCCTAGGCTATAACACCAATATTTTAAGCAATATATTACATATACATCATGTAACTGTATTTAATATTCATGTTGCAGGTTATGTATGTATATGTATAGTGTGTGGGTGTATGTGTATATGTGTATGTTGCATTATAGCAAGGATTAAAATATGAAGTGCTCTGTACATTGGAAGATAACACATGTTAAAATAGGCATACATATTTCCTCAGTAATGTGGACTTTTTAATAAATAGATTTGATAGCTACCATAATCTATAAATACATAATAACTAGCATATGTTTATATATGTTTATTATCAAGAATAAATGCTATTCTAATCTACTATATACAGACATAGTATACACTTTCAATGTGTTTTGAACTAGTTGAAAATGTTTAGAATTTTATGTACTCAGAAATGTATGCCCCTACTTTTGAGCTTATGTTTTAAAAGAGAGGAGAATATGTACCACATTTTTTTTCATCCATTCTTCTGTTGACGGGCATCTAGGTTGTTTCCAGGTTCTGGCTATTACAAATAGTGCTGCTATGAACATAGCTGAGCATGTATCTTTATGGTATGAATCAGCATTCCTTGGGTATATGCCCAAGAGTGGGATGGCTGGGTCTTGAGGTAGTTCGATTCCTAATTTTCTGAGAAACCGCCATACTGATTTCCACAGTGGTTGTACAAGTTTACATTCCCACCAACAGTGGAGGAGTGTTCCCTTTGCTCCACATCCTCTCCAACATTGACTGTCATTGGTGTTTTTGATCATAGCCATTCTGACAGGTGTAAGGTGGTATCTCAGAGTCGTTTTGATTTGCATTTCTCTGATGATTAAGAATGTTGAGCATTTCTTTAAATGTCTTTCAGCCATATATACAATGGAGTACTACTCAGCAGAGAAAAACAATGAAATTTGCAGGCAAATGGATGGAACTAGAAAAAATCATCCTGAGTGAGGTAACCCAAACCCAGGAAGACAGTCATGGTATGTACTCACTCATAAGTGGATTCTAGATATAAAATAAAGAACAATCAGACCACAACCCATAGAACCATGAAGGCTATATATATAGCATGGAGGTCCCTAGGACAACTGTGACTTATAATAAATTTTGGTTTTACTCAATTATTGAAAAAAAAATAGCCAAATGAATGGAAACACATGAACTATGAACCAAAGGCTGAGGGGCCCCCAGCTGGATCAGGCCCTCTGAATAGGTGTGACAGTTGATTGGCTTGATCAGTTTGGGAGACAACTAGGCAGTGTGACCAAGTCCTGTGCTCATTGCATGAGTTGGCTGTTTGAAACCTGGAGCTTATGCTGGGACACTTGGCTCAGTCTGGGAGGAAGGGACTGGACCTGCCTGGACTAAGTCTACCAGGTTGATCGCAGTCCTCGGGGGAGGATTTGCCCTGGAGGAGGTGGGAATGGGGGGTGGGCTGGGATTAAGGGGAGGGGGTGGGAGGGGGGAGAATAGGGGAACCCGTGACTGATATGTAGAACTGAATGGTATTGTAAAATAAAATAAATAAAATAAAAAAAAGAGAGGAGAAAAGGATGGAGGGTTGAGAGGGAGAGGTAAGGACAAAAACCAAGAAGAATGGAATAGGGGTATTAGAAGAGCATGAAATGTAAGTCTTGGCAGAACAATACTTATGCACACTGTCAAACACACACAAAGTCCTCTGAAGTTCACTTTTGGCTTATGTCCATCAGCATTCCAATATATGGTTGACACTTGTGTTATAAATATCCGTAATACTACCATCAAGATCTGGCTGAAATCTAGTGACTTCTCTCACACTCTCACATCTTCTAAGTATTATTTAAATAATTATTTTTTTCGCAAAGTTCTAAGAAAATTCATTCTACAGTCCCTCTCAAATATATTACTTTTACTAATTTATCTAACATCTAATGGTAACAGTAGACAATTACATGGTAATTTTTGTTACTGCTATTTTAAATATGTGTGATGTCATGGAAACATTGTTCCCTTTTGTACAATAAGAAAAAAGACAAAGTAAATTATTTTTTACAGTCTGTTGTAAGACGAATTGCTAAACAGTCTTATTAATAAAAAACCCAGAGCCAGATATTGGGGTAAAAACTGAGAGATCAGGGAAGCAGAAAGAAGTCAGCCATGTTATTACCACTAGAAATCCTCAGCCAAAGAGAGAGCTACTTCCTATATACCCACACCTATATGCCTTTCTGTCCCTACCAATTCACTTTCTCTCTGTCCAGCTATATCACTTCCTCTTTCTGCCCAGCTCTGTCACTTCTTATCTGTCTGTACAGTCCTCCAGACCTCCATGGTTGGTGCTGGGATTAAAGGCATGTGCCACCACACCTGGCTGTGTTCCCAGTGTGGCCTTGAAGTCACAGAGATCTAGATGGATCTCTGCCTCCCGAATGCTAGGATTAAAGACATGTGCTACCACTGTCTGACGTCTATGTTTAATATAGTGACTGGCTTTTTCCTCCGATCTTCAGATAAGCTTTATTAGGGTGCACAACATATTGGGAGACACAATATATCACTGCAATCTGTGGCGTCTTTGTCTAATGAGGTTTTAAACAAATCTTTCACTTTCCAAGTGTCTCAACTGGAGGCTTAATGTCTTGTCCAAAGCCCCATGCCTTACAAGAGTTAAAAAATCCTCACTCCATTTCTATGCTCCCTGCCTTTACAACTGCTCTTTGAATTGACCCTTCCTGTCACACTAGATTAAGATACATGTATTTTTTCCCCTAGAATTTTACTTGAACCATTTTCTTTTTTTTTTTTTTGCCTTGTGTTACACTTGCCTGAGTTTAAGATAGACAAAGCATTTAAAGCCAGTATTGACTATACTGTTTCTCTAATAATAATGTATCAGCATCATGTCATCAACTATAACTACCGTAGGACAGACATTCATGATGTTAAAAATAGGGAAAAATGGGGAGGGCCTTAAAGCAGCTATAAAGAAAATATGCTTCATTTTGTGTGTGTGTGTGTGTGTGTGTGTGTGTGTGTGTGTGTGTGTGTGTGTGATCTAAACTGCTTCTCTAAATATAAAGCCCATGGATTAAAACATATACATATAATAAAGATGAAAAAAAAACATGAAAAGAATTGATATAGCTCTGTGTTTAATTTTGAGTACCACTAAAAAAAGCATGTTAGTTGTATACTTCCAAAATAAAGCAATACATTTTACTCACCTTATACTTCTAAAATAAGTCACTATATTTTAGTCACAATAGTTTACAATCACCCTAATTGTGATTCTCTAAAGTTTGTCTTAAACATGGAATATCTATGCAGAGAATACTTCATTTCTATTCCTTACCAGCTCCCTGACTTTCCCACATACCTGTGTGCTTTATTTCCAAAACCATTTCTACTAATTTCTCTTGATTTCTTAATGTTGAACAGATTTTCTGCCATTTCCTACTTATCTAAAGGTACCACTTGCTACACTTTAGACAAAAAATAGCTCCAAAGGTTCCTATGTCAATGACATAGTCCTTTCCCAGTGGCAATAACAAGACATCATTGAACTGTATGGATGCTAGTTTCATCAACTGAGTATTCATTGAGAAGATCATATGAAATTGGCCAGTCTAGCCCCTAGAAACTTGCTTCGACAGGATATATCATGCCTCTGGTTTCATCCTGTCTATCTCTAACTGCCAGGAGGTGAACCTCTGCCAATCCTTTCTGCCGGATGTTCTCCCTTATCACACATGGGCAAAGAAATGGTAGAAACAAGTGTCCATGGGCTGAGCCAAAGAACCAAAATCTTTAAATTGTTTTAAGGTTATTTTGCCACAGCAGTGAAGAATGACAAGCAGATGCAATCCTGCCGGGCTCATCTCAGTCTCCACCTAGAGCTGACAGGAAATATCCCTTTCTGGAAGAACCATTTACCTTACAATGTGATTCTTATCTCCTTTAGCATTTTATGACATAATAAATGTATTATTCCTCAATTGTTTTATGAGCTTAGTTGGTGTCACCACAACAAAAGTTAAAATTTTTAGGGTAAAATCCATGACTTAAATAAATTCTGAAATCCTTGTCACTAATAAGTGTGTCATAACTTTGTATTGATTTTTAACAGAGACCAGGAAATAGGCTGGCATAATGTCCCAGTCTTCAGATTCTATGCTTATTTAGAGGTACTTTAAACTGAAAATTAGTTCAATAAGTCTTTACTTTCTTTAAATATAACGAGGAAGTGTTTTAATTAATTCATTGATTTGTGTTAAATTTCTTAACAGTCTTACGCAGAACATTTCAGAGTAAAAGCATTAAATGAAGTCAAAGTTATTAATTAATCTTATTGGTCTTCATGGCACTTGTCTCCCTCAGATATATTTTATTCGTTTTACCTTTTTCCCCATGTACAGTGATTAGGCAATGTACAAGGGACTGAGTAGAGCCCTCACATTCTGTTTTATGGATTGCTTTGACTGGGTTTAAAAAGTAAGTACTTATTTTTATTCTGACATATTCTAGTAATACTGCCCTAAGTCAAACAGGGCAAGCCTTTTATCCCTTGGCTACAAAGTAAGTTTCAAGTGGGCACATTTGGTTCAAAGTTGATTTCCCCAAGAGGAATCTTTTATTTTTGATGTATATAATCCAATAACTCTTCTAAAGTGTGGTGGTATTTTATTTGTGCTGAAATGTGGTGATATTTTATTTGTATGTTAATAAATAAAGCTTGCTGGGAGATCAGGGGGAAAGGCCAGCCATTTTAAGTAAACAAGAAGTCAGGCAGCACACACCCTTAATCCTATCACTTGGCAGGCAGGGTCTCTGTGTGTTCAAGGCCACACTAGGGAACAGAGCCAAGTGTGGTGACACATGCCTTTAATTCCAGTACTAACTGTAGGGACCTGGAGGTCTGTACAGACAACAGAAAGGTGACAGAAATGTGTAGGAAGAGGAAGTGAGATAGCTGGGCTAAGATAGCCAATGAGAGGGCAGAACAGCAAGACAATAAAGGCGTAGGTAGACAGGAAGTAACATGCCATTTGGAAACTGCAGAGTTGGTAAGGTAAGGTTGGCTGGTGGCTCTCCCTATTTCCCTGATATTTGGCTTTCACCCCTATATTTGGCTCCATGTTACAAGAGTCTTTATTAATAAGACCTTTTAAGATTTATGTCACACTAAAGTGTGTTCACTAATTTATGTTGGTTTTTAAAATTAAATGTAATATGAAGCATCATACAATAATTTGTCTTGGTTTTGACAGCTTAAGAAAATAATTTTAGCTGAGTGTGGTGGTACATGCCTTTGATCCCAGCACTCGGAAATCAGAGTTAGGTGGATCTCTGCTAGCCTGGTCTATAAGAACAAGCTCCAGGACAGCCCGGGATATACAGAGAAACCCTGTCTTGAAAAACCATAAGTAAATAAATAACAAAACAAAAAATAATCTGAGAAGACATTAATGATGCTTACCTGATACAGAAATATAGATTAAAAAGACTGAAAATAGTTCACTCACATTTGTGAGCATGAAACCTGTCATAGTTGGTTATGATGGATGTACTCTTAACAAGATGACTCTTTTTTTTTTTTTCTTTTTGTTTTTTTTCAGACAGGGTTTCTCTGTGTAGTTTTGGTGCCTGTCCTGGATCTTGCTCTGTAGACCAGGCTGGCCTTGAACTCACAGAGATCTGCCTGGCTTTGCCTCTCGAGTGCTGGGTTTAAAGGCATGTGACCCTATTACCCTTAACAAGATGACTCTTAAGGGGAAAATCTGATATGTTCAACATTGTAGATGGGTTTAATGTGCTTACAAACTAAGCCTGAAGTTTTTCTCTTTTTTATAAATGTTATGTAATGCTATGCCTAAAAATAGAATCCTGAACAAATTCACATCTTTGGTTAGTTTGGTAATTTCCATAATCATTGTGTAGATGCTAAGCTTCTCTTAGAGATAAGAATAAATCAGCAAATGTATTTTCAAGGTTCTCTAAATAGACAGTTGGACTCACTACGGAGTGAGTCCATTTTTCACTTGAAAATGTTCATTTTGTTATTCACCTACAGAGCATGAAACAAAGCTGTGACTTAAAAAAAAATCAAAGTCAAACAAAACAAAAATCTAAATAACTCTGACTGACACATCAGAGTCCTTCAATCCAGGATGTTTTTAGATATACATCATCACTCTAGGTGTTATAGGAGCCAAGCAATAATTAAACAAAAATGAGCTGAAAAAAGTTTTAGGCGTAGTTAGGAACCAATGTGATATAGTGGAAATAGTTCTAATGGGGGCGTGACACATTTTAGTCTCTGACTTGTAGTTTTAAATATGTTGAAGAATGACGAGGAAGTAACAGGAACAAATCCATAGAGACCAGAAACTTCTTGGGAAAAAAACTGCCTAAAGAATGTGAGATATGATAAAAATCTATGCTGCAGCAATGCGAAAAGTACTTTATTTTTGCATGTAAAAAGCAAAGAGGATCAACATATTTTTTTTTTGTGGAGGAGGTGAAGTTAGATTTTGCACAGCATACACTGCCATGCTCTAGTTATGAAAACGGGTGTGGTAAAGAATGGAAACCCAGAAAAGGCTAGCATTCTGAACGACATTGGCCATCTCAACAAAAATGATATGTAGGGAACACAAGGGATATAGGTTAGATCTTGAATCTTCCCTCTCCAAACTGTGAGTTGAAAGCTGGTTCCTTAGCCTCTGATGTTCCTTTAGAACCTGAGGAATTGGGCCCAGTGAATGGATGGGAGGTCCTTGGTGGGAATCCATAAAAGGGATCTTACAGTCCTGGTATGCTCTCCCTTCTTTCTGCTTCTAGGTTACAGAAGGTGCAAATTATTCTGTCATGTGAGCCTATCATGATTCAGTGTTCCCTCTACGGAACGTTAAGCTAAAAATTGATATGAAACTGAGGACTGAAATTTTAACACCATGAACCAAATTAAGCTTTTCTTTCTGAAGTTTATTATGTCACTTGATTGTTATATTAATGGGAGGGACAAGATACCTTCTAAATGTCATTGGGAGGACTGAGTCTGGCGTTGGGCTCATGAGTGAGACAAGAATGCTACAGTTACTGGTGGTTATGGCTGCAGCAGTGGGGTTTTTTTTGGGGGGGGGGTAATTAAGAAAGTGAATCCGGGAAGGAAGCCCATATAACAAGGCAGGCTGAGTGGGAGGTAAGCTGAAAAAACTGTCATCTGTGTGAGTCTTCACAAAAGAGAGGACAGAGGTAGAAAAAATAATATCCAGAAAATAAAAGGGGAGGGATGGGATGAAAAATGACTTGCTGTGGGATGTTCTGTATGTCCTGTGGGAGCCCTTCTTGGGTTCTCGTGGCTTTACCCAGCAGGTCCGCATGGAGATGATTAGGACCATGGGCCTGAGTGCAGGTGTCTGAGATGGTCTGCACTTGGCTGTGCTGGGGGATGGTCTGTATGTCAAGTTGCTCTGATTGGTCAATAAATAAAACCTGATTGGTCGTGGCTAGGCAGGATGTATAGGCGGACTAACAGAGAGGAGAAATAAAAGAACAGAAAGCAGAAGGCTGGGTGAGAGACACTGCAGCACGCCATGATCAGCAGCATGTGAAGATGCGGTAAGCCACAGCCACGTGGCAAGGCATAGATTTATGGAAATGGATTAATTTAAGCTATAATGACAGTTAGCAAGAAGCCTGCCACGGCCATACAGTTTGTAAGCAATATAAGTCTCTGTGTTTACTTGGTTGGGTCTGAGCAGCTGTGGGACTGGCAGGTGACAGAGATTTGCCCTAACTGTGGGCAAGGCAGGAAAACTTTAGCAACAATGACTCCTTACAAATAGTGACTAAGGAGAAAGACAAGTAAAAACACAGTAGAAAGGATAGAGACACTGAAGGGAAAAATGAGGGGGAAGTGTTGGGCATGTTCTCCAAGGGAACATTTTCCAGAAGGAAATGGAGATGCTGTGAAACCCAGCCTGGAGATGAACTCCAATGAGGCTGAGAACAGAGGAGTAAGTTAAACACGGAGTAGCATTTTTAAGAAGACATATTCCCTCTTGTAGAATGAAATGAAGATTGGTTCTGGCTGCTAATTAACTGTGAAGAAACTTCACATATGGAAAACATGAGTTTGGGGTCTTCAGAGGGGAAAACGGCACATGATTAAGCGAAGCAGGATTCAAGAGGGTCTGTAAGGTGTGTGTTGAGAAGACAAAGGGAACAGGGCAATGATAAAATCCAGTTTAAGCAAAGACTCATTTAGAATAAAATGTGGCCAGAAAAAGTAAAAGACTAAGAATCTAGGGTTGAGGATGAGTTTTCCAAAAAGGAAAATCATTTTTAAAAGAAAAAGCTGATTTTTTTTTCAGAGAAAATATACCAAAAATGTCTTCATTTACTTTTGACAGGGATGGCTATGTGAGACATATTAACAAACCACCCGAGTGTTAGCTATAACACAGAGCATAAGAAACACATGAGCACACATATATGTATATGTGTGTATGTATGTATACATATGTGTGTGTGTATATGTATATATATCAAACTAAATGGATTCTGTTTGTCATAATTTATGTCAGTTATATGGAAAATTATTTGCCAATAATGTGAAATTGTATTGTGAAAGCATTTTGTGAATGGTGTTTATTTAGAAGAGAATTTCCTAAAGACAGGACAATGGACTTAAAGACACAATTCATGAATTAATTTTCCACTGTGGCTTCTATCTTTCACTATGAACACCCATGTTCTACTCATTTTGTTTTGTTAACAACTTTTATTTAGTGTTTGTTCTTCTTCACAATTATACCATGAACAATGTTTGTGGGAGGTATGAATAATAATTATATTATATAAACACTACATATGGATACATATTTATGTGTACTTAGATTGAAGAGTAACCTAAACCAGGTGTTAATACATTAAGTGATTTAAATGCTAGATTAGCTTTTCATATTATTTATTATTATAGAGTATATAATTAAATATGGAAAGAAAGTAAAAAAATCACCCATTGAGTATCTACCATCTACTCAAACACAAGTTAAGGACTTCACATATTAGTTTTGTGAATCCTCTTAGCCACATTGTGGATAAAATTAAGACTCTCAGAGTTTCACTCACTTATCCAAAGCATTAAATATCAAGATCAATCAAGATCAAGATAAGAACTCGGGGTCTCCATAGAGGTTAAGGCTGGTATAGTATTATACATACATACATACATACGGACACAGACACAGACAGACACACAGACACACACAAACACATACACCATACATGCACACACACATACACAAACACAGATACAAACACACAAAAATTGCATATATATACTATAAAAGTTATGTATTATTTGCTTGTCTATTTTTACAATGCGTGAGAGAACAATTGATTCTTATCTCTTATATACAACATTTTAATAGATTTTTAACTCGTGTCTTATTATTATTTTGCTTATTAGTTATTTGTTAATGATGTTCAGCCTTAGACTAACTTCCTTCTTGCATGTTAGTGTTTTTTTTTTTTTTTTTTTTTTTTTAATCTCAAGGGATCTCTGTGGTAATAAAACTGCAACAGCTTTTACTTCAAAACTCTGTACACAACTGCTCTCCTGTCTTCCCGCACTGTGGGCTGTACAATGCATTTGTGGGTGAGTCAATCAGGAAAAATAATACTATGCAATAAATAAATAATAAAATAATATTATGGAATTGCATAATTATGACACTCAGAGGAAGCCTGAACAAGTTCCTGTACCCTGCCTGGTAACATAGCAAAAAGAAATCCCTAAGCTGAAGTGTAACATGGTTTCATGATACAGCACTGGACTATGATGCTGGACACCAAGGACTTATTTATGACAGTCGCTAAATATGACCCTGTCTTGTTCACCAAGTTTCTTAAGCTTTCCTTAGTCTGTTTCCTCAAATATACAGAAAGAAGTTAATCTAACCTCAGAATTTCAAATACTTAATAAATTTGCTGGATAAAGCTCTATTTAATTGTACCCTAAGAATAGGACTTATCATATACTATTTGGTTCTATAGAGAAAGCCAAGGGGGCACATTCTGTTGATTTACATGTAAAATAAATTTTCACAAAGCTAATGAGCAGAAGACAGAAGGGAAGAGAAAAGATTAGATGCAGACTTCTATTATTTTTCCTGATATTATGATATTTAATGCTTGACTGAACTACATTAAATATCTAAGTTCAAAAGGATTGTTGTTTGCCAAAGAGGAACGATAGTGAAACTATCACACTAATTGCCACAGGACTTAATGTTCCAGTTCAGATGTTTTGGTTTCAAACCTCTTGTGATTTACTGTCTCAAAAAATGTGTGAACAATACTAGTTTGACTCTACCTAACAAACAAAAGGGAAGCCACAACCTTAGATTGTCATGTTCGACAAGTTAATGTGTAGGGTTTTCTAATGTTGCCCTTTGCAAAAGCTCTGGCGTGCAAACATCAGCCTGAGTGTGTTTAAACAGCCTGTGTTTGAATTCATTCCAGACTTTCCATTTACAGCAATTTAAGACTATTTGTATTCAGGAAACAAAATAACAAGGGACAGCTGTTTCTCTGTTTTGCTCTTACTTCTAAGTTATTTGAAAACATTCAGAGAAGCTAAAAATATAAAGGAGCATCCTTTTGGTAATTTAGGATATAAGTGAGTCAGGTAAAATCATAGAAACCAGTATAAAATTAATAGTTTCTTTTAAACCTAAATTTCTATCATCAAGTTACTTTTATTGTAATATATACAGTTCTGTGATAAGTTATTAAGGTGTGATATGTATTTGATCTTAACACTTAGGAAGCAGCTCTTGCCATGGTAGCCCCTTGCCATGGATGGTCCTAAGTGTATCTGGCCTCATGCTGCCCCACAAGCTTTCCATCAGTTGATGACTTAGCATCATGAGGGCACTGCTGAGCAGTCAATAGCCATATTCAATAGCATCAGAGAAGTGTGGTTTAAAGATTCATCATTTCATCTGCTGATTTCAGAAAGGGAATTCAGGCTAACAAGGTTATGACTAACTTGTCTCCATAGCAGCAGGCAGTACTCTACCATCCAAGCAAAGCTGTCTTACATCGTTCAGCTGGACAAGGAAGGAAAAGATGATGGACAAGGGCCTAATGTGTGTCTTTCCTGAATCTATTTACACAGTACTTTGCAATATTCATGCTAGAAGAATTCAAGTCTCCAGTGTTGGCAGGCTGACATGCAGCTAGAAATGTTCATTGATGATTGGTGCTTATTGGAAATCTACCTTTCAGAATTCCATACATAAAGAAATTAGCTTGGAATCAAGCTCTGAATTGCTACTTTGAAAAAATGTGACACTGCTTTTTTTGTTGTTTGTTTGTTTGTTTTGAGAGACAGGGTTTCTCCGTGTAGTTTTGGTGCCTGTCTCTCACTCTGTAGACCAGGTTGCCTCGAACTCACAGAGATCCGCCTGGCTCTGCCTCCTGAGTGCTGGGATTAAAGGCCTGTGCCACCACCATTATAGCTACTTGAAACACATACATGCACACATAAATTATGGACTAAATTTGCCTGAAAGAAAGCATTTGATAAAAAGTATATCTCATCAACAGATTGTCTTATGTGCTTTCTAGGATGTGTGGGAATTGCTGTTTTTCCTCTGATCCAATGTGAATACTGACAAAAGAACAGTATCATGGAAGAAAAGCTTTTGTTTTTCTTTAAACTCAAGGGGATGAGTGTGAGCAGTCTTAGGAATATGTTTCATTAAGGGACGGGAAGCCCATATGCATGTGATTATTTTTAGGTAAGTAAATTACCTACCGAAAGAGCCAGATGGCTCCAGAAACACATCTGCAGCTTGGAGTTTCTTTTTCCCACTACTCACACCGATAATGACAGGGTTATGAAGACACAGCTCTGAAATAGACACTGGCTTGTTTGGAAATGGCGGGGGGACCTAAGGGTTGTTTTAGTTCTTACTAAAAGGGAGATGGACTTCCATTATAGTTCAATCAACTGACAAATGTTTCTTCATGATTCCTAGACATAAGAGTACAGGACCTACTGAGGACTATAGACACACTGTGAGAAACAGGAAGAGATGAGCATAATAAATAGTAACTACAGAAGAAAAGCATTTTTGAACTTCTGTTCTTTATTCTGAGAGAAGAATTATGACTCCTTTCATCACATTTGGTTCGAAAAAAGGAGGACCTTTCATAGAGTAAAGCAACAAACACATTATGCAACATTATTCAGAGTATATCCACTGTGCTTAACCTTCTGGCCTCACATCCATCTTCCCTCTCCGTGTTCGATGACAGAAGAACTGGAACTGATCATGATCAATAAACCAGCTTTAATGATAGAGGGTGTTGGGGTACAGAGATGGAGTGAAAGGGCACATATTTTTGTTCTGATGTGGCTTAAACTCTTGTTACTAGTGTCTTGAGTGCTACTGCACTAGAACACCTTTTAATACTTGCTTCCTAAGGAATTTCTCAGCACTCCTTGTGAGACACTTCCTGATGAGTTTTAGTGGTCTACCAGTGCAAAACTTATTCCATCACTCCAGTGATCTCCACCATCCAGTGGCTCCCCTCTCCTCCAACACAGTGTAAAACTCAGCATTGAGACACAAGACAGGAGGTAGTTACTGTGCTCCTCCAAGTAGATTTCTTTACTGCTTCATTTCTCCTGCTCCCTGTGTGACTAATTCTGAACTATTTGGACTTTTCTTTATGGCTCCTTGTATCTTCCCTTGCATAAGTCTCCATGCTCAAGTCACTAGAGTAGCTTTTCTCTCCTGAATGGGCTTTGACTGATAAATTTAGTAAAAAATATTGAGGCTACAAAGAAGAATGAGTTTAATTATTTGGAAAATAATGAAGGCATGTGAAAGAGGAAGGCATGAAGGAGAAGAAATGGGTATGTCTCAACTCTCAGGTCTTCATGACTATCTGTGTTCTTTCTGTTTGGTAATAGTATTATAGTTAGACATGTAAGTCTGTCTGTCTGTATCTTCCTGGCATTTGTTATCACATGTAGCATATGAGCCCACTCTTACAAATAGACATGTGTAGAAGTAGAATGCCATTTCCTTCTCTGCTACTTGAGATCACATATGTCTCTGATATTTTCTCCCTCTTCTGTACCTAGAACCCATATTTAGAGTGACACTGCCTCATCGTACCCATGGTGATATTGTCCTTGAATGATGATGCAACAAAAACTTGGAGAAAATCTGGCCCTGAGTGATTGTTAGGAGGAGAGTCCTGAGCCACACTTCCTCAGAACTATTTCGAAAACATGTCTGTGTAGAGTTTTTAAGCCACTAAAGCTTAGAGTATCTTTGTTACATGAGCTTAGGTTATCAAAGTTAATGCAAATGTGCCTCACAGATATTTATTTTTCTCCAAGCTTGTGTTCTAAGTAATAACAACACTGATACTTTGGTGGAAAAACAAGGAAACATAGAAATGAAAGAGTCAGAGCAAGTATGCCGATAGCAACAGGACATGAAAGAAAATATGGAATTCCACAGATTCTCTTAGTGTTAGATAAAAATGAAAGTTTATGAGTGTTTGCGTTTATTTCAGTTTATGGTTACAGCCATTACAAGGGAAGCCACAACAGGAGCTCAAAGCTGGTACCCAGAAGCAGGAAGGCAGAGACCACTATGGAACACTGCTTACCCAGCTGACCTGGTTTGCTCAAGTTTTGTTTTTGTTCTTTGTTTGTTTGTTTTTAAATAAAGCCTATGCCCAATTGCCCAGAAGTGGCACCACCCACAGCGGGCTGGGTCCTCTCATATCAGTCAGCCATCAAGAAAATGCTCTACATATATGCCTTTAGGCCAATCTGATGGAGGCAATTCCTCAATAAAGATTTCCTCTTTCTAGGTATGCATAGGTTTGTATCAAGTTGGCAAAAACTGTTATGCCACCTGTCTTAGTTAGGGTTTCTATTACTGCAACAAAACACCATGACTAAAAGTAAATTAGGGAGGAAAGGGTTTATTTGGCTTACACTTCCACATTGCTGTTCATTATGAAAGGAAGTCGGGACAGGAACTCAAACAGGGCGGGATTCTGGAGGCAGGAGTTGATGCAGAGGCCATGGAGGGGTGCTGCTTACTGGTTTGCCTTCTTACAGAACCCAGAACCATCAGCCCAGGGATGGCACCACTCACACTTGGATGGCCCCTGCCCCATTGATCACCAATCGAGAAAATGCCTTAAAGCAGGATCTCATGGAGGCATTTCCTCAACTGAGGGTTCTTCCTCTTTGATGACTCTAGCTTATGTCAAGTTGATGCACAAAAACAACCAGTATCACTGACCCCTTGTCAATGTGACACACAAATGCACGCTATTAAGTGACAATTATTCTTTCCTTACACATCCTTAAGATCTCACAATAAAATCATAATTTTAAAGGCCCACAGTCTTTACAAATTCAAACAAATTAAAATTTCAGTCTCTTTAACATATCCATTCTCTTTTAAAAGTTAAAGTCTTTTATCTGTGGGCTCCTTTAAAAATCAAAATTAAATTAAGTACCTTCTTCAAGAGAGAAGAACCAGGGCACCATCACAATCTAAACCAAGCAAAACTAAATTCTAATAGTATAAATAACTCAATGTCCAATTATCTGTGATTCACTCACAATCTTTTAGACTCCTCCAAAGGGCTTGGGTTACTTCTCTGACTCTGCCCTCTGCAGCACACACTACTTTTCTTCCAGACTCCAGCTGGCTTCATTGCACTGCTGCTGGTCTTGGTGGTCTCCCCATAGTACTGGCATCTCCAAAATGTTGGGGGTCCCTTGCTGCAACTGGACTGCACTTTCACCAATAACCTCTCATAGACTCTCTTCATGGTGCCAAACATCAACATCTTTGCATGAGCCCTTCAGTCCTGGGCCTTCAACTGCCATTGAGGCTGTACCTTCACCAATGGCCTCTCCTGGCCTTTCCTGGTGCCAAGCCTCAGCTGCTCTCCATGACTCTTTCATGTCTTCAAAACCAGTACCACCTAGGTAACACTTACACATTACAAGTTCAGCTGCCAGCATAGGGTACATCCTTGACCACCTCTGGAACATAGCATCTCTGTGCTCAGGAAATACTTCTTAGATTTCACCTCAGTGATGCTGGTCTCTTCTCAATCACCACTAATTTCTTAGCTCTAGCTAACCAACATCAACTGTCCCAGTGACATAAAGGTTTCACTTTAGTAGTTCTGGTATCTTGTTAATCACAGCTGATTCTTCAGATCCAGCTAACCAGAGCCGTCGAAACTTAATTAAACATAACAAATGTCCCTGATAGAGTCTTTAAACTTCCTTCTGAAACTTTGCAAGCCAGGCCTCTATCCTCTGCACTGTTCTCAATATTCTTATCTTCCAAGTTCCCACAAAACATCCCTCAGAGTTCTTAGCACTCAATGGCTCTTCTAGACCAAAGATCCAAAGTCCTTCTACAATCCTTCCCAAAACTTGGTCAGGTCTGTCACAGCAATACCCTACTACACTGGTATCGATTTGTCTTGGTTATGGTTTCTATTGCTGTGACAAAACACCATGACCAAAGTTGTGGAGAAAAGGGTTTATTTGGCTAACACTTTCACATTGCTGTTCATCATCAAAAGAAGTCAGGACAAAAACTCAAACAGGGTAGGATCCTGAAGCAGGAGCTGATACAGAGGCTACAGATGAGTGCTGCTTACTGGCTTGCTTTCTTATAGAACCCAAGACCACCATGGGCTGTCCCCTCTCTTATTGATCACTAATTGAGAAAATGCCTTATTGCGAGGCATTTCCTCAGCTGAGGCTCCTTCATCTCTGATGATTCTAGCTAATGACAAGGTGACACACAAAACTAGCCAGTATACCACCCCTTGTCAACTTTGTCATATAAATACATCACAGTAAGCCATACCCTTTTCATTTTTTCCTCGTGATTCTCATGAAAATATAAAACACAGTCTTTTTAAAAGTCCATTGTTTAAAAAAAATTAAAACTTGGAAGTCCAAGACTTACTGAAAAATCAAATTTTCCTAAATGTGGGCTCCTGCAGAATCAAAAACAAACCAAACACTTTCATACTCCAAGAGGGAAAAATAGAACATAGCTACAACTAGATCAAATCAAAACCAAAGTCTGTAAAAAGCTCTAATGTCCATTATGTGGGACTCACAATCTTATGGCTTCAAAGATCTTGACCAATCACACCTTCCAAACTCTGCTATTAATAGCATACAGTCCATCTCATAGACTCAGACCTGCTCCACAACATTATCTACTACTATCTCTGGAGGTCATCACATAGTCCTGGCAATTTCAATATCCATTACTGCAATTGAGTTTGAACCCCCACTTATTGCCTCTCCCGGCTTCACCAGATCCTATAATATGGAGCCCAGTCTCAGCTTCTCTTTGGGATCTGCCCAATCCTTGGTTTTCTACTGTAAAGGAGGCTTCACCTTTACCAATCATGAACTCTCACAGTGTCAAGACTCAGTTGCTTCCCATGAACCACTGATGATTTCAAAGAATATTGGGAGATTCTTTCACATTATCAAGTTTGGCTGTCAACTTAAGATATAGCCTTTGCAACCTTTGTACCTCAGCTTCTGTAAGCTGATCTGGAATATATACTTTCTAGACTATTCTACCTTAATGACAATAGTCTCATATTAATCATCTCTTTTTTCAGCTCCAACTAAGCAGTATCTAACCAATAAAAAAAGTGTCTTTTCAATAGGTTCTTTGCTGTGGAACAATTTTCTTCTACACTATAAATAAGTATTACTCTCATTGGTTAATAGAAAGCTGACAGGCCACTAGCTAGGCAGAAAGTTAGGTGGGAAAGCCAAACTGAGAATGCTGGGAAGGAGAAAGGCAGAGTCAGGAGTTGCCAGAAGACATAGAAGGAGCAGGGGATGAACATGTCATGCTAAAAAGGTATCACAACGTGGTAGAGTGTAAATGATGAATATGGGCTAACTTAAAATGTAAGAGCTAGTTATTAATAAGCCTGAGCTATTGGCTGAGCATTTGCAAATAATATTAAGTCTCTGTGTGGTAATTTGGAAGCAGCAACCAGGATGGGGAGTGGGCAGTTTGGACAAGAAACATCCAATTACAGTTCTTCATAAAAAATATCACAAATCATCTCTGATAAAGTCTTTCTTTCCTTCTGAAACTTCATGAACTCTACCTGCATAAACCAACATCCTTATCTACCAAGCTCTCAATACAATTTATTAATTTCTGAGCATTCAATCCTCCCCAAATGCAGCATGGTCAGGTTCATTACAGCAGTATTTCACTCTCTACTAACAATTTTTGTTCTAGTGTGCTTTCTGCTCCTCTGATAAACCCCATAGCCAAAAGCAAAGCAAGAAGAAAGGGTTTGTTTCCACTTTCAGTTTATAGTCAGACACAAGGGAAACCAGGGAAGAAAACTAGAGGCAAGAACTGAAGCAGAGGCCACAGAGGAATGCTGGTCACTGGCTTGCTTTCCATGGCTTGTCCAAGCTACCTTTAATATACACCTCACACTGAATAATGGCACCACCCACAGTGGGCAGGGCCCCCTAAAGCAACCAAAAATCAAGAAAATATGCAATAGTCAGGCACACAGGTCAATAGGTAATTCATCTACAAAGATGCCACATTTCTAGGTATGTGTCAAACTGACAAAACCTAACTATAACACAGGGATGTTATCATAGAGAAAGGAATATATTGGCTATGGATTTAAGCATTTTCTAGTTTAAAAACATGGCAAATATGAAATAATTAGAAGGATTTTATATTTGAAAAAACACCCAATGCTAATCTAATTGGTGTTATTCTTATTTACTGAAAAACAGTATTATGATTCTTGTTATGAAGTGTACATGTGGAAAATCCTTTATCTGATAAGTGATATCAAACAATTTATAAAAGTATTTGATGTGTCATGAATATAATATGTAATTTAAGAATGAAATAACAATTGGTCTTCTTATCATTATAGTTTGCAATGGTATAGCACAGGAAACTAGAATGTTGAAGGATTGGACTCTAAAAAGATCAGTTTTGTATCACATTGTTTCCAATTGTCTGTGCATCCTGACAGTTAAAAGGCAGAACAATTTTCAGTTAGTCCCTAATTTTACTGAAGACACTCAGGTCAGAATATTTCTACTACCTACCACCAAAATATACCTTTTTATTTCCTGTTTACACATTTAAAATTACAAGAAATAATGCAATAGAAAGTACCGATCTGTTTGAACTTTGATGCTCTATTATTAATTATTGTTGTGAAATAAGCATTGGCACCAAGCACATTGAACTATTAACTTTAAAATCCTTCATAGCATCTTTTGAAGAAAAAAAAAAGGATAACAATAGCATAATTTTAGTTAGAAAATGATTGCTGGATAGAGCTAGTGCTTTTTATCTCTGAACAAAAGTGATAGGTAAGATTGAAACATTTTTTTTCTACTACTTTACTTTGTACATTGGAATAAGAGCAACTGTCAGAAAGAAGTTAATTTGTCTTCTTTGAAGTTCTAATTGAATTTTTATCTGCAAAGCCAATATTTGCATTGCTGAATTATTGAAAGGAAATATAAAATCCATAGGTTTGATAATATGATAAAAGACACGTTTAACAAAATCATTAAAATGAAACCATTGCTTTTATTCTGATTGTGTTTTCTGCCTTGGATGAAAACACAAAACAAAATAATATCAACATACAGAAAACATGTTCTACGTAAGGTATGGCTTTTATTTTTTTGTGTTGTTTTGACCACCTATAAAAGATTATATCCCAAATTTTAAAAATTAGAATAGATTACCTTATTCTCCCTTCTAATAAACAATTAATTAATATGATCAATTTCAGGGTGAATGCTCTGAACTTATTTTTTTAACCAACTTGTATGTTTTCCTTCTTTTAAGTCAAACTACATATTCCTACAATTGATTGATTTCTAATTGTTGTAATTTAGGAAAGATTTTTCTGTATATTATGGGAAAACATCCCAAAGGCCCAGAGGGGGGAATTAATGAGTGGTGACCAAGTTTACACACAATTACTTGTAAGGACAGTTTGTGGTGAATATGTATAGTGATACAGATTCACAATTACCCACCATTTGGTTTATAGTATAAATAACAACAACAACAACAATAATAATAAAAATCAGGTTTATAGGCTCATGCTTCAATGCACTTAAAAATCACCACCACCACCACCACCACCAAAAAAAAATAATAACTGAAACCCCAAACAAACAAAAACTTACATTGAGAGTATATAAGTATTGGTAATTTGGTCCCTTATCAACGGGATTTGTTTTAAATGAACAAATAAAACAAATTTGTTTTAAATAAACAAACAGGTGAATCTCCTTTGCCCATTGCCTGAAATTTTCTATTTTGGGATGTTTATCTTTTGTTTTTTTAAGCCCTGCCACAAAGATCACAAAGTAAATTATTTCTAAGGAAGTAAAAGTGTGTGTTATATGTAGTAAATTATCAACATGAATTGTAAGAGAAAGAAAGTAACTTTATTATTGTATTGATAATGGACTTGTCTGTCAATAAAAGGCCATTTTTGTTTTGTTTTGTTTTGAATTGATTCAGATTGATAATGAATACCTTTAGAAATTAATATCAACCAAGGGGAAACTTTATAAACATTGCTACTTTAATGAATGTGCATGTTTTTACATGTGGCAACGAGACTAAGGAACTGAGAACGCTCCAGGTGTTGACTTGGACAGAATAGAACTGGACTTGAAATTGTGATGATAAAAAAAATCTCTGTAAATAAAAATAATGGGAACATGAGACAAATGGATCAGCACACCTTCTCTAATAGCTGACATGTTAGCAAGCTAATAATGAACCAAGATTGAGTCCAAGTCATACTGTCACTCATAATTTACTCAGTTGAGCATTTTCTTTGAGAAAAAGTAAGCTATGTGTTTGAAACAGACACACAAAACAGAGCTATCAGACAGACAGAGTGGAGATGGACTTCTTTAAAACTTCTATTGAACCAAAGCTAGTCTTTATCCCCACATCCCCAACATAAGCTCTGTGACACAGGTCCCAATTGCAGCTGGTACCATAGCTAGGTATTTTCTATTGTTGTCAATATCACAAGTAATCACACACACACACACACACACACACACACAACACACAACACATACAAAATACCTATTCATAAAACTAATTGTCAAGCTAGTTAAAATGTATAAATATATTATGTACTAATCTACTGATCTACAGGGTTTAAAATAATCCCAAAGTAAACAGCATCCTGGGCTTTCTCCATGAACAAGGTATGTGTGATTTTTTTTTTTTTTGTTGCTAACTGTCCAGTATTAGCCAAAATTCTCTCTTCTACTCATTAGACTACACATGGACTACACATGGTCATGGGTGTGGACATACTTCAGGATGCTTCAGAGCATCCTTCAATGAGGAAGGGGCTTTCCAGAGACTCCAAATGCACCTTTGAGAGCAGCATTTGTTTCAAGGTGGACAATTTACAGATAAAGCCCAGTAGCTTAAGAGACGTTTCTGTTTAACAAGGGATCAGGGAGATAGTATTTGTGTAGGCAAAGGTATCCAAGGCGACAATAGGTGTGTTCAGAGCCTAACATACTTCAAGCTCACTTCCTGCTTCCCTTTGTTAATATTTACTTGGGCTTCAGACCTTCTGTTAAGTGGTAAATATTATTTGGACAGGGATGTCCTCACAGATTAGGCCAACTGCCTTCTTAGACCCTTGTAATACTCTGCACTCCTAGAATAATTTCATTGTTACTTTTTATGTTTGAGGCTGTCTTTATATAGCAGCATCCCAAATGTCCAGTGCCTTGCCTAGAAAAGGCACTCAAAAATATATGTTAAAAGAATCACTAACAATTGTTTAAAGCTGTTTCCTTGCATTCTGGGCGAAGAGTAGCAATTTTAGGAAGGATAATTGTATCCTTGAGAATCAACATTGTATTGCATTTCTCCACTGCTTCTTGATGGTTTCTTTTATCTTATTTAGTGTTCAAGCTCTTGGTTTGCCTTATTATTTAGAAAACAATACCCCCAATGATGCAGCAAGAGTCATAGTGACATTTAACTTAAGATATATAAAGTATAATATTATGGATAATTTTCATCAGCTTAGAGAAGGCCCATACATAATTCCTCTCTCCTTTTTAATTTTTATTTCCAAGATGTGGATGTAGCCCCAAATTATTTTTAATAAGTTAATGGTTGCCATTTGGACAAGCACTACCCAACTCAGCATGAGAAGCATCAGATCCAAGGGGACATTAAAAATATAAACAGCTCATATGTTGTACTCAATTTGCACTTAAAAACAACAGGAGAGCAATTATGGCTGCCTAAACGTGTATCCCACACTTTAGTTGACATGATGACTAAGTAGCCTTTCCTTACACTGCTTCCTGGTACTGTCCCATACCGACACATCCTTGGAGGTGCTCACTACTTGTCATTTAACTCACTTTGAACACTAACTAGATTTGGAAATAAATATTCATAGACATCTAAGACCACTTTCCATAATGTTTCCAGTGCACTGATAGTAAAAATCTTATCCACATTTGATGATCCAACATCAAACATCTTCTCACGACCTTTGGAACTCTGTGTTGAATGTTCAGCAGTTGCTCACCCAAATCTGTTGCTCTCCCCCCTTAACTCTATGTTAGAATACAGGAGACATTGTGAAAATAATTTAACAACCCTCGCTATCCATGGGTGATCTGAAAAATCTCTAAGAAGAATGAACCCTTCCCCAGTGGAGAAAAACAGAACTGAATACTTGGTGAAATGCTTTGAGGAGATGGAAAGAAATGAGAAAAGCTATAAGCTGTCAAATCCACCCGCCCAATATGTCTGCTGTCCTATAAACAGGAGCTAATTCCAAAATTCCAAATTGAATACGGCTTTGGAAATTTACATTCCCTCAGAGGAGCACATCCTTGAAGAAAAAACTAATTACTAAATATGAGTAAGGAAAGGGGACAGTGACCCAAAGTTTAAACAGATGATTATACTTGTTACTAGAGGCTTCGGAGGCACAGAGAAGAAACCAGTATGTACATGTTTGACATTTGAATATTA
The DNA here is from genome assembly GCF_004664715.2 of Peromyscus leucopus. NCBI lineage: Eukaryota > Metazoa > Chordata > Mammalia > Rodentia > Cricetidae > Peromyscus > Peromyscus leucopus. Next base: position 23,527,353 of record NC_051073.1, on the reverse strand, counting down.
CACCTTCATTAGCTGCTTCCTAAGCTCTGAAATGTTTGACATGTAATTTAACTACCCAGAAGATAGGCCATTTTCTGTAGCCCTGAAAGAACAGTTATCTTTTGAAGCAGAAGTTTAGGAGAGAGGAAAAAAAAAAAACAAAAAAAAAAAAAAAAAAAAAAAAAAACAACCCTTACAGAATCATATGATTATAGTTTTAGAAATATTGAGAACACAATGCAATTCAATGAGATTTTAAGGGTTCACCTGTAGTGTTTTGTGTAGAAGTTGTGGTTGCCTGTTGGTGTTTTTTAAGTAGTTCTCAGCTTCTTTGGCTATCATTTATTTTTATTCCCTCAGGAAAGGTTCCTACACATTTAAATATTTGTGCAAATTCAAGTTTAAAGTAATCAAATTGAGCATGCTCAGAGTCTACAACTTAATTGATGTAAATTCCACAAATCTTTCCAAAGAGGTCATACTTGCTGTCTCATTCCTTGCAACTATTAAGATATTTGAAGTTAAAAAAAATCAGCTCTTGCTAGATCCTTTATGGAAAATTGCATAGCAAATCTGTATAGCACAAAAATTCTTTATTGTAAACATCGTGGTTTCAAAATAAAATCAGAAGCTTCTCTGCACTATGCAATGAGTTAAGTTTAATGAGAACCTCATATTTTCTTCTCCAGAGGAATCAGACTAAACATTTTATTTAAAAATCCCAAGTGAAGAGAATGGTTGTCTTCTTCAGTATAGATGACTTTACCTGCTGGAGTCCACAATATTTACATATTTTATTATTAATTGTGTGCGTATATGTGTGCCTGTCTGGTGATAAGTGCACAAAGCACCAGTGCCTTTGGAGCCTAGCAGAATGTGTCAGTTCCCTCGGAGCTGGTGTTAGGTAGTTGCTGAGAACCAAACTCAGGTCGACTCTGAAAGCACTCATAACTGCTACAGCATCTCTCCAGCCACCTAAGCATCATTCATGTCTTCTCATGGAATGAGTTTTTACGAATTTCATTACTCTCTATTTTTGTGTGTCTTTCTATGGTTCAAACCAATGGTTTGTTCTCCACCACTGGGATACATGCCCAGTCCTTTGTTTTTGAGGACAAGGTCTTGCTTTATAGTTTCAGAAGGCCTTGAGATCATTTTTCAAGCCACACAAACACTGAGCTAGTAATCCTCCTGTCTCAGCCTCCATAGGTCCAATAGTAAAAGATATAACAAAAGTAAAATTATTTCTTACATAATATATTTTTCAAAAACAATTTACTTTTACACATTACCCTATTTGGGAATAATAGAAGTCTATTCTGGGTACTGCTTTCAGATGACTACCTAAAATGGCCTTTGTTTCTTGGATGACATTGAACAAAATGTTTTTCTGACCTATCTTACAGTACACACTTTAAAATATGTAAAGACATGCTGAGTGGTATGTTTTGCATTGCAAATAGATAATAGACCCATGAGAAACTCATCTTACTTATCTGTGCACTGTCTTACTCCTGGTAAATTTACAAAAAAAAAAAAAAATACACGTTTCGTTAAGTGAAGTATAGCTACGTCCAGTTATTAGAGGAACTGATCATAATATAACACAGAATTTCTTTTCAAATACATAAAGTAGACTGATATTCTTCACAGTAACATCAGCTGAGGTTTTGGCTCCTTTGAAAAAATAGAGACAGCAAAGAAAGAGAGAGGGTGTAGAGAAGGATGAAAATTAGGAGGAGGAGGAAGAGGAGGAGAGAAAGAGACAGAGACAGAGAGAGATAGAGACACAGAGAGAAACTATTAACTATGTTCCTAGCTGCATTCAATACCTGCTTTCCACGGAGGTTTTCCATACTTCTTTAGGTCATCCCTAGAAGGATTTGCTCCCTCAACTCATGGGTCTAGCTGTGTACTAACATGTGCACTGCTGAAACTGGCGTCATTACATCGTTATCATCTATCTAGACCCATTTTCACTCCCCTTAGCATCTTAGGAAAACACTCATCATCTTATGAATAACTGGGTTTTTTTGTTTGTAATTTGTTAATTTAGTATAATATCTATGGTCACTTTCTGTTATTGTTAAAGTTGAATGCTATTTGGATTTCTAGTCATTGGTATTTTATATAAGAAAGGCTTTCTTACATTTTGGCTGAAGTTTTGCTGTTTATCATTTTGAATAGTTTGTTAGTAAGATTAATATGCAATTACAACAGTTATTTTGTATATCTTTGGTTCCTTACTTATCTTCTAAACATACTTACTTTTTTATTCAGTGTTTGTGAATCAGTAAAAGCATTTTTATATAGGAGGGCCACTGATTTTTTTGAGTTGATCTTGTATCCTGCTATGTTGCTGAAGGTGTTTATAAGCTGTATTAGTTCCTTGGTAGAATCTTTGGGGTCACTCAAGTATACTATCATGTCATCTGCAAATAGGAAAAGCTTGACTTCTTTCTTTCCAATTTGTATCCCCTTAATCTCCTTATGTTGTCTTATTGCTCTGGCTAGAACTTCAAGTACTGTATTGAATAAGTATGGGGGGAGCCTTGCCTCATTCCTGATTTTAGTGGAATTGCTTTGAGTTTCTCTCCATTTAATTTGATGTTGGTTGTTGGCTTGCTGTAAATTGCCTTTATTATGTTTAGGTATGTTCCCTGTATTCCTGATTGCTCTAAGACCTTTATCATGAAGGGGTGTTGGATTTTGTCAAATGCCTTTAATGCATCTAGTGAGATGATCATGTGGTCTTTTTTCTTTGAGTTTGTTTATATGGTGTATTACATTGATGGACTTTCGTATGTTGAACCACCCTTGCATCCCTGGGATGAAGCCTACTTGATCATGGTGGATAATTGTTTTGATGTGTTCTTGGAGTCTGTTTGCCAGTATTTTATTGAGTATTTTTGCATGAATGTTCATGAGGGAGATCGGTCTGTAGTTCTCTTTTTTTGTTGTATCCTTGTTTGGTTTAGGAATCAGAGTAATTGTAGCCTCATAGAAGGAGTTTGGTAATGTTCCTTCTGTTTCTATTGTGTGGAACAATTTAGAGAGTATTGGTTTTAACTCTTCTTTGAAGATCTGGTAGAATTCTGCGTTAAAACCATCTGGTCCTGGGCTTTTTTTGCTTGGGAGACTTTTAATGACCGTTTCTATTTCTTTAGGGGTTATTGGACTATTTAAATAGTTTATTTGGTTTTGATTTAACTTAGGTATGTGGTACCTATCCAGAAAATTATCCATTTCTTTTAGATTTTCCAGTTTGTGGAGTAGAGGTTTTTGAAGTATGATCTGATGATTCTCTGGATTTCCTCAATGTCTGTTGTTATGTCCCCCTTTTTATTTCTGATTTTGTTGATTTGGATTCTCTCTCTCTGTCTTTTGGTTAGTTTGGATAAGGGCTTGTCTATCTTGTTGATTTTCTCAAAGAACCAACTCTTTGTTTCATTAATTTTTTGTAGTGTTCTCTTTGTTTCTATTTTATTGATTTCAGCTCTCACTTTGATAATTTCCTGGCATCTATTCTTCCTGGGAGACTTTGCTTTTTCTTGTTCTAGAGCTTTCAGGTGTGCTGTTAAGTCACTAGTGTGAGCTTTCTCCAACTTCTTTATGTGGGCATTTAGTGCTATGAATTTCACTCTTAGCACTGCTTTCATAGTGTCTCATAAGTTTGGGTATGTGGTGTCATCATTTTTGTTGATCTCTAGGAAGTCTTTAATTTCTTTCTTTATTTCTTCCTTAACCCATTGGTGATTCAGTTGAGCATTATTCAGTTTCCATGAGATTGTAGGTTTTCTGTAGTTTTTGTTGTTGAAATCTAACTTTAAACCATGGTGGTCTGATAGAACACAGGAGGTTATTCCAATTATTTTGTATCTGTTGAGATTGCTTTGTGGCCAAGTATGTGGTCGATTTTACAGAAGGTTCCATGGGGTGCTGAGAAGAAGGTATATTCTTTTTTGTTAGGATGGAATGTTCTGTAGATATCTATTAGGTCCATTTGGGTCATGACATCAGTTAGGCCCTTTATTTCTCTGTTAAGTTTTGATTTGGGAGATCTGTCCAGTGGTGAAAGTGGGGTGTTGAGATCTCCCACTATTAATGTGTGGGGTTTTCTATGTGGTTTAAGCTTTATTAATGTTTCTTTTACATATGTGGGTGCCCTTGTGTTTGGGGCATAAATGTTCAGAATTGAAACTTCATCTTGGTGGATCTTTCCTGTGATGAGTATGTAATGCCCTCCTTGATCTCTTTGGATTGATTTTAGTTTGAAGTCTATTTTGCTGGATATCAGGATGGCTACACCTGCTTGTTTCTTAAGACTGTTTGATTGGAAAGTTTTTCACTAAGTATATGACACGAAATTCCACATATAATCCCAGCATGTGGGAAGTTGAGACAGAATCATAGCAAACTGAAGGCCACCTAAAAAAAAAAAATACCCCAAACTACTTTTTCTTCTGTGATTAACTCCAGTACAGAGAATTAAAAGGAAAGAGAAAAGTCTGAGAAATGTATTTATTTCCAAGATGGTGAATGTCAACTCAGAGCTATCATGCATAAAATTACTAAGAGTATTTTCATACTTTTTGTTATTTCATTAATTTTTCTCATTTAAAAATAGTTGTCTTCCATCATTTAAAAGTACAAATGTTGAACTAAATTACTATTTGTCTCTTTTTATCATTTTAGTGTTTTCTCAAGGCAAAAACAATAATTTTTAGTGAGGGAGTGTATTGTTTATACAGTAAATTATCCTTTAAATTTTGACAAAAATTACTGAACAAAAACAATTATAAACATATTTGTATGATTATAAAATCTAAGGTAAATCATCCAGATTTAGTAAATATATTCTAAGTCTCAGGTTTATACTATCTGCAAATTAATAAATTTTATGGAACTTCAATTTCAAGTTCTTTGCCTAAGGATCAATGAAGGTTAGTATTCCCAAAAAGTAATGTTGTTAAAAAGAGGAACTTCTTAACAATAAAATGATGGCTGTCTCACAAATGCACATGTTCCTGTGCTGCAGGCACAATTTTATTAATGAGCTATGACTATGTTTAAAAGAGTCAGTGTGCTCAGCTAATTCAAATTTCCTGTTAGGAATTGTTTTAAAGCTTTGCTAAGTCCTAAACTTTGACCAGTAAGAGTGCCAGCACTAACAATGAGCTGTGTTTATTTATGCAGTTCTTTGAAGAATCTCCTAAATAAGTGTCCTGTTGATTTGTATAAAATATGGTATTGAGAAAATATGCCTATAGTAGGATGTTTTTATTATGGCGAACACATTATATTTAATTAGACATCCAACTATGACATTAACAACAATTGCTATAAAGCTCCCTCCTCTGTTAATTTTATTCTACATGTTCCATAGCTGTATTTCTTCTCTTTAAAGTGTTGACTAGTAATATATGAATGTTTTATGAGCACATTTTAGAGCACTCTACTGTCTTATTTTAATTATAATCATCTTCAGTTGAGAACTTGTATTTTTATATACCATTGAATATTTTCAGGGACAGAGGGAAACAGGTCTTATGAATAATTGATTTCCTCATACACAAAAGGTAGAAAACACCATGATCAGTTCTTTCCTATTTATTTTTTCCTTTCAAGTTTTCCTGTTTTTGAAATTCAGGACAAAGCCTTTTGCTTGACTCAAATCCTCACAAATCCTCTCCAGATCTAAAACTTGATCTGATAACTAAGGGCCAAAATGTTCAAATACCCACGATCTTTGAGCCTGTAATGACAAACTGCAAAGATATAGTTCCTTTGAAATATCAATCTTTGAAAGTCATATCAACTTTTACATTTTAGTCTGTAATACATTTGCTTTTGTTTCAATATAAGACAAAAATACTGTAAATCACTTAGAAAATGCATTTAACAGCACAAGAGTCTAGGCTTTGAACATTATCTGCAACTGTGTCAGGTTTCTTGGTCCCAAGACCAAGCTCAGAAAACTAAACAAAAACTCAGGCTGTAGAAGGGATGCAGACTTGAGGACTTGAACCTAAAACACTTTGTGCCTTTTAAACCATTTCACATGTGGCAAGACGCCACACTTTGTAGGTCTGAGGTTGTTGCTGAAGGCATTCACACAGATACACTACAGTTGGATTACATATGGGCAAGTTTGTCACCAGGAACCTGGATGTGATATGATCTACTGAGCACCAATCACATGACACTCAAAACCAAAGATAGAGTTCCTAACAGTTGTCAAACAAAGAGAATGCTCAAAGGATCTTGATTTTATATCAGTACTCCTGAATCTCACCATTTTTAAGGATCTGATTTAAACAATATAATTTTATCGATGAGCACGTGGAGAGCAAATGCAAGGGAGACATTTCCAAGAGATTATTCTGTCCTCTCCACCCAAAATGAAGGATGACTCTTATCTGACAGTCTTTTGTTCTTGGTGGAATTGCAGGTACAGCAATGGTCATGCTTTTCTGAGCAATGCCAGACTTTGCTCAAGCTACTGCTGGACTCTGAAAACATATACCTACTCCTATACAAACCTATGACTACTATAGACCTTATTAATGAAATGCATAAAAAAAGAAAAAAAATCCCCATGTCTGCTTATTAGTCATGCAACTCTGCGAGTTTGTCCACCTCATCATGAAGACCTTATTTAGTAATGAAACGTTGATTAACAATGATTAACTGATAGATCACTGATTAAAATGATTCATTATGGAAGTAGCTTGCATCTTATTAATAAACAACCAAATTATCTTCCTCTCACAAATTCACTAAATAGTTTTTAGCATTAGAAGGAATTTCTCCATCATACTAAATGATGATTTTTAAAATATTTCTTTGTACATCTCTTAATTCCAGAATGTTGGATATTACTACATTTAAAAATTGGAATTTTAAAAACTAAATTATGTATTTTTTTAAATCCTGAGGTAAATTTGTTCTCTTCCTTACCTGAGTAAAGTTACCTAATGTGCTACCCCCTCAAACTGCTAAATTTTAAATAAATGATAAAATGCAGTAATTTTCCAATGTTTTGAGTTGTGTATCTGGCACATATTTCTTCTTAACCTATTTTAGTTCTAAATGACAATTGTCTTTCAATCTTTCCACATATCTTGGTGCCTTCATTTCTTAACTTTTCTAATGGAGTACCAATCTGATAAACATATTGTCTCCATGCAAAGGACACCCAAAGCTTTTCCTGTGTTGCAGCTTCTTCCACGAAGGTATGTGGACCATCTCTGTAGCACTGTTTGCTGTCTCTGTTATATTTTCTCCTTTCCCTCAGTCTCCGTGGTAAGTCTCCTTATGCTACAAATTACAATAATTTAGTTGGCACCCTGTTTGTGACCTTGAGCTATTTGTGACCTTCTTCAGGGACATGACTATCTTCAGAATTCTTTTTATTTATAAATCATGAATTATAGAGTAGAACTTCCATATTCCTCAAAAGTATGCTGCTGCTTTCTGATTAAATTTAATCACCCCCCTCCTATTTTTTCTGCACATTTCTGTCTTTTTCTAATTTCTCATTTTGCCATTATTCTTTCAGTGACCTAGGTCCGATGTCCATCTAAAAATATCCCTACTACTCTCTCTGATTCCCAAATTCTGCCTGTAAAATATATCAGCAACTGTATTGTAGTTTGATTTCTGAATTCTGACAGTTTTCCTGTCCCCCTCTTTCCTACGTTTATTGGATTGATCCATAATAATCTACATTACAATCCATTCTCTAACATGAGGGGAAAAAATCCTTTCTACTTGTCTCCATTTTCTACTTTTCCATTCTTTCTTCCCATTTCTTTAATTAAATAGTTTGTGTTTTTAAATTCTTCCAACCCTTCCTTTTGTTCCTTCTAAAATTATATAAATTACTTTAAGGCAATGCATTGTTATAAAATTAAAAGTAATACAAAATTAGCATCATTTAATGGAGTTGCAATGAGCTTAGACATTATCCAGGTACTTTCCAACTGCAGGCATAATGTTGTTATCAGTTTTCTAAGTTTCAAAGGTAATAGACCGACTCTAAGATGATACCCTATGACTCCTAAGTTGGAATTTCATGTCATCTCCCATTCTTTTATGTGAGTGGAAACCCTATTGTAAACTATTTGTGAAGTATGCACAGTTCAAAGCCATGTCTGTATTTTGCCCTGTTATAAACTTCTGTCTCAACAGAGAAGAAATTGTTCTCTGTTGGTTTAAGGAATCATAGATTGCAGTGAGGGCCGTTGGGAACAAAAGTGGAGCTGGAGAAGGATGGCTACTTGACTTATGTAGTAACTGAGAGGAAGTTCTTTTCTGACAGGCAGCAAGAAAATAATATCTTGATGTTAAATCCTCAAGGATATCAATTTTTCAACCACTCTCATGGGAGTCTGAAACAGACTTTTCATTAAGTATATATTTGACAAAATCAGCATAATGAAGCCCTAAGAAAAGAACCAGCTACATCTTCATCAGATTCTGGTACCACAGACATTAAGAGATACTGAAGGGATGTTGGCTTAATGTACTATGTATCTAATAAGTTATTAAACACCATGAAAAACTAATAAATTGTTTATTGGTTGTAGTATTAAAGTAACTCCACATAGTTAAAAGGGAGGTTTATTTTGTGGGGTAACTTACAAGTAAAGGGATAGGTTACAGGGTCTGGGAAAGGTGTAGTGCAGTCCAGTGGTATTCTCTGGAAAAATCTGCTCAGTCTACCTCCAGCATCCAGGATCCAGGAACCAAGAAAGCCGGCACATCCAGATCTCAGATCTTAAGGGCTCCTGTCTCAGCCCCGCCTTGTAGGTGTGACAGTTACCAAACTCTCAATGGGGGTAATACTTCCAGGTCAAAACTGGAACAGCTACCCACTACAATTGTTCTCTTTGTTACTTCATTTAACAGATTGTTATCTATGAGCAAATTGTTCTTGTACAAGGCAGAGGTTATTCTCACCACTGTGAGAAGAATAATCTCATTTGGTATATGTGACTGAGTCATTCTCTGCATCCATTCCTAACTGCTTCCTCTACCATAACCCCTTTGTTCGGCTGCCTTCTGTAATTTTTTGTATTAAATCTATTCATTCTCCAACCACGGATAATATAATAATTGTGGTGGTTGAATCAGAATGCTGTCCATATATTTGAATGCTTAGTCATCAGGGAGTGGCACTACTTGAGAGGGAGGAGTAGATGTGTCCTTGTTGGATGAAGTGCCACTGGGGGTGAGATTTGGGTTTTCAGAAGCCCAAGCCAGGCCCAGTGGCCCTCTCTCCTTCCTACTGCCTATGGATAGAGATGCAGAACTCTAGGCTACTTCTCTGCATCATGTCTGCCTGTCCTGCCATGATTCCTGCAATGTTGATAGTGCACTAAACCTCGGAAACTATAAGCAAGCCCCAATTGAATGTTTTATTTTATCAGTTGCCTTGACATGGTGTCTCTTCACAGCAACAGAGCACTGAGTAAGGCAGTAACCGCACTGCTTTGGATGTAGCTTCTGTATCTAAATTCATCACTCACTGCTTTCTGTACAAATTCCTCTGGTCACATTCACTATTTACTCTAACTCTATTGTGTAAGTTTGGTAGCTATATTTAATTCATACATCACTATCTTCCTTATATAAAATTAATAATTCTTATGAAAGTATCCATTTCTATTAATTGTTTCCTTGTAATTCTTTGTTATTTTAAAAATATTGTTGACAGTTTCATGCATTTATTTAATAAATTTAGTAACCCCCCCATCATTCACCTTTCTCACCCCCTTCCTTCTCCCATGGGGACACTTCTTCTCAACAAGTCATCCTTCTGTTTTCATGTCTTTTTTGTTTGTTTGTTTGTTTTTATTTGTTTCGTTTGTGGTCTATTGGGTTTGATTGGGACTTCTTGCTTGAACATGGATGGAAAGGTAATTTACTGTAGTGGGCACTTTGGCTGGGCACCACAAAAATCTATGAGTGTAAACAGGAGTAATTAGAAAGCAACCTGACAACATGAACATTTAGCAAAACAGCAGTGGTAGTTTCCCACCTAGGGCTTATGATCTGCCTAGCCATGGGCTCCTGACATGGTTTACAGAACCAGGCATGAGTTCCTTCCAGTGAAGCTGACCTCAATCCAAGCAGAAAGCTGGTTTCTCAATAGCAGTCATTTCACTCTTCAGATTTATAGCCCAGCAATACCACGAAGCTAGTATTACCTGGTCTAATAAACAAGACATGTTATTACTATTTTACAGTATTTGTGCTTGCATCACAAGTATATTCATACCTTGAATGGTACTGCTACACAGGATGTGCTCAGAAGTACATTGGTTAAAACTAAAACTATCATTTTAAGTGTCTTTTCTTTAGTATTAAACACATAAATCTTAGCCAGTTTCATACTTTAGGTTATTATTTAGTTTATGAGTCTAGTGTGCCTTCTTTCATTGAAGAAAGGATAGGATTCTGCAGTAAGTACTCTCCAGACAAATCCAATGCAACTTAAGAAATACAATACATATTTTTTGGATGCATAAAAGGAAATATCTGGATAATTCACTTTTACATTATGACTGTAAACAGACATGCACATCCCCCATACCCTGGAGTTACATTGAAATTAATTGTACTTCAATGACCTAGATAATACTTTCAGATATATTTATTTCACATTTATTGAATACCCATGGGCAGCAGCTTTCAACATTTTTACTTTAGTAATTTAACTGCATAATTCTCTTGTCAAGTATTAATGACCTATAGTATAAAAATCAAATTGTTTAGGGATGAATTGTCTCAAAACGTTGAGTAAATTATTTTGTAATAAAGAGAGGTGTTTTTAGTGATAAAATCCTGATTATAATTTATTTCCCTGGTGATGTAAATGTTTTTTATATCTTAGTTTATTTTAAAGCCAGAAAAATTTGTTTAAAATATGTACAGTTCATATTATTAAATTATTTTTCTGAACTACGAAAGAATTTTTAAAAGCACTATGCATATGTCTTTAAATAGAGCTGATGTTACAAATCTTTTATTACTCTTCTTTATTATAATTAAAATAAAAACCATAAGCATGCTCAAAATTCAATCTAATTCATTAATAAATTAGCTCCACAGGTCAAGGAAATAATTAGAATTCAAAAGATGATGAGAAATTTTTCTAATTTTAATTACTTAATAAATTACAAAACAGGAGACTAATAAAACACACTAGTAGGTATGCTTATCAATGAAAAGCTCTACAGGGGTTCTTCCATATTAGATTGTCAATAAGTGAAAAATGTTGAAAATTTCCTATAAACAGAAAATAGACATTTGAAAATGGATATTCAAATAGGTTATTTTTAGGCATGAACATCGTAACTGAAAGCTAATTTGTTGAGGGATCCTGAACTGCATCTTCAATAACAAGCAAAGATCTGTCAAGTTGAGTTTGTTCTAAAGGAGGCTACTGTTTTATTATTTTTTTAGTTTATGGGTCACTGTGTCTTCTTACACACAATAGAGGACAGAAATCCTTCTTACACATCTACAAAGTATGCACAATCCAGGTAAAACGAGAATAAAAAATTATTAATGTCCTAGTGACTTTGAACTTAGATGTATTGCTCTATAGTATTTCTGAGTTACCACGCATATGACGACTATCCACACATCACATTTATAACCCACATTATAAAAGAGCAATACTTAATAAGTTACTGCAATCTCAATATAGTCAGAATTTTAAATACTTACATCTGTTTAGGGGCCAATGCAATGCCTTATCAGGTAAAGATGCCTGCTGCCAAACTTGATGAACCCAGAGGCACATATGTTAGAAAGAAAGAACTCACTCTCACAAGTTACCCTCTGACCTCCCACTGCTTGTTATTCCATGCACCACTTCAACACATACAATAAATAAACAAATAAGCATTCATAGAAATCTTATGTCCCAGTGTTTGAGGCACAGCATGCACTCTTATTAAATTGATTAAGATATCTTTTGAAATCATAAAAATGCCTCAAAATAACTGATTATCTTTTTTAATCCTGAGTGTGAAATGAGAGACTGAGTTAATCTTCTACACTTTCATCAGGTACAGAAATTAATCAGGTAGAATAGGCACAGAATCATCTTTTATATGTGTGTATATCTATTATCTATCTATCCATCATCTGTCATCTATTTTTTTTTAATCATCTATGAATCACTGATCTGCAACATAGAATACTGTTGACTATAGTGGATAGCTGGTTCAGCTTTGACCTGGAAGTACCACCTCATTGAGGCTTCCAGAAACTGTCATGCCTACAAGGCGGGACTGAAACAGCACACCTTAGGACCCAAGATCTGGATGCACTGGCTCTCTTGGTTCCTGGATCCTGGATGCTGGAGGTAGACTGAGCAGAGTTTTCCAGAGAACACTGCTGGACTGCACTTCACCTCTCCCAGACCCTGTAACCTATCCCTTTACTTTCAAGTTATTATTATAAAATAAACCTCCTTTTTAACTACATGGAGTTTCCTTAATACTTCCACCAATAACTGGCACCCAACGTGGGACAAACTCCAAAGGCTTGGGTGGCTTCCACCCTCAGCCTCCTTTGTGGCTGTTGTGGCACACTTTCCACACTTAACCTCACTTCCCTGTCTCTTCTTTCCTGTATCTTTTAAAATTCCTGTCCATGTGTCTCTTGTTTGATATTGTTCATGTTGGTTATAGTTCCATCTTGTCTAGGTCATTATCCCTTATTCCTCCTGGACAATATTTGATAATCATTCCTATTGTATATAGTTTTGTATTAGGTTAGAACTTTCTTATTTAGTCAAAAGGGGAAGATGTAGTGGGTAGCTGTTCCAGCTTTGACCTGGAAGTACAACCCCCATTGAGGCTTCCGTTAACTGTCACATCTACAAGGTGGGGCCGAGACAGGAGTCCTTAAGACCTGAGATCCGAATGTGCTGGCTCTCTTGGTTTCTGGATGCTGGATGCTGAATGCTGGGTGTAGATCAAGCAAGGTTCTCCAGACAACACTGCTGGACTGCACTTCATCTCTCCTGGACCCTGTAACCTATCCCTTTACTTGTAAGTTACCCCACAAAATAAACCTCCCATTTAACTACGTGGAGTTGCCTTAATACTTCCCCCAATAGTTGACTAACTTTAGCATTTGAGTATCAGCATGGTATCTTCATGATTTCTATACAGAGCCTAAGCTCCTTGTCACTTAATGTTGGAATTGCACCATGTATTTCAGTAGCAAGAATACCAACCACACAGGAATCCACCTCTGATGTCCCACAGTGCTTTCTTTCCTAACATGCAGCTGCCATTGAAGTCACAGTTTTCAAAACATTTTGTATTTATTTGTTCATTTATGTTTGGGAAAGTTATTTTTTTTTTTTGAAGTGCTTTCTTTGTGAAACTTGCTTAGACACCATTTGCTTAAAGGACAATTCTTTTACACATCTTGCAAAAACAGACTTTTCCCTTTGCTGGGAGGCCACTTCTTTACTAATCTAGATATCTTAGATGGAATCCCGCAGCAAAAATTGTGGTTTAGACTTCTCCCCTTGATGTTTAAGATGAAAATGGAGTATCTTGAAAGGAAGAAAGTACGCTTGTCTATTTGTAATCCTATACATCATGTACTGATGCATGTAAACACAGACACATATGAGACACACACACACACATACCACAGACACACACACACCACACACACACACACACACACACACACACACACACACACAAAAGACAATAAGTAGGCCAAAACTATGATAGCAGGATTTAAGTTCCATAAGGAATAATAATGTAGAAAAATATTTAATGTTGAGGCCAAGATAAAGGGAATCGAAGGCTATAATTAATGAAAAGAGAAAGAGAAGGATTTCAAAAGAAACTTCAAAAGACTAATTAAAATCACCCAGATACAGGAAGTATCCCTTCAAGCAGAACCGTGTAATGCATTAGGAACACAGACAGCAAGAGGAAGAAGACTAGATGTAATCTTAGAACAAGGGAAACAAGCCTCCGTACAAAGAAGGAAATTGATTTCCCATCAAGGGAGGTACTAGGGCCCTTTCTCTGGCCTGGAAAGAGAAGAGAAATATAAAGCAGACCTTCAGTCTGCTGAAGGGAACTGATGGCTCTGTCTGGATATGCTCAAGACCCATGTATGAATATGTGGACCAAATGAGTGAACTGAAAAAAGATTACAGTTTTGGTTCTAACACCAAGCCTAAACGAAATATTAAGGAAGTGATTTAACTTTCATATAGCATTGTAGCATACCAAAAGAATATGCTTTTTTAGGACAATTGTGGAAACTAAGACAGTATCACATAGCACAGAAAATAATCTATGTGGCTAAATATTTAGATTCTGTCTGTAAGACCTGAAGGATGCTTGTTTAGATACAAATTCTAATAGCCTTCTATTCACTTTACAAGCACTAATGTGGAAGTAATGTAGTAAAATTAAGGGATTTATAGTCAAGAAATAAATCTTTTTAAAATACCATACCAAATACTGCTTTTTGATCCATGCTGTGACTAAAACTGGTTACAATCAATTTCTTAAAAGCTGTGAAATCTATATACAAATTCAAGGTATTTTTTTTTTTAAGGATGGTAAGAAATCAGAGTGGAGGAAATAATCAAAAGCAATGATGCTTAACTCACCCAGTAAAGACGTCTTGGTGGCAGGATATACTTAAAATGATATAAAGAAGGCACTCAAGGGAAGAAGTGAAAGGAAAGCCTTTAAAGAGAAAAGGAGATATCCCCAGCTGTAACGCTGTTCAGTGGAACATGTAGTCGGGGAAAAAATAATCAAAGGTGAAGTGGAGCAGAAACAGCAAAAAGGAAAGTGCAAAGGCAAGACATTTATATTGACAGACTCAAGAGGAGAAGGGAAGAGAAAAGTCAGCTAAAAACAAAGACTGGACCTGCACAAATTCTGAAGTTTATTTATTCATTCAGAAGACTGTCATTTTTGAACCTACCGGGTATGAAGTTTGGAAACTGAACAGACCGTGGTTCTAACTCCAAAACATGTTCTATGTATGTTGCGATTATGACAAAAAAGGCAGTACCCGCTGGGTTCAGTATTTATCGTCATTGTTTCTCATGGGAGCTAACAGTTTTTGGAATGTCTCAGTAGTTTCAAATGCTTTGCTTATTTAACTATATGGGAGTTCAGGAAATGCCTTCTACTTTCCTCCGTGTTTCAGAAGCATGCAATGTTATCCTAGACTAATGAGTGTCAGTCATATCAGGGTTAAATAAAATCATAGTAAAGCACATGCATATTCAGTGAGAGTAAATTATTGCTGCATCGTTTGTCCCTCAGAACCATCCAAGAGGGACAAACGGCTACTATCACCATCTAAATGGTTAAAAAAAGGATGAAGAAACATTCTGAATTCATTAATGCTGTTTAGCTGGATTGAGATTAATCTCTCAGGGATATCTATCATAAACACCTGAAACTTTATATTACATTATAGTTGTCTTTTAATGTCCAAGAAGTTGGACATTGAGGTACAAGGCAAGTCTTCATTGTATATTAGCTGTTACTATTATTAATATAAAGATCTCCCTAGTTATGTATTCATTCATTCGAAGCTCAAACCTGGGCAAACATTGTTAAGAACTAGCATTCTGTGTAACTGACCACGGTCAGCTGTTCCTAAAGTGCCCCATCCCTGTTTGTACATTGCAATGCCTTAAAAAATTATACCCTTTCATATCTTCACATTTTACATTAGGTCCCAGCTCAATTGTTCCCTTAGAGCTTCACGTGTGCCCTGTTGCCAATGGCACACGGGTCCACCTCCAGTGGCATCCTTTCTCGTTAGCCAGCACATATCCTTAGTATCCATCAGCTTCCCACTTGTTTACACTTACTGTCTCCATTAGAGAATGTGACCACATTCTGGCGCTCCTCTGTATCCACACAAGATAGGAGTGTAGTAAATATTTGCTGGAAGAATAAAGTAACTAGGAAGTTTCTTTATGCCCAGAATGTGCCCCATAAGTGTTACTCATTTATTCTAATTGCCTACCCACGCACGTTTGATTAGGGAAAAAAAAATCTCAGTTTCCACAGATATGTTGGCTTCTTATAGCTCCCTATGCTAGTTCCCTTTCATTTATCATTTTTGAACAACTCTATTTCTCTGCTATTCACTTAAAAGCAACTCCATTTTCTTTGATTGTTGTGTTTATTCGGTCCATCCACATCTCCTCAAACTTGTTAAACTGCATTTGTAAATTGTGTTTTACACACCAAGACTGAAGTATTAAAGCAAGATATGATAATCTGAACATATTTAATATATTCCAGAATATACAAATCAAATTGTCTTAAACTTAAGTAAATCATACACAAGCATTTAGGAAAAGTGGAAAATTGTTTTCTATGTGTGTATTTTTTGCAAATAACTTATTTTCTTTTTTCAGCTCCCCTACCATCTTCTTCCTTCTGGTTAAGCTGAAAAGGGAAGAAAAGAAATTTTTACCATGTGAGAAATCTCTTTTGTTTTAGACACAAATAAATCAAGTAAAGCTAATGGCTTCCTCTACTCTTCAAAAATATGTGGAAAATTGAAGTATCTAAGATTGTAGTCTGCCTCTTATCAAGAACATGAATAATTATAAAAATACTTCTATTGGTCACTTAATTAGTTGCATCTTTCAAGGGCTTATCAAACTTGCCTTTAGTAAAGTACTCCACACCCTTGTCTCTTTTCCATGTGTGTAAAAAGATCAAAGTGGGTCTCTGCATGTCAGTGTTTGTCCTTGTTCTGGAAGCTGATTTGCTGCAGACAATAAAGAAAACAACTCTGCAGAAAGACTTCCATAAACCTCAGACTTCACTGATGTACTTCCCACTGGCCGCAGATAGCATGGAGCCTCGTCCTTCACCCATGTGGGTTATGGCTAAAAATTTACTAGGCTAAGGGACAGCAAACAAGACTGCATTGCAATGAAGGGTGTTTGCTTTGCTATCAGCGCTCATTTCAAAGACATTATCTCCAGGGAGCACCTAACTGCACTGATAAAGTTTTCACCAGCCTCAGTCCTTTCTGAGACAAAGACCAACAATGGGCAGACTAAGAGAGAAGGGTGTCAAGACAAGGAATGCGCTCCTTATGCACAATAACAGTTACCCCCACTAGATTTGTCCTGGAATATTGGAAAAAATACTTACAAATAATCCTTTAAGATTGAGTCTTAGATTGAGTGATTAGTTTGAGCAAAAATGATTCGCTAGTTAGAATAGAAACTATGTGAAAATAGTTTCATGGAAGTCTAGTAAATTAGTGTAAGGGTGTTACATTTTTAGAAAAATAGATTGGCACAGGAACTGCCACACATGATTTAGTCGGGATATATTTTATATAGCTACTCATACTTAATAAAGTTACAATAAATTCTAATGAAACATTTGCTATAGGGTCAAAAATGGCTTAAAACTCAATCAGAAAATGAACTGTAGAAATGAAAAAGGGTTTTCATATGTGGAAAACTATTTTAATGAAAAGAACCAATCCACCCTTTTCTCTGAAATTTCAAAGTACTTAATCTATGCCTTTCATATATGGTAGATTTATAAGACTTTCCTAAATTTAGGAGACTTATAAAAGTTAAATAGTCTTTATTATCCCAAAAAATAAAGTTAACTGGAGTGCTATTATTAGCAAAGTGTGAAATGAAAATGTTTCCAAATTTAGAATGAAGTTTACTTTAAAATTATACAACTATAAAGTCTGCCCCTAATAGTTTGTTTATAATGGAAACTACTAATACTAAATTTGGAAGTGAAATTTCCCAGGATTCATATCAGGCAACTTTGCTTCTGTCAATGTTGTATATTCTTCTTCAATTTTTTTCCCTAAAACATGAAGAAATTTATCAAGTTAACTGTTAAAATTCAAATTCACAATTTTATGCATTTTTTTTCTGAAATTTTTAGGACTATGAGTAACAATAGTGAAGAAGAGGAAACTTGACAAATACAAGTCAACAAGAAAAATGACTAAGCCAAGTCCAGTATGTCTGAAGGAAGCCCAGAAACCAGAGAGAATACACAAGCTGTCATGCCTTAAAAGATGAATGGATCATAGCACACTAAGTAAACGACGGTAACTATTAAACACTTCACACTGACTCTTTTGATACAAAAAAAAAAAAAGATGTAATTTTAACCTGCTGTTTTAGAGGTCAACATAATGATGACCTTTGAAGAGATGAAATGACTGGATGAGGCCAAAGATGTACTTCAAAGACTATGTGACATTATTTCTTGATTTTATATGTGTTCATTATAAGATATGTTCATTGTATAAACATTAAGTTGTGTTTATGACAAGATGTATATGCAGAGAATTTGAATAGTATTTATTTATAAGACTCCCCTAGCTTTTAAAACATCATTACTACCTTTTAGGGGGTCCATTCAAAGCATATGAACCACAGAAAAATGTGAATTAGAAAAGGAGCCGCATAGAGTTGCTTAAAAAAATTTCACAGAAAGAATTATAAAATGACAAGGAAGTCCCACATAGTAGTGCACACCTTTAATTCCAGCACTCAGGGGACAGAGTCAGGTGTGTCTCTGTGATTTCCAGGCCAGAATGATCTACATCATGAGTTCCAGGACAGATAGAGCTACAAAGAGACCCTGTCTAAAAAAAAAAAACAAAACAAAACAACAACAAAAAGAAGACGAGGGCCAGTACTCCCCAGTAATGTGGTTTAATGTGGAGAGGCACTAACTGTTAAGTCTACATGAGTGTGGCTAGAAACTCCACAGGCAAGCTGTCTTCTGATTTCCACATGAACACTTTGGCACAAGCATGTGCCCAAGGGAAAACGAGTCAATGTGAAAAAGAACCAAGAATGACGTTCATTCTTCAAAGGGATCACATGGACTAAAGTTTTTTTTTTTATATATACTTCAAAATGTTACAGTACTATAACCTCCACTTGGAAGAATTATGGATTGTATATGGGGGGTGGTGTTAGTGTAAAATTTTTTTAATGATAATGGCAATTTGTCCCCAAGTCATGTGCAACTGACAGGCAAGAACTGTATGACTGGGCGACCCACCCCAATCTTTTTCCATGGGTTCCTAAGAAGAAATCCAGATTAGAGAGAAAATTGATGGAATAACAAAGGATGATAAAGAGGGGGCTTCATCAAAATTTGAGGAATCAGTAGAAAGTAGAAATCATGAAAATTCCATCTCAGTTGTAATTCTTCTAGATTACTTACTGAACTCCCCCATCTAGAGTGTTGAACACTCAGAAAGTTGATACCCTTAGAAGTCATGTCTGTTAGAAGTCATGTCTGTTATCTCTGCCCTTGCAAACATGAAACCTAAATGGTGTCCATGTGTCCTAATCTATTAGCATTCAGGTCCACACTAACCACCACATGAACTTTGAGTCTTGGATAGTTAATAAAATGTTAATAATGGCAGCTTCTAAGTATATATATATTCCTTCAAAGTGTTACTTTATTTAATGTATTAGAAATGTAGAATTGTAGTCCATCACAAATATGTATCTAAAGGTTTGTAAGTTTTTACATATGATAGAAATTAATATAGAAATATTCCACATAAGAATTGTGAGACCTAGGGAGATGAAACTACATTTTTTTCTCTATTTTTATGCTTATCAAGTATTCTATGGCATTAAAAGTTTCAGTTTGGATGTGAAAATGGAAATATTTAATCAGGTATGTATACATTATGTTATTATAACTTATAAAAGACTTTACAGTCCATCTAGCCTTTAGTCATTTATGTTAATTTTGTTTGTTTTTCATATTGAACTCCAGTATAATATACTTATTTGCCATCCATACTTTCTTCTTTCAATTTGTATTTCAAAACCTACTGACAAACTTTCTTTTCTTTTAAGCAGAACAGCACAGGCTCCTGGTTCCAAACACTTGAATTGTATATTAGCAATTATGCCCCAGCTGCATTCTAAGAAAAGATTCCCAAACTTCATTCGAAGTCTTGCTTGAGAGTTATTGTCTATTTTTGAAGGGACAGAATTGCTCTTAACTGCAAATAAAAACTATAGAATGTGATATAGCAGGCAATAATAGAAAACGTATTGAGAAGGAAGGTCTATTTTCACATGCAGAAAACAGCTTGTAAGTATTATCATATAATCTTCCAATCATATAATCCTCAAATTAGTAGGAACACACATATATTATTTGGGTCTATCTAGATTAAAATCTTTCATGATACTATAGTAAAGTTACCGAGCAAGGTTCTATGACATCTGAAGTCCCGCTGGCTAACTCAAGTGATTATTAGCAAGAGTCAAGTGAGTTATTCATCAAGTGGGTTACATGGGCCTCTTAATTTTCTCCATCAATGGAATTGATGGTTCAAAGAAAGATGGTAAGAGAGAAAAGAGGAGATGGCCAGAGCAGGATGGAGATGAGAGATATAAGATCTTGTAAAAGTCTTTTTCTTCAGAAGAGAGAAGCCATTCCTTCTGTCACAGTCCATTGGTCACACAGACCAACCCTGGTGCAATGCCAGAGACAATTGTCCAGCATTAAAAAAAAAAAAAAAGACATGGGGGCCATTGGGGCTGATGGTGCATACTTCCTGTCTCATGGAATGCCAACCTGCATCCCCGGACTATTATTTTATATCTCATAAAGTAACAATAGCCTCTAGTTTACATGTACTAATTCCCACTTATTATTCACACACATTTCATTCAAACTACTCTGCAAGTTATATTTTTGGGACAAGTTTCTTTATCAAAGTGAGGAGAATGCAGCTTGTTGCTCTTTATGTACCAAGTGTTCATAAATTATTGAAGAGTATGGTAATGTACTTCAGATGTGCTTCGTTTCAAGCATAACCCTGTTAGAAACCATCATTCCCAGTGATCCTCAGAAAAATGAAAACCATTTCCATTGCTTATCTGATGTCACTCACATGGTCAGCACTAGGGGGAAGGTACCTGGGGCCACAGGGTACAGCAATCAGAGGACAATTTGCAAGATTCAGTTCTCTCCTATCATATCAGTCCTTAGCCTTGGTGGCAAGAACTGACCCAATTTTCCTCTTTTTTCTTTCTTTCTTTTCTTTTTCAAGACAGCATTTGCCTGTAGTTTTGGTGCCTGTGCTGGGTCTCTCGCTCTGTAGACCAGGATGGCCTGGAACTCACAGAGACCTGCCTGGCTCTGCATCCCAAGTGCTGGGATTGAAGGTGTGCACCACTGCTGCCTGGATATTCCTACATTTCTTAAAGGCAGAATTGTACAGAGTGAACATCAATTTGATAATGAACTTTTTGGCTTTTTGTTTATTGGCTGAGAAACAATGTTCACTGTTTGCTTTCAAAGCAGTGACTACATTTAACTTGAGAAATGTTTATATAAAAGTTTTAGCTTAAAACAAAATTCCAATATGTTATATTTAAAAGACCTCACTGGGTAGCAGAATACATGAAGGTTTGATTAAATTGAATTTGGGATGTATTAGTGTGCAGAGCTGGCTCAGTGATTAAGAAAGAGCACTATCTGCTCTTCCAGAGGACCTGGGTTCTATTCCTGGAACTTGCATGTCAGCTCACAGCATCAGTAGGTCAGGTTCCTAGGGATCTGATGCCTCTTGTCTCCAAAGGCAACCAGGCATGAATGTGGTACATAGATATACATGCAGGAAAAACACCCATGCATGTGAAATAAAATTCTAAAAGCTAAAAATAATTTGGTAAGTATTTAAAATAATGGTACTGAGCTCTCCATTCTTATTTATAACATTCATCATGAATGCTGTATTAGGTATCATATGTGCCTCGCTTTTACCAGAAAAGTAGCATAGGAAGATCCTTTTATTATGAAGTGTTTATATTTACTCTTTGTTGTTGTCAACAATTCAGGTCCACAGGATAGAAGGTTTAATTTGCAAGAAATGATATCTCATCATGCAAATGATATCTCACTAAGTGGTTTAGAACTTCTTTATAAACATGGCTTATCTTATTCATTTCTCCAGTGAACCAGTAAGCAGCCAACACTGTGTCTACACAGTTTGCTTTTGTAATCAAAACATTCTCATCAGTTCCCCTCATAAAGCCACTGTAAGTGAGTAGATTCTGACTGGTATGTGAACAGACAAGGCAGTTGTCTGAAGACGTGATGGTGCAAAGGGCCCTTTCCCAGGACACACAAGCCAGTTTACTAAGGCTTCAGCTCTTTACTCATGTTCTCTACAAAAACGGTGCCTTTAAATGTCTGTGTTCCACTTACAATGAGGTAGGAAGAAATGTGGAAAGACATTGGAGTCGGGTTTTATGATTACTTTTTTGAGATTTTTCCTCTAAATAAATGGACTATAGTTTAAATCATCACTACTCAAAATTAGTTTTTCTGTGGTCACTTGGGAACCTTCATTCTTTCAAACTTAAACATATAACCAGTAACTTCCTATTAATTCATTTGGATTGGTATAAATAGTCATATTAATTCCAAGATCCCATTTGACCATAATACCCCATTCTCTTTAATTTCAAAAAACAGCTCATGAGACTAAGGAGAACCAGAGGGTAGTATTTCTTTGATGTCACTTTATTGAATAAGTTATATTAATCTATAAATTGGGTAGAAATTTTAAATAAAAATATGAGGCCAATCATGAATTATACTTAACAAATATCTGTTCAAATAAGTTTGTAACTTGTTGAGAAAACTTAAAAATTAATATTTGCTTGAATAATGTTATATTATATAAAATACTGTAGTAGCAAACATGTTGTGTGGCCAAATGAGGAAACAGTTATCTACAGAGTTCTTAAATACATTTAGATGTGTATAGCTGAATGGGTTGTATACTTAAAGGCTCTGAGTTAGAACCAAATGAGTCTTCCCCTCTGTGTGTGTGTGTGTGTGTGTGTGTAGAGAGAGAGAGAGAGGCAGATGTCTGTCCCTGATTTAACATGTGATGTTTCTGATTCTTCACTTTATATTTTTTAAATCATATTGCTGCCCTCTGACCTGGGTAGACAAATCAAGTATCATTTTCTGTTATACTTTCTGTCCTGTTTCACTTACAAACTGTATGCTGATTTTTAGGAAGGCACTGGAGCTTAAGAACTTGGGTGGCTTCTTTAAAAAAAGAAAGAAAGAGAGAAAATAAGCTTGCTTGTGAGGCCTTTCCCCTAAGCCCTTCACAAACCAATTACAGCAGCCGTAGTACAATGGTATGGGAGACAGCTGAGCAGAGGTTAGAGGAAGCAATCAGACCACATGCCTCTGTCTGCACAACATCCTGGGAATAAGCACGCTGCCTTATCTCTACTGTGTACAGCACATAACCAGTCGTCATTAACTTCTCAAGGAACCCTGCACGTAATTTGGAGTTGCTACTGTAGGCTGCCCTGTCATATAATGGCATCCTCGGCCATTAGACTGTAATTTGTATTGTTCTGCTTGGGAAAACTAAGCCCTTGAGATGTTCTTTTTAAGCAGAGGAAAGAAAAAAAAAAAAAAGAGTTTATAGACGTGTAGACAATAGAGGGCCCCGACTACTCAAAACTACTGGCAGACTCAGTGCACAGGAAAATAACTACCCCGCATCTAAGGACACCGGTTTCTTTGTGCCTTTTGACACCAAGCAAACGAGCCATGCTCTAATGAGACGCTTTTCTCCAAACCAATATGATGCCCCTGACATGTGGCATGTTAGGCAGATAGATCAAAAGTGGCCAACAGTATGTATAAATGTTCAACACCCAGGTGTTCTACTTGACATTTTCTTAGTACCTAACAGCTGCCTGATTATTTAAAGATTACCAACAGTCATTGAACTTGGAGAAAGGTCCATCCGTGCTAATCACCTGCTCTAATGGGATCAGCATCCAGACCTAAGGTTCTTTTGATTAACACTGTTCAACTTTCTCTTAGGTCCCCCAGCTTGCTGGAGAAAAGGACTTACTGAACCGTGCACTATCAAAGACCATCCCATTGAAATATTGCTGGACATTTTCGAGCACACAATAATACACACTTTCCTACATAAAGGATCAAATGTTTACAAAATTTCCCACTGAATAGATAATATATATCATTTCCACTATTATTATACTATCCAGCATAAAATGCAAATATGGAAATAACATGGAAGCAAGCTATAAAATGATTTTGTATTCTAATTTCTCATCATGAAATTAATACCAGTTTGGCAATACCTATATCAATACATGTTTGTATTTGATTTTTTATTAGGTATATAAACACATATATGTTAAATTATCTGAGCCTCAATTTTTCCCACTTGAACAAAAGTATATAAATATAAAGGTACATTTTATACTACATACATTGTATAGATGTATTATATGTACTCATGAATACATAATATATAATATGTATTAATGCATATACTGCATTGAAAATCATGATTTTGTATGAGAACAGAAAACAATAAAAAAGAGTCTGTATATCCAAGTGGACTAAAAGAAAATTAAAAGGCATTATGAACACTACTCTGGTAAATGAGAAGAGGAAAAGTCTGCCACTTCACGTTTTTTAAGCAGGAGCAATTACTAGAGCACGTGTTATGTCAAGTGGAGGCACACTACTAAAGCTTCTCATTCTCTTGTGTCCCAAATACTCTCCCTCCCAAGTCTATTTTTATTATTAATATAATTTGCCTGCTGTACTCGAAGCACTCAATTCTGTGAGTCACATCTATGGAGCACTGCCATACTCAGTTCTGCCTCTGCTCTGTTAATAATAGGATTAGAACCTTCTAGGAAAAGAGAGAGAGAGAGTTGATGAGATCAAAAAAAGTATGTTCTTTAGGCAATTCTCTGGACAGATTTAAACAAGAAGCTCGATGATCAATTTCTGAAGAGCTAGTTGTTGCCGATATTAGATTATTTTTGACTGACAGTCAGATCCATTTTTTGGGTGGTTAGTTATATTTCTGCTGCGTAGAAACCATGTTGATTCCATAATGGGTTGTTGTACAGGGCAAAGAAGATGTGGTTTGTGAAAATACTTACTGAAATAATAACAAAATATCTTCAAATTGTTTTGAAATGCAGCTTTAACCACAGTCCAAATGCCATGGATTTTTTCTGACATTTTGATCTTTTAAAACGGATTCATTGCATATGCTATCCAAATCTCTAATTACTTTTGGCTGGCCTGCAAGTCACAGCTTTATGACTTATGAGAGAGAAAGAAATGTGCATCTGATTTGCCATTTTTAATAAGTAGTGAGTAAAACATAGCACACATATGTTAATAAAAAGACTTTTAAAATTATGTCACAAGAATTTACATTTCTTTGCCTTTTGAGGGTTGTGCACTATATCATTCTATATAGGACTCTTATAGCCTTTGAAGGAATTGAAACCTTACTTCTTGGTAAGAATAAGAAAAAATATTAACAAGTATTCCAGCTTGGCCTGTGAGCTGAAGGCAACCAGCCACTTCTCATATGGCCCACAAATTAAAGGTGATTGTTGGTTCTTGTTTTATTTTATTGTTTTGTATTTGAGATGGTTGAGGCTGAGAATGAAACACAGTCTTATGGTGCCTGCCTGACATACATAAGCAATGCCCTGGTTCTGATTCTCAGCGCTGTAGTAAGAATACTATTCTTTTTTTTTTTTTTTTTTTTTTTTTTGAGACAGGGTTTTTCTGTGTAGCTTTGCGCTTTCTGAGCTCACTTGGTAGCCAGCTGGCCTCGAACTCACAGATCCGCCTGCCTCTGCTCCGATGCTGATTAAAGCGTGCGCACACGCCGCAAGAATACTATTCTTATTGCAAAGAAATAGACGAATAGTTTAGGGCGCATCACTTTGTGACATGTAAAATTACATAAAAGAAGAGGATGGGATTGGGGAAGGAAGATCTTAAGTGACTCAAAGGAAAAGTGGATGCAAGTGCATGAGACATGTAAATAAGAGTGACATTAGGCAGAGGAAGATGACCACCAGGAGTGGGCAGGAGGACATGTGGGGGAATGTAGAAAAGGATACACAAAAACATACTATACACGAAAACACCACAATGAAACCCATTTCTTTGTGTGTTAATTTTAATTCATGAAATACTATATACAATTTCCAGATGTAATTTTGGAGGTAATATTTCTACCTGAGTTCTCCGATGTATTAAACATAGCTGTTTTCATGCAACTGTACAACTGGGTCATTATGTCATGCTATCTTGTCAACAGTCCCCAAGTCTTTACAATTCCACCCTTTCTAAAAAGTTTACTGATGCCTTGCCTACAGCAATGTTAATTAAAAGTTAACGTTTACCTATGTCAGATAAAAGTAGACTAATTTCCATTATTATGTATGCATGGGTAAGATACAAATTGGGGAAAAATACATGCTAGATAAAAGAATACATGGCGAATGAAATTGTGACTCTTTTGCTGTCTGATTTTGTTTAAATAAATAAAGGAGTTGGGGTCTACTTTTCTCTAACTCTCTGTCCCTGTTGATAGAAATGGTGCATATACACAAAGTCACAAAGGTAACTGAAAAGGAACTTGATTAAGACCCAATGCCTAATTCCTGCTAGTGAATTCAACTGAATTCCTTCTTAGAAACCATTTGCATTATTTTCCTGCTGTGGCAACAAAAAGATTGAAGACAAAAAACTCAATAAATCAAAAAACAAAACAAAACCAAAAACAAAATCAAAAAACTTCAAGGGAAGGATTTATACTGGGGGCAGGGTTTCATGGACTCAATTCTTACTGAGAAGGAAGACATGATAGATTGGCTTGATCTGGGGCAGCAGGGGCTTGAAAGTGCCACATCTTACATTTGGGCAGACAAGAAGGCACAGAGCCAGAAGTGGGCCAGGCTATAATCAGATATGTCTACCCCCAGGAAAGGAGAGTTATCCATCCTTCTTTGAGGGTATGGCTACTGTTATGTTTCCTTTGCTCCAGTAGGTGGTCCTCCACATACGCACATATGGACAACACTTATTGGACTTGATGAGTTCACACACACACACACACACACACACACACACACACACACACACACACAGGACAATAGTCCATCCTACCCCGCAGTGGTCTACTTCTGCCAGTCTTTGGCACATGTCCTAAAGATTCCAATCTTCTCACAACAGTGCCTCCAAATGGCGACATTTCTTATACTTCAAAATGGCCCTACTACCAATTAATAGTCAATCACCTGAGCATGGCTTTTATGTGAACCAGGAATATTCTCAGTTATTAACAAGTATTCCTCAATCCTAATAAAAGGTTATTGGTCATTAAGTAGAAATCTTTACCAAAACCCAGACATTTAAAAAATAATGGCAGCCAGATGGTGATGGTACATGTCTTAATACCAGCACTTGGGAGGCAGAGGTAGGTTAATCTCTGTGAATTTGAGGTCAGTTTGTTCTACAAAGTGAGTTCCAGAACATCCAGGAATGTTACACAGAAAAATCCTGTCTCAAAACACCAAAATAACAACAACAACAATAATAATAATGACAAGTATCTTCTTTGCATATCATTTACAAAACTTCTTAGAAGTGCTAAAAGTGACTGGCAGAAATTATTAAATGATAACTTACTAAACATAAAATTATTAGTGTAAGAACTACTAACAAGGAAGGACCTAGATTTAGAAATTCTGTATGTAAAAGAGGAGGTTCAGTGAGAAAGAGAACCCACTGGAATTTGAAAAGGAAATGAAGTTAAGCCAAAGTGGGCAGAGGAAAAAAAAAAATACCAGGAAAATATTGGGATACAACGGTGTTTGGTGACTGTGAGGACATAGAGAGCCTGTTAGAATTAGTTCAAAGAATTTCCAAATTTATGTCCACCCTTCTTGGTATTTTAAACTCTGTCTCCTTTTCAAACAGAAATTTCTAAATTTCTTTGTTGCCTTTCCATCTTTGTTGACAAGTCCCTTCTACTGCAAATGTTGCAGGTTATTGGTAGCATGAGGGATCACCATAAATACTTGAAAACCGTATCTGTGTGAGTACTGAATATTACAGCCAGAAGTTTTTCTGTGTCCTGCCCGGTTCTGCAGTTGCTTGGTCCCAAGTAAACAAACAGAAGCGTACATTAATTACAAACTGTATAGCCTATGATTCAGGATTCTTGCTAGCTAGCTCTTTCATCTTAAATTAACCCATTTCTATTAATCTCTATATTGCCATGTGGCTGTGGCGATACCGGTCTGCTGGCATCTTGTTGCTCCTTGGGTGTCAGGCTGGTGTCTCTTTCATCCCACCTTTCTCTGTTCTGTATCTCTGCTTGGATTTCCCACCTGCCTCTAAGCTGCCTTGCCATAGGTCAAAGCAGCTTATTTATTAACCAGTGGGAACAACATGTACTCACAGCATGCGAAAAGACATCATCCCATAGAATATTGTAAGCATAATGACCAGGTTTTCAAAGACAAGATTGGTCACTGGCCATAAAGCTCTTCTGTTATTCAAACGGCATTGTGTGATGTGAAGGGCTCCCACACAGTTTTCACTTTGTAGAATTACTTCCTCCTACTGAAGTTACAAGATTGGTATGATGTTATGGGATTAGTATTATTTGTTCAATTAAAATGTGGTTACTGGATCTTGTATATCAGAATCACACAAAAAGAGTATGGTAAGCAGAGTAAGTCAAGCACAGAAAGGCAAGTATGGATTGACATTTATATTAGTTACTTTTCTTACATTAGTTACTATTGCTGTCAAAAACACCATGAGCAAGGTAACTTATAGAAGAAAACCTTTTCTTGAGCCTGGGGTTCCATGGGGATAACACTCCATCTTGGTAGCGGAGAGTATATATGGTAGAAGGAACAGCTATGAGCTCATATCTCAAACCACACATAGGAAGCAGAGAGAACCACTGGGAATTGTGTTAGGTTTTAAACTACAAAAGCCTGCTCTAGGGCCATATGCCATCTAACAAGGCCATGCCTCCTGAGCCACCACAAACACCACCACAAAGTGGTGACCAAGTATTCAAATGTTTGAGACTATGAGGGACACTTCTCATTCAAACACCATGATTCATTTATGTGAAATATGTAAAATATTTTTCATGAGTATGGAAAGGAAAGCATTGGCCTCCAGAGGCTCGGAGAGCCAGTATGTAGAATGTTTGCCCAATTGGTACTAAGTCATATATAGGAATAAAGTTAGATATTGTGCAGTGAATGACAGTAGATAGGGATTGTTTGATGTGTATCTCAAAAAGTGAGAATAAATTATTTTGAATTACGTCTTACACTGAAGATGTAATAAAGGTTTGAGAAGATACATATGCTTTATCTGACTCAGTAATACTTGCATGTATCGAGATACTTCATGGTACCCTATTAAGTGTATACAATTTTGTGATTTTGTGTGTTAATTAAAATTAAATTTAAAGTGTACTTTCTCTTATGCGTGTGGGTATTTTGCCTCCGTTATGTCTATGCACACACGCTGCCTAGTGCCTATTGAGGCCAGAATGCCCTAGAGGGCATTGAATCCCCTAGAAGGAGATATAGATGGTAGTGAGCCACAATGTTGGTATTGGGAATCAAACCTGGGTCCTCCGGAAGCACAATCAGTGTTCTTAACCACTGTGCTTCCTCTCCAGCCCTAAAGAATACTAAGGATTCACAAAATAAAAGGCAATTTATATATGCAAAAAATATTTCCAAGGAAAATCAGTAAGACAGATGTAGCAAGAATCTTAAAATTTCTTATTAATAAAAACAAAACCAGAGTCAGGTATTGGGGTAAATGCTGAATGATCAGAGAAACAGAACAAGCCACAGCCACCTCACCTTGCAGTTCCTCAGCTGATTCTGTTTCCTCAGACTGGATGCCTCTCAGCTGAATTGTGCTGCTCAAAAACTTAAAAGCTTAACCGACCTAGTTCCTGGTCCTCACCCCTCATATACACCTTTCTGCTTTCTGCCATTACTTCCTGGGATTAAAGGCGTGAATCACCATGCCTGGCTGTTTCCAGTGTGGCTTTAAACTCACAGAGATCTGGATGGATTTCTGCCTCTGGAATGCTAGGATTGAAGGTGTGAGTACCATCATTTTCTGGCCTCTGTTTCTATTGGCTGTTCTGTTCTCTGACCCCAGATATGTTTAGTAGGGTGCACAATATTTTGGGGAACACAATATCACCACAGACAATCAACAAATAGTAACTATAACTACCATATTTATGTGGGTCCCTTCTTTCTATTCATACAGGTAAAAATGTATATGTTATCAACATGTATATACATGTATGTGCATGTATACATGAACATATATTTAAGGGTCTATGGATTATATGTTTTCTACACTAGGGAATATGGCAGATAGAAGAGACAACCCTCATTAATTGCTTCATATTGACAAGTCACAACCCCTTTTATGATCTTTCTCTGAGAACTCATTGTTTTCACATTAGACAAGGCATAAACTTATCTAATACAAGGGATGCAATTATATGTAGGGAGATGCTCACCTTTACAATGGGAATTAACAAATTTGCTTGCCCTAAAGTATACCTGGGGGACCCTCAAATCAATGTTTTGTAATAAGTGTTGTAATAAGGCAAATTTGAGTCACTTGGTTATAGAAAATCACAAGGGTGGAAAAACTTCTTGTGAGAAAATGTACAAGAAAATTTCAGAATCGTAACTTAGCTGTACCTAGTATTTTTCTCCATATTAATTAAACTATTGTCACTTCCTCATAAATGTATTAAATTCTTTCCCATAGAGATAGCAACATATGTGTATATTTTTCCGATTAATTTTAAGAAATAATAAGATTTAAGAAATAGCACTAACAATGTAGGATATTTAGTTAATGTATACATATGAGGTTTTGTTTTGTTTCACTTCTACTGTCCATAACATTTCAAAGCCAGGTCTGGAAATTCCGCTCAATTCAGCAGAAATCTCATATGCAGTACCTAGTATTTTAAAATTAAAGCCATTTATTCAGCAGATGAGAAATTAGAGTTATTACTTATCTCATACATAATTCTAAGTCATCCTGGTAGCAATCATTTCTCTCCATAATATCTTCTTACAAAAAGTCAATAATCTTTTCGCAGAGGATAATAACTTACACAATGAATGTGAAAAGAGTCTTCAGCCCCTTTGTGCAATCAACTCGATGTCTTTTGTTAAGTATGTATGACTTCAAATCAGTGTAAAATGGCAGGCTAGCAGTTAAACAGTGTGCATTGCTGGATCTAATTAATTCTACCATTTTATGCCAAAAATTCCATTAGTTTCCATTAAAGGTCTTGATGTAGTGCAGGGCTCTTTTATGTTTTGTAGTTAAAACAATCAAACTTCATTTCTAATTAAGGATTATATTGCAGAACTAAAGGAATGTTAGTGTGGCTCTCTAGAAATGAATAAGGTATTCATGTTTAACAGGATACTCTGAACTAGTTAGCTGTAAAGTGGTTATCCTATAATACATCAACAGGATATGTAAATCCACAGGGAAAAGGCAGCTGGTAAGTGGCCGCCAGGAATCTTTCCTGAATATTATAATTTTATATTAATATTATAATTTGCTATTGGAGATGAAAGTTTCCCTAAGGTTATTGGAAATGTTGGAAGAAACAGTGTAGTCAAATTTAATATCATGATCCTCCCCCAGAATTACATCTATGTATGTTACTCTTTTATCGATGCTATATATTAAAAATTGGATATACAGTTTAACACTCCTTCTTTGGCTTAGAAAGCAATATACTTACTTTTCATTTACTGTGTGAAAAGTATCACTCTTCCAACCTGATGCCAAAGGAATCAGTTCTTTATATTGATCATAAGAAAAAACTGCAAGTGCTTATTTGCATCTTCCCCTAAAGGATAGGAAGCATTTCATTCACTAGAAGGATGCTTCTAGTGGGTAGCAAGGATGCTTCCTTGCGCTACACAACTTCCATGCATGTGACTTATTTTGATCTTCCTTTTAATTGACCTGATAATCTGAGCAACACTCTTCCCCCCCCCAGAGTAATAGCAACTATAAACCATAGCACAGACACATAATTTATTCTTCTTTTTATTACTACAGTAAAAACTGTCCTATCCAAATTTTAGATTTCTTTTAAGTTAGATTCTTAAGTTTCAAAAGTAATCTAAAGATGTAATATGACTAGATAATTAAATAGACTCAATGTACTCCACAAAATGGACTTTATCAAAACATCAATAATTTCCATCAATACTTCCATCTGAAAAGATGTTAATGCTAAGTTGCAACTAAGTTACATTGATTCTAAAGAACGAAACCTGTGATATTAATAAGTTTTATATTCAGCATTTTATATACACTTATATTAAAGCCATGTTATCCATTACTGTAGACAATAAACTTGGAAGAAAAGTAAATATATAAAAAATTTAAATTTTACTTATAAATTTTCTGCCCATTAATATTTTGATATTTTGTGGGCAAATTTTTAAATGTATGGAGGAAATAACCAGGAAACCTTTTAAAGTTTAAAATAAATAATGTTTCTTTATTGTCATCTTTATGAGCAAGTAATTGCATATAAATTCCAGATGCAGAATGGTAATAAGCCTGTCCAAAGCAATAAAGCTATTTCTATTGTCATATGTGTTTGTTTAAGTACTTGGTATTCAAAGAAATTATATACATAACCACATGTAGACATGATAAAATTTGTTTCCTAATCTAATAGCCATAATAAGATTTAGAGATTTTCCTCATTTTAAAGAAATAATGTTTGGGTGAACTTTGGGTTCTTCTGCTGTTTTATGCCATAATTTGTTCTCAGCAGCAAAACTATACCAAAGTAAGCCCACTGTATTCCAAAGATCCTTTGGATTAAATAATATCATATCTTCTCATATAAAATGGGTCTTCAGACTAAACAGTTTTTAGTAGTGAAATAGTATTCAAAGTTATAAATTTTGTTTAACCCTATTGCGTGAGTGTGTGTGTGTGATGTGTAGGTATGAAGACGGGCATGCACATGTCACAGTCCGCATGCGGAGGTTAGAGGAAACGTGCGAATCCTGTGCTCCCCTTCCACTGCAGCTTCCCAGGATTCCACACAGACTTGTGTTGTATGTGCTTTACCATGTGAGCTATCTCACTGACACTATTCATCACATCTTCAGCCACAAGTAGAAGTATTTATATTAAAACTACTAATTCTTTTTTTTTTAAGATTTATTTATTTATTATGTATACAGGAGAGGGTGCCAGATCTCATTACAGATGGTTGTGAGCCACCATGTGGGTGCTGGGAATTGAACTCAGGACCTCTGGAAGAGCAGTTGGTGCTCTTAACCTCTGAGCCATCTCTCCAGCCCAATAACTACAAATTCTTAAGGGAAAAATAGGGTATTATAATATAATCTTTTCCTATTTATATTATAAATGCAAAATAAGTCAGAAATACAAATTGCCATAAAATACATTGTCTTTTAAACTTGTAAGTTGATATCATATCAAAATAATTCTTCATTCTTCATAACTAGATAAGCCTTTCTTCTTGCCTGCTATTAAACTGAACTCCTTTCCTGTCCCTTATCATTATTATGGATCACAATAGGACATTTGATAGATTTTCGAGGGGCTACACAAATTTAAAATAACTATTTTAAAATAATTATTTATTCAATATTTTAAAATTTAATCAATATTTTAAAAACGTATTTTTTTGAAAAATAGATTTAAACTGAGATTCATTATGAATTAAGTCAATGTATAACACATTTTTAAGAAAGAGTAACTTTTTTAAGAACTAAAATATAATCTTTTGACCAATTCTGATGTTCTGGGATTCTAAACCATTTTAGTAATTAAAAAGCAGACAATATAATACATTAGTCGTTCTATTAGTAACAGATTCAGTTGATATGAGTTACATTATTAGCACTAGTCTAATATCTGTAAAATAATTTACAAATTCATTAGAAACCAAGAACTGATTCACAGACTCTAGAGTGACAACACAAGTTGTATGCTATAACTTGCTGTGGATATTGCTCTGTATACTGAGAATGTGTTGCTCTAATTGGTTAATAAATGAAGTGTTGAATGGCCAGTAGCCAGCCAGAAAGTATAGGTGGGGCAAGCTGAGAAGAGAATTCTGGGAAGAGTCAGGAGTCACAAGCCAGACATAGAAGAAGCAAGATGTGAAGGCAGAACTGAGAAAAGGTACTAAGCTATGTGTCTAAACATAAATAAGAATTATGGGTTAGTTTAAGTGTAAGTAGTCAATTGTTAGCCTGAACTAATGGCCAAACAGTTTTAATTAATATAAGCCTCTGTGTGTTTACTTGTGTCCAAGCAGTCATAGGGCCACAGGAGGCAAGCAAGACCAGGAAAACTTCAGCTACAATACCTACTGAATAAAGTTGTCTCATTTCAATGAAGAGATAATGATGTGAATTGCCTTGTGTTTTAGAATATAAATATATGTACACATTGCTCAATTATTCAACAACTCCAAGACCTACTGAAATAACAACTAAATCATTTGATTACTATTAAAAAGGAGTATATTTGTACCAAGCCAAGGAAATGAAAGCAATATTTCTTCATACTTTTCATTAACAATATCTTTCAGTGCAAAATTCACAACCTTGGTGTTTGACTGGGAAGCACACAAATCATGTTATTTTGTTCTCCAACTCTGAATTTCTCAAAGACTGAATAAATCCAGTTTCTTTGTATTCTTCTCCCAGTTACAATGTTTGTTTCCTTAGAATGCTCATTTGATATATCTATTCAATCATTGTCAAAATGTAACCCCTGTCATCTACAAATATCAAAATGATATATGATATTTATATGAGAGTATAAGACTCAGAGACAGAAGTTTCTTTCACAGAAGAAAATTCAGTGTGCCAGAAGATTTTAAAACACCATTAGTCTTGAAAAAAAAAAATCCTCATATTGAAGCCCTTCACAGATAATGAGATCCAAATAATGATTCAGGAATGGCATATGTTAATGAAGGAGCACCGAAGACCGAGCAGAAAGGTAAGACATCTACATATGGAAATTGTGTCATTAAGCCCAGATTTAAAAAAAAAAAAAAAGCTAATATATGGAAAGAAAGAATAAAACCTATCTAATATATCTGATGGATCAGCCTTGGGAGAATTCAAGCACATAGGCCTTCTTGAAATCACAGTTCCATTTCTCAAGAAAATAAGCAAGAAAAAAAAATATAAGAAAAGAATACAGCATACCTTACAATATAGACCTTCGAGGCAGATATAATGAGGGTGTGAATAATGCTGTGTGGTCTTATTGATTGAAAGCTTTGGCCATGGCATTTCATCCATCACATTTCATTCCTCATTACACAGAAGCAGTGCGTTTTTGTGAAGTAGATATGTGATTTTAAAAATTTATCTTTTCTCTAAAATCTTTTTACCTTTACCATTATGTTGGTTATATGGTGTCTTATCTCTAGCAGAGTAGAGACACACAGAATTTTTTGTGTCCCAGAATGTTCACGTAGGCTGACAATGCTAGGAACTTTAGAGCAAAACAATGTGCATACAGAAACATTTCAAGCTCATCTCGTTATTGCTTTAATTTCAATTTCTTTGGGTCATTGGTTGATTTAAATATAAGTCATTGACTATTAAGGACACAGATTCTTATTAGTGAAAATGGAAAATGATTGGATCCCCTGGTATTAGCTAGTAGTGCCCACTTCAGCAGATGACCATGGCATGATAATTATATCATCTTTTCGTACCTAGTAATCACAAGGCATTGGCCACTATGATCGGTGTACTACTCTGATATCTCAACAGAGCTGGAGGGAACAGAGTACAGTTAGAAGGGATCTTAGAGATCAGTGTATAGAAAATTCAATTTCATTAACAAGCACTGGGTCATCTACAGAATTGGTTAAGCAAGCAGCAGTTACATTATTGTATTTCTAATTGGCTGAGGTTTAGTCTTATCGTTTTTGGACACATCTGCACAAGCTTGGACGTGACTTAGAAGGTGGCTGCTGGGTTTGTCCTTGAGATACTGTGAGGCTGACTTATATCCTCTGTGCTTGTTCTCTCTCTTGACCCTGAATGTAAGGGCCTTGTAGATAAATGGCCCTTTGTTGGAAAAGACACCTGTTTGTCCTTCTCAGAGAACTGGAATCTAAATCCAGTTGTGAAAATGGGAGAGTTTAACCCCTTATATGCCTTACTATACATTACTGCTTATTGACAAATGGACATAATCTTGAGAAAATGTTGTCTTTCTGTCCAAGTCATGAGCATTTTATTGTGGATTGTAAACACTACTACAAATTAAAAGCAAGAAAATTTCAAATGATAATGTGAGTATCACAGTATAGGTCCACCTATAAAGCTTAGGAATCAAGCTCACAGAACTCAAAGTACTTCTGTTGGATGCCTTGATGGTGTCTAACTCAGAAAAAAATGCTCATTTTCTAAACACTATGTGCTTGGGGACAGCTTTAACTGTCTGATGAGCAGAGCATGTTGAGGGCCATATGTAATATGCGTGGATATGATGAATATTTGCTTACTACCCTTTTAGAGTGAGGATTATGTTTTCCAAAGTAAGCATTAATAGTCAGCATTGTTACATTAATCATTTTCAAGAAGTAAGAAAGTGCCTATCTATAAAATTAATATGTCCTTTAAATTTAAAAAGATACAGCGTTTACTTATTTTGTATATTTCCCCCCATTTCTCTTAGGCATCTTCCTGTCATTTTGTAACTTTTGTTTAAGGAAATTGAAAGGTTTACAGAAAGCACATAATGATTTTAGACAATGGCTTTGATCCTTGCCAGGCCTGAGAGGAAGACAGCTCCTTCAAATTTGAATAATGCTGCTACTTAAACACTTAAAAATGAAGGTAGACCTTAACTTGAACTTACATTTTATGGCTAGTAAGCGTAATTTTGCAGTTTGCTTAGTTTCATTATTGAAGAACTATGTTGGAATTCAGTCTGTTTGGGAACGAAGGCTTCTTCAGAGTGTAAACAACAGTAAAGGAAGCAAACCTTGAATGAATCTGGAATTACAGAAGCAATGCTATCCAAACGAAATATGACGTTCATTACAGATGTAATTTAAAGGTTTTACTGGCCACATTGAAAAGAACAAAATAGCAAGTAACATTAATTTTAACAAGATATTTAACCATAATATTTTAACTATTATCACCTAAGCATATAATCAGTTTATCAAAACACAGTCTATAAAAAAATAAAGTATTTTCACTCTGTTTCCGTATCTGAACTGTTACTATTTAGTTAACTTTCACACTGTCTAGTGTTTCACTGTGGACATGTAGGTACTTTATAAAATAACACAGTCTTGTAGTATTGGGTAGCATATGCTGTGAATCCTACCACATGAAAGAAATCTATAATTAAAGAAAATGAGGCAGGAACATATAGGCTCTATCACGTGGTAGCAAAAGCATCATAGTATTTGTCTACAATTGAACCACCTTCAAATGTGGAAGCATACCAACAGAATTTTCCTCAGAAGTGAGTTAAGAGCAAGAAAGGGGTTCAGGAATCGCTGCTAAAGACACTTGAGAGAGCTGGGCAGAGGTGGAGCACGCCTTTAATCCCAGCACTGGGGAGGTAGAGCCAGGCAGATCTCTGTGAGTTGGAGGCCAGTCTAATATACAGAGCAAGATCCAGGACAAGCACCAAAACTACACAGAGAAACCCTGTCTAAAAAGAATAACAACAACAACAACAAAATACTTGGGATCATCATTATAAGGGGCTTACACCCTGCACCAACTGTTGCTATTGAAGGCATGAAATGACCTACCTCCTTTGCAATATTTCTTCTTCACAAAACTTCCAGTTGAATGTTGTTTTCATTGTGGGGGCTAACAATTATGATTGAGATATGTACTTTATATCTTTTTCAATATGCTTGTGGTGTTACTAAAAACAAAATCTTTATTTTCCTTTATATTCTTTGTCTCATTACAGCCTTTGACAAATTGCCTGCTAAATAAATAAATAAATGAATGAATGAATAAATAAATAAAAAACAAGTAAGTACATACATAAATGGGTATTGGTGGTGCATATTTATGAGAGACAGACATGTGGGAGAAGTCAAACTGTGAAGACCGTTTTACTCACAGATCTCCCTGACCCTTTGAAATATCCTCAGCTGTTCTTAAAACCACAGGAAACCTATTTGTTTATGGAAGTGTGCCAGGTGTTTCTTTCTCATAAATTCATAATTGATTAATCATCATCCTCTTGAAAAATAAGGGCACTGCCATGATGAGAGGCTGCATTTTCCATTGGCACTTTAAATGGGTAGATCTTCTGAACAATGCACGGTGAAAGGCAGGGGGGTGAGGATGACAATAACTCCAAGTCAGATTTGCGGATTTATAATCTAGTGTCAGTTTGTAATGTTTAACCAACTAAACTTCACATCTACTTAAGGAACCCCCCCCAAATGGAGAAAATATGAATATGTTTTATCGTGGAATTGTGTCTAGTTTATTCTTTCAGTATAATACTGACTAAGAAGCAATGAAGCAAAACATTATGTTGCTGACACATGAAAAGATGGCTGTACTTTGGTCATAATTTCATATCACCATATTTATTATAGATAGCTCTGAATTAAATATAAATATGGACAATACTAAGTGGCATAAAGTCCATGTTAACAAATGACCATAATCTTCCTTGGAAGCTTCCAGTACTTATTAGACAATGGAAGATGGCCATGCCAAAAATGGAGAAGATAACAATGGTGTTGAGGCACTAGACAGTGGAAGAGATGAATGTCTTAGCTAGCCGATGTTTTCTAAAGCCAAATAGCATCAGGTAAAACAACATGTACCTTCTGTGCAGAGTAAGAGAGCTTATTCATCCATCAACCCATAATAAAAGATCTGGGTGAATTTTTAGAGGGATTTCTTCTACTATGGCCAGGGACAACAAATAGATTACAGATGAAGAGCTTATTGTCCAGATAACATCTTAAAGAGCATAAAGAAACTATTGAATGGAGATTATAAGCACAATAATAAGTTATTTGTTAACTAAAATATAGTGTCCTTTTGTCTTATGTTTAGTATCATACTTCCCTTTGCAATCATCATTTATAGTTTGTATAATAAGCCAACATAGATCAAGCATAGAATACTGAATTTTACAGATGACCAATGAGTTAGGTTGACATAACTTCAACACTTTCACTAAATAAATCAAGGTCTTTGAGTAGAATCATCATCATCATCTTCATCATTATGATCATGATCATGTGGGAATCATCAACACATGATCTCTCACATCCTGGTTCTAACATATTTTTGAGCATCATACCATCTAATAAGCAGAGATAAATAAATAATTTGATCACCAAGAAAAGATGATTTTGTTTGTGGGTTGCTATGGAGTAGTTACATAAAACCAAGGTAGGGGCCATACTTAAAGAGGAAAATGTTTCTGATGAAATTCTCATAATCCTGAGTTTTGTTGGGTACTTTGTACCTTAGTACAGTAAATTTAGAAAAAATCAATGCACTGAAAGTCAAAATTATAAATGCTATTTTTATTGAATAACTGCCAAGAATAAAGGAATATTATACAGATAACTTTCTTCATTTGATCAACATATACAGATTTATTGAGTGACAAAAGTTAGTTTTGTTGTCTCTGTTTATGTTTTGCTAAGCAATCAAAATTTTATGTAAATAACATTATAAATTGGAATATAAATATTTAGTAATTATAATAATTTCCTAGTATTATGAGATGTGGAATTCTGCTATTTCAACTAGTTCATATATTAATATACATTGCTCATTTCTATCAAATTTTATTTATGTGAAATTTTAGAAAGTCACTCATTCTGAAGATTTTTTTTCATCTCAAGG
The DNA here is from genome assembly GCF_004664715.2 of Peromyscus leucopus. Classification (NCBI taxonomy): domain Eukaryota; kingdom Metazoa; phylum Chordata; class Mammalia; order Rodentia; family Cricetidae; genus Peromyscus; species Peromyscus leucopus. The sequence goes on along the minus strand of NC_051073.1, from coordinate 23,487,464 downwards.
GAGAACTGAGTTTTAAGGTTGGTTGAATCATTTATAGTTTTCTAATATTGGTGATTTGTTGGGTTTTTTTGCCATTTAACAACATGACATATTAAAGTGTTAGTTTGCTTTTCATATAGTATGTAATTTTAGAAGAAAGAAGAGCTTAAAGTCATCTTTTACTGAACATGCTTCACAACTGGAAAACAAGATGGTAAAATTCTAGAATCACTGAGAAGAAGCAATGGGATCCATTTATCAGTGACAGGATAGGAGGACTGGATAAATCTCATCTGTAGCTTTGCTGTGCATTTGCTGTGTAGAACAGTTGCTTCCAAACTTTGTTCACACAGCATTCTACAGAACACTGGCCTCACAAAGTTTCATTAAAAAAAAGAAAGAAAAAAAAGCATAAACTTGGAAAATAATTTAGAACATGCCTATGAGATTGCAAAGCAGTCTCAGATATTAAATTATTGACATCACATGTTAAGATGAAGCAAACAAAACACTATTTAAACAACACTTCCCCTGATGAGCAGCTTTTAATTTTAACACAAAGCAAGTACTTTTATCATATAGATCTCCAGTTGGGTTGAAATAAAAGTTATTTCTATTTTTGAAGTAGCATGTAAAATAAATTTAGTATTTTATGAGTGTCTCAATACTTGTAGATATTTTCTTCCTTGCTAACAATAGTACTATCATTTTGGGTTTATCTTTAGAAAAATATAAAAGGTAGATTTCATGTTTCTGATGATTAATATTTTTAAATAATATTTTACTATTTGAGAAATTTATACAGTGATTTTCAATCACATTTATATATTTCCCCTTCATCAACTTCTCCTAGATCAATCCCAGGTCCCTACCCAGTATATTTCATGCTTGTTTTTATGTTTTTGTTTTCCTCTCTCATTCTTTTTTAACTAGTCCAGGCCAATTTGTATTGCTCAAATACTTTTGGGTGTGGGCACACCTGGAGAATAGTTGATCTATTAGGGTCATACTCTAAAAGAAAATTGATTTCCTCTTCCCCACCTGGTGTTAAAGCCAGTGCAGCTCTGCTAGGTGTAGAACTTCAGGCTCAATTCTGAACCTCTGTGCTGTGGGAGGATCCTTCTACATGCTGTGAATATGTGTTGCTCTCATTGGTTGATAATAAAAGCTGATTTGGCCTATAGGTAGGAAGAATAAGGCTGGGTTGGAAAGCCAAACAGAGAGACAGAGAGAAGGAAGGAAGGAATCAGTAGATGCCACCCAGCCACAGAGGAAGCAAGCCACAAACCATGTGACAAAGTATAGATAAGAAATATAGGTTAATTTAAATGTAAGAGTTAACTAGTAATAAGCCTGAGCCATCAGTCAAAACATTTGTAATTAATATAAGCCTCTGAGTGATTATTTGGAAATGGCTGCAAGACAGGGTGGGACAGAGAAAAGCCTCCACTTACACCTCTGTGCTATATATACTTGCACATGTCTTGTGCATGCTGTCATAATCACTGTGAATGTATATGTATAACTTCCCTTGTGTGGTCCGAAAACACACCTTTTAATAATCTATTGTGTCTGGCTCTTAGAATCTTTCTGCTTTCTCTTCCTCCATGGTCCCTGAGCCTTGGAGGAAGGATGTGATAGGAATGTCCCATTTAGGGATATGCATTCTAGTGTTTTATTTTCTGCATGTTGACCAGTTGAGAGATCTTTGTATTTTATTTGCCATTTGCTACAGAAAGAGCCTACTCTGTTAAGGGCCAAGAAATGCATTCATCTATGAGAATTCTGTGATAAATTCTAGGTTAAAATGGGCCAAAATAGAACTTGTAAGGAAAAGAAACACAATTTACTCTTTGCATATCTTAAAGTAAATTGATTTCCATTTTTATTTCCCAATTGATAATGTTTTATATTTTACCAACACATGTCACCTCTATATTTTGTTACAATGTTTATGATATATATTAGATTGTATTTGGAAAATGTGCTATGATAATTTATAAATCAATTTTTGTTTATAATTTTATGGGTCTACTGGAAAACAATTCTCACCACTTTATAAAATTTTAAAACACTTATGTAAATTAATTTTTTTAATAACAGAGGGAATAAAGTATTTGGTTGGAACCCCTGCTTCTCCCTGCACAAACTGGGAAACCCATTTTGCTCCACTTCTCCCAACCCCACCTACACTGAGAAAACTCTGAACAAAGGAATGGCACACAAGTGCCCTCCCAGGGACCTAACTTTTGACCAAACTTGGGCATAGTCCTAGCTTCACCTGGCTGGCAGATCATCACACCTCTCCTGAGGTCTATAAAACCTCCCTGCCTTAGCCTGGCTGTGCAACTTCTCTGGCCCCATTCTTTGGGACCTGTGAACCTGCCTGGGAGCCATACCCAGTAAACCTGCATTTATCTATTTTTTTTATCTGGTCTGATCTGGCCTTATGCATGGGCAGAAACAGACCATAAGGAATCAACATCTTCTGTCCCGATAAAATAATTGAAAACATCATGCTTAATGCACAGATTTCTGAATGTGAATTATTTACTATAAGGTTTGGCTGTAACTGTTGATTCAGAGGCTTTAATGTAAAGAAAATGAAGCCAGTGTGGTGGCACATGTCTATAATCACACTTTAATTCCAACACAGCAAAGTCACAGAGGGGTGGGTCTGTGTGTTCAAGGACAGCCTGATCTAAGTAGTGAGTTTCAGTAAAGCTATGGATACATAACTGGACTGTCACAAAACAAAACAAAACAAACAAACAAACAAACAAACAAACAAAAAGGAAATGAAACAAAAAAAGAACAACAATAACAAAAAAAAGAAAGAAAATGAGCGAGGAGATGTCTAATTTAACTATTTTAGGTATCTTTAAGCATTGTTATTCTGACATGTAGTTAATATAATTTGTTCACTATGTTTATCATGCATGTGTTCTTTGCATCTTTCTATGTATTGATGAATTAATCTTCTCATAAACTTCATAAACAATATGAAGTGTTTGTTTCACCTTGTGGAAGTCCTCCCATTTCTCAAGCAACGTGAGCTGAGTTACTTTTCTGTTGTCACTCAGCAAGTCAATACTAGATTCAAGATACATAGTCTACAGTTCTCTAGTTCTATATCTGTTCTCAGAGTGTTCAATTACCCACCAGAGAGCAATGACAAATATTAGCAGTGATTTATGGTAAATCATTAGCAATTGTTCCACTATACATTTATCCCAATGAAAGCTTGCCTATTTAGGGGTTACTACCCCCACTCCCACCTTGCTCTTAAGAAAAGATCCATTGTAGATGTCTGCATAATTGTCCTAATTCTGGAATTTCATCAGACATACTGTTAACAGTTGGGCAGTATGCATTCAGCATCACCTTTCACATTACAGAAACAACAAGAATAATGAGAATGCTGTCTCTTGCTCATCCATTTTTAATGGATTTCCCTATTTGAATCATGTCTTGTCTATTCATTTCTAAGGGGGCTATCTTCCTAATTTTTTTTTCTGTTACACATCATAGCAATATTCTGTTTTTCACAGTTGCTCTGTGGTCTAACACTACTTCCTCCTTTGATTCTATAGTCGGTGTGCAATAACTTTAATGTTAGAAGAGCATAAATGCACGGACTCCTAGAGTTAGAACAAACATTCAACTTCATTAGACTAATATAGACTTCTCACTGTTGTTGGAATAGGTGAGATGGATGGTTATGTAAAGATTTCTTGGTCTAAGTTTCTATGACTTACAGAATGCAGAAAGTATTTTGGGTCCAAATTCTTACATTAGAAAACTCTCCCCTGAACCTTGGCCTATAGTTGCAAAGGTAATGATTATCTATCTTGGAATCTCTAAGTATAAAAATATAGATGCAATCATTTTGATTTTGGAAAGTTAAGTTGTTACTACTAATTGCAACCAAGAGATTAAGACATGGAAATAGAAAGTGACTTTCTTGGAAGCATGAAAACTCAGTTGTAACCAAGGTTTTGATCCTGGCTCTAGCATTTCTTCTACCAGCCTTGCTGTTTAATAAGTTGCCTTTAAACAGAGTAACTTCAAACAACTGTTTTATATTTTCTCCCATTTTGTCAGTCAGGAATTTGGGAAGAGCTTGGCTTAGTGGTTCATGTTTCTCCCACAGTAGGAATCAAATATCAACTAATGCTGACTAAAAGTCATCACCTGAAGTTTTACAGGAATTGTATATCCATGGTGACTCAATCAACTGATGGTAGGACAAGATGTCATCTCTTGCTGGGCACTAGTATGGCACTTACACATGACACCTCCAATATCAAGGGGTCTCTAAAGGGTTGGGTATCTTTTTAATGTATGTTTTTTTTTTTCTTTCACAGTGAATATCCCAAGAGAGCCAGTTGCAGACTATGAAGCCTTTAAGAATGGCCTTTGGAATTTATCTGCATAATTTTCATTCCAGTATATTACCTTCAGGATTCACAAGCATTCACAATCTTGCCCTGAATCACAGAAAGAATGTATGGAACCCACATTTCAATATGAAATTTAAACGTTTGCAATGACAGAACTACACAACGAATAGAAAACCCAGGAGTCAGAGTTCAGTTTGGTCTACCCTATTAAACCCTAACAGCCTTGAGAAATGTTATGAAATTCATTCTTTCCCTATGTCTTCCTTGACAAACATGTATTCACTTCTTGTAGTGAAACTAAGTGGATTGGGTAGTCTGCAAGGTTTTAGATAATTAATATTTGAGCCTTAGCTGCATACTATCTATTAAAATTCAATACCGTTTAATATTTCTATAAGAAAGATGGAGCATAAGTACTGTGAATCCAGCTGTAAAAACAAAGCAACAGCAAAATCAAAACATGTCTGCAAATTTAGGTAGAAGAACAGAAGCACAAATCTGTGGTCAGGAATATCATCAAGTGCTGTATATAAGTAAGGAATATGCAGGGTTAACTCCAGAAGTACCCTATTGCATAAGAAACCAAGAGAGGGTCACAAGCTATGAAGTGAGAGGAACATCAGGAAGCACACATGATAGAGATGTGGCCATGTCTATCCCTGATTTAAGCAACAACAACAACAACAACAACAACAAAACCTCAAGGAATTTCCAAATGCACTTTTATCAAAGAAAGTGAGAAATATGAAAAAAGGCACTGAGTTAAATTTGGTAAGAATATTGCATGCTTAGCATATGTGTTTAAAAATATATAATCTGGAATATTAAGACCAGGAAATTGAAACCCCAATGAAGAAATTGTGTGGAGCACATATAGCATCATTAAATATTAATGATGTAACTCATATAAAGCACTCAGAATGTAAGCATTAAGAACATAAATATTTCTGGAGGGAATATTTTTAAAGTAGTTGAAATTGTATGAAGTTTCAATAGAGTTTGGAGAAGAGAAAAAGCATACTTAAGCAATCCATGTGTTCTTACTACAAAGGGAACATGAAACTAGATTGAAATCAGGTGTTGACTTAATTTAATTTCGCCATGCATGTGTTGGGTTGTGTTCCAATTGCTGAACATATGCATTTACATATAGTAATCAAGGCACACCAAGCAGCAGGGAGAACAGACTCTCCCTCCTAATTCTCAAGGGACAAAACACATGGAGATCCTTTCAGTTGGATGTTGTGATTTCCTTGCCTATGAGTGAGCTAATTAAAATGAGTGAGTGTTGTCCAGATAAAGATTCTTTGTTATTGAAATTACCTGAACATGCAAAATGTTAGCGTTAGGGGGAAAAAAAAATCAGATTTCTTTTTAACAGCTCCAAGTTTTAATTACTTAAGAAAAAAGAATTTTACCTGTAAGAACTGGTGTGCAAAAAAATGGTTTAAAAAGCACAATCAGAGCTCTGATTCAGAGCACACTCAGTTCAAGAGATCCTTGCTAGTGAGCGTGTCTGCAAAGCCGCCATATTGAATCAGCTGGGACCATCAGAATGTCCATCCTCGGGTTCCATGAGGATACATATGGGCATTAAAATGGGGACACACAACACTGCTTGTCTGTCATTCGGTGGCATCGGTGAGGGAGAGCTGCCCACCCCTCTCCTCACTCCTTGCTGCCTGTGGCAGGCATGAAAGCTGACCCTGGGATCATGAAAGTAGGGGAGCGGGTTCTTCCCCTCACTGCATTCTGCCCCTCACTGGCTGCAGCACTCAGGAGAGCAGACCCTGTACCTTGCTTGGGCAGCACAGTAGAGCTGACCATTTTGGTAGGGGTAAAGGTGAGCAGGCCCGGTGGGGTGAGAGCCGGAGCGCTGACCCCATCCCCCCTCATCTGCCATGTGGTAATATGGGTGAGGAAAAGGTGCTCTTCCCCCTTTTCACCCTTGCCACCTGCATGAGATGGGGAGCTAGCATGGGGGGTGGGGGCATGAGAGCAGGGGAGCTGGTCCTGCCCCTCCCTGGCTACAGCATCCCAGAGAGTGGGCCCTTTATCTCTCCTGGGCAACACAGTAGAGCTGGATCTGGTGGTGTGGATGCAGGTGATCTGGCGCCGAGGACATAAAAGCAGAATTGGTCCGGTCCTTTACTGCCTGCTGCATGGGGTGAGCTAGCTGGGGTAGTGCTGGAGATCGCACCCTGGTGATTAGGATGAGGGAGAGCTTGTGGGCTGACCAACCCTTCTATCACCCAGGTCCAGAACTAGGCCCACCTCAACACCCGCTCTGTGAACTGCTGGAGCATGTGAAGGGGCCATTCATGCAGATCCAAAGCTGTAGGATCTCCATCACACAGGGCAACAACAGGATACCCAAGAGGAATCCCAGTGAGGGCCCAGGACCTAGGGTATAGCAGAAGCCAGAGGCCTCGAACCAGACTATTGATTCATTGCAAGCAAAGGTGTGTGGATCAAAGGTATATACTGCATGACTCACTGGATCACACTATACCTTTTATCACAAGATATAAGGATATGTGATGATATTGTATTCCCCACCTTTAATCCTTGGGAGGCAGAGATCCATCTGGATCTCTGTGAGTTCAAAGCCACACTGGAAACAGCCAGGCATGGTGACTCAAACGCCTTTAATCCCAGGAAGTGATGGCAGAAAGCAGAAAGGTATATAAGGCATGAGGAACAGGAACTAGAGCCTGGTTAAGCTTTTAGGTTTTTGAGCAGCACAGTTCAGCTGAGAGGCATCCAGTCTGAGGAAACAGGATCAGCTGAGGAATTGGTAAGGTGAGGTGTGGCTTGTTCTGCTTTTCTGATCTTCTAGTATTCACCCTAATAACTGGCCTCAGGTTTGTTTTTATTAATAAGACCATTTAAGATTCATGCTACAAGGTTATGGAAGTTGAATGATATAGTTAGCTAGCTAGCTAGATAGACAGATAGATGACAGATATTAACCTAACATGAAAAGTTAAATGAATTAATGGACAGTAAGAAGTGTAGTCTGCTATTAAGTGTTTAAGATATGGACTGGCATGTGGTAGGCATTTGATATCAATATTAACTGAGCAAATTGCATTTTATAGTTATCACTTTATCATGTAAAGTAATTTTGCATGCATTATTTCACCTTGGGTCTCACAACAACCCCCTGAAGCAGGTAGACTAGGTAGCTGGCATCATTAGACAGATGCTTTCAACTTGTCAACTTTGTCATAGCTCTTAAAATCAACAGGTCTGACAAAAGCTTTTAGTGCATGACTGATGTTGAGAATGTTCATGCATTAAAGAGAGCACTTTCAATTGTCTCCTAAGGAGGATCCTTTTTTCCATGCTTATTGCCTTTGTTTAACAAAGACTAAAATAGCTAACTGCTATGGAAATGCCAACTTCTTAGTTACAAATTTAGCTGCTTTGATTAATCCCACAGCACTTTATATCCATCTAGGTTACTTAAAGACAGTCTGGGAAAATGTTGCATGGCCCCATGGTAACTTGGGGCACCAGTTCTGCATCCAGCCTCTCTCTCCCTAGAGCAATACATTCAGCTATTTGAGCGCTGTGTGCACCTCCACAAAGACAAATACACTCAAAACTAAGACGTTTCAATGAGGGAATTGTGAAAGTGTTTAGAGGCAAAAAAGCAGCTAGGTTTACAGATTCACAGGCAAGATCAGAACTGGAGTTCTTTTCCCCATGGTGAGCCTTATTTTTAATTCCAAAGTGTGATACATGGAAAGATACATGATCTGACCCAAAGGTAGTGGTTTACAGTTGCTACTAATCTAAGTCTGAAATTTACTTTCAATACAAGTTGCCTCTTATATATGGTTTCCTAGCATTAAAAAAAAACAAAGATGGGTCTCTTGTATAGAAATACAAAAAAAAAGTAAAGGTATGATTTTTTTAATTGAATAAATACTTCATTGATACAAAAGTACATTGGATTGTGCTTTGTATTAAGTGAATGGTTATTTATTAAAGTATCCATTTCTTATGTTGTTGAGAACAGGAAATATTCTCAATAAATCATTTTGATGCCATACAACAATCTTCTTGAAATTTGTTCATTATGAATTTGTCTAATTTATAATATTCAAAGACAATTATGTAAATAGCTGTGTAGGTATTTCCTGTTTTCAACTCCTTCATTAATTCTAATGGCCTGAAAGCTTAAAATGCATATTTATAAATGTCTGAAACAAATGCTAATCTCTAGCATGAAATACAGAAGAAACTTTTTTTTTTTGGTTTTCAAGACAGGTTTTCTCTGCCTGCTTCTCTCTCCTAAGGACTAGGGTTAAAGTGCTCTACTGCTGCTTCGTTTGAAATTCAGTTTTTGTTGAACTCTCCCAAATTACTATTACTTTTTTCCTTCGAGAAGGTGAAAGGGAAACTCTTCCTTTCTACTGGTATTTATAATTATTTCACTATCTTAGGTGAGGAAATAATTCACATAATTGCTACCATGTTTTAATCACTGGCTATATGTCAACATTATAGTACGTGCCTAACACAACACTTTAACTTCAAACCAAGATTATCATTTCCATAGTAAATGAGGGGAAATGAAAGATTAAAGAAATTAAATTCAGGGTTTGGAAGATGACTCATTGGGTAAGTTGCTTGCCATGAAAGCATGAGAATGTGAGTTTGAACCCCCTGATCCCACACAAAGCCAGATGTGGTAATGCCTGAGGGTTATAATCCCAGTGCTTCTACTGGAGACAAGAAGGAATGAAGGGCTGATATGCATAGTTGTCTTCTGACCTCTCCATTCACGCTGTTACCTGGACATGTCCTCATTTACCTACAGGAATACATATACAAACATGCACACACCCACATACACACAAATTAAAAAGAATTTATTTGAAATTAAAAGTGAAACTAAGTTTGCCTAAAGCCACAGCTTAATCAAGTAATATATCGAATCCTGTGTTCTTCCTACCACATCACGCGAAATGCTTGTGGCATTACACAATGCCACTATTATAATAAAGCAAGGTTGGAGTTTTCAGAAACCCACATTGCTTTTCTTTTCTGAAAACCCTTTTGGTAATAGAAATGACAGTGTAGTCCGGGGGAGAGAGAGAACAGGCAGACTAAGGCAATTAAGTTGGAGGGTAATGATAGACAGTCATTTTACAATTAGTTAAAACAACCTATCTGTAAAACATTTACATGGCAAGTGCATTGGTAAGGAGGTATGTTGCCTACTTTCCAAATGAAGACCCTTTTGAAAGGGAAAACCCACAGAAGAAATAGGTGCCCACATATTTAAACTGGGACTGGTAATGGGCAAATGGAGTGTGAACTTTCCCCATGCACATGGGGATTAGCACCATGGGGGAGCAGTGAAGGGTCAAAACAATTGAAACCAACCCAAATTCCCCACAAGAGGTGCTGATTGGGTCTTTCAGGGTTTGCATTTTATGTAATCTCACATAGTTTATGGAATATATGTGGCCCCAATATTTATTTTCAACAATGAAACCGACAAGTACTTGGCTCAACAATGTACTGTAAGAATAAAGCAACAACAAACATTTATAATTTCTGAACCATTGGATATTTTCTTCCTTAAAGAGATAAGCCAGTGAGAAATTATCTAGTTATTTGCATTTAACAAGTTACTCCCCTTATTTGGGGGTGATGACAAGTTATCTTTGGTAGAGCATTCCTCCTCAAAGCATTTAGACAGCTCCAAGTTGATAAAAAGAGAAGAGATACAAGGGTTGGTCAGACATTTAAGTTTTCTTGATCCAGAAGCCGTGTAAATTTTATGCTTAAACAAACTTCATTATACTTCAATCAAGTATTGAAAATATTTTATAAGATCTAAATAAGAGATACATGGTCATGGAACAAAAAGGTAATACTTAAAAGTACACCTGCAAATGCCAGATACTTTTTAAATGTCTCATCAAAAAGAATTTATACAATTCCAAACTAACCAAATTGAATTGACAATCCAATAAATGGAATTTTATATTATGTTTGTTATCAGCTAAATAATTCATTATTTCATTTTATATGCACACTCTTTTAATTAACACTCTGACTCAGGGCGAAGATGATAATCCTTCATTTCCCCAAGCCTCTGACACACAAAAAAGTATAATCACGTGCCTGAGCTCTTGGCTAAAGGTTAGTGATCTCACTTGAAGGGCTTTTGATCGGTGGTGCAAACACCCAATCAAGTGCACCTCCACCTCCACTGCTGAGGGTGCCACCTCCATCCTTGCACTCTTCTCTCCTGTTTTTTTCTCTTTTGCTCTTCCTTCCCCTTCCCTCCCCCCCCCTTGGCTCCTCCCCTTCTTCCTCCAAGCCCAGCCTGTGATTGCTGATGCTTGTCTTCTACCAGCTTTTTCCCCTGAAATAATCAACTTGGAAGGGTGGCTAGGGGGTTCTTCTTTTCCTTTTCAACACATATTTTCTTCTAAAACACAATCATGTATTTTCAGCAATGGTGTACATATTTTAAAACAGGGTAAAAATAATGACTAAATTGACTAAAGGTAATTGGAACCTATTTGGGGGGAGTGAAAAGGAGGATCAATTGTTTGGTGATTTTGGAAGCAGTCTAATACTTGTGTAATGGTTAATTATTATTACCCGAAGCTCACATATTTCATTAATATTTTATTTTAAAGGGGATTACCCACATCAAATCACTGAATGACCCCCATTTGAGAATTACTAGTGTTTATTATCTTTTCTTTGATTCACATCTTTCCGCTACCACATCCTTGAACTGTGCCCACCAACATTTTAATTCCCTTAGTCACTATTGAAATATATTTAAGATACAATGTGACTCAGCAATCCACTGAAGAGAATTCAGAAAGCTTGACTTCTAAGGCTGTGTTGTAATAACAGTGTTTGCAAAATGCAGGTGAGACAAAGAGAATCATGTAGTCAGTGTTTTGAAAAAGATCTGAGAATCCTATTGATTACAAATGTCTCACTACACATTAAGAAATCATACTATACAGCACAAGAAACAACAGTCACTTAGTGAAGATGTTCACAGAAAGATTGATGCTACCCATCTCATACCTTGAAGGCTAGGTAATACTTTTTCAACTCCTCACAGTATGTAAAACCTTGGTCCCCCAAAACAAGACCTTTCAGAAATTACATTTTGTGATTTGATTACAGACTTATTTTATTTTAGTAGAGACTGTTTGATAAGCCCTGTGTCCTATTAATCTGTTGTTAAAGAGCAACAAACAACTCTGTGTATTGTATCACTTTTATCACCTTTCCTTCAGGCATTTTTACAACTATGTGTTGCCAATTTATTCTTTGTCAGTTCCAAATCTGTATTTCTTGGCTCTTATTTTTTGCTATTGAAACAGGACTCTAGTATTTCCCATGCCAGCTGGCACAAGCCAAGTTTGGTCAATAGAGGGTACAGGATGAATGCTAAAAGATCAAAACAAGAAAAGACTTCTTTTCCAGGTTCAGAAGATTCTGGAACATTTCCCAGTACATACGGTATAAAGTTGGACCAGGTGTACTTACCCAGTGGATTGCTTCATATGACATTCCTATGGGTCAGCTTGGTCTGTTGTCACTAGGTAGATAGTTCCTGTCCCAGCATCCAGCTCTCTTGGATACAATCAAGCTCTTACTATACTCAGTGACTAAGGTATCATGCAAACAGCTAGTGCTGGAATACCATGCTGATTCTCTTTGACCAACAGCCAGGTGTGCTTGAAATTGTACCAAAATACATAGAAGTTAAAATTCCTGATATAATTCTTAAAATAAGATTTCTTTACAGTTCTTAATAGAACCACACCATCAGATGGTAAGAAGTTTAAAGCAATTACATTATGGTGGCCATTTTGTTGTTGTTGTTCAGGAGAATATAAATTCATCAGACACTGAAGTCAGCAGAGGATCTGGAAGACAAATTGGTGGCTGAGATACTCACTACACAAATAAAACCTGAGTTAAAATCCCAAGAAACCAAGTCCAGAGGCAGGACCAGCAGTCTATGCCTGCAATCTCAGAGCTGTGAGGTAGAGACAGGAGGATCCTGATGCTTGATGCTAGCTAGTCTAGCCAATAAACAGCCAATCAGGGAGCTCCAGTTTCAGTAGATACTCTGTTGTAGCACAAATAAAAACAGGAGATGGAGAGCAAAAGAGGGAGACACCTAACATTGACCTCTGGCTTTTATATGAGCTCACAGTTTCAGACACATGCACCTGCATACACACTTACACACCTACACACACCTACACACACACACACACACACACATACACACATGCACACACACACCAAAAAGTCAGTACAACTGTTGTTATTATACTGGCAGTTAGTCAGATTTTGAGGGAAGTAGCAATGAAATAGCGTCAGCAATGCAAATCCTGAAGACTTTTACTAGAAAAATATAAAATCAGTTAGGAAAATCATTGTGGCTATGTGTTAGGAGAAAACAGAAATAAGGTTTATGGTTTCTCTTGAGTTAGGTCACACAGAGTAGATTTTTTTTTACCCTGTTTAAGGAAGTGCTCTCAAACATAGCAATAAAGGGGAGGGAACACATGGCAGAAAGAGAGAGTGCTAACTGGGGTCTAACTGTAACAAGTAATATGCTCAACTCTGTGAATCCTGGATTTTATATGGAACAGTTCCCCCAAAAGTCCACATCTTAATAGCACTGCACAGTGAAAGGGAATCACTTTTAATAAGAAAACAGTCAAATAATCCTAAATCTGTCTCATTACAGTTTGAATGTGGAGGTAAACCAAATATATCATTAATGTAAGTGATATGGCATTTGATTAAACTTCAGATAGTGGGTATAAATAATGAGAACACATACAACATCAAAGGTTAGAAGATGACTTCAAATTTCAGTCTTTCTACTGATTAGCTTTGGCTCTGCCGAATCTTGTTTCCTTTCCCTGCCTCACTTTTATTGCAAGATTATACTGTTGGAATCATCATTTAAAAGTCTTTCTTGCTTTAAACCAGTGAGATTCAATAGAGAAAATCAAATTTATAGTTATCCGTTTAGTAAATAGTTTCCCTCCGAAAGGATAGCTCAAAGGTCACAAAGCCATTTTGATCTCCATTTGAGAATAATGCAGCTTCCTTATCCTTAATGCTTATGGCACAATTCTAGGGTTGGAGTCTTACATGATGGGCAGTTTTACCTAGCTCATGCACACCAGTTCCTTTAATTAGAAACAACAAGGACTCACATGTTCAGCTCAAAGTATTTCCCATTATTCTTCAGTGTATGATCTTCCTCTTTTACAGCTGAAAATAAAACATCAATTGCTAATACCATCTGCTGCTCTGCTAACATCCTTATCAATCAAAAAGTCAGTATCAAAGCTTTGATCACCAAGGTTCCATTTTCTCAACAGTTAGGTGAGATAACCATTACAACAAATGAGAAGGTGATGGGTTCCTGTAGTCTTCAAGACCAAGGTTGTAAATCTGAGCTTCTTGCGAGAATTCCTGGAAGATCAAGGACATGGGTTTGTTTTTCAAAGCTTTGGAAATTTCAAGGACACTTATCTGAGGTGAGCTGTGAAGATCAGTGAGAGATATGGTAGTCTGAGGAAAAAACAGAGACTATCCTGTTATAGACCTCACTATAATAGCCAGTTCTTAAGTCAGGGAAAGTTCCAGTCTGCATAGGATATCCTTCCCCCCAAATTTGTTCAACTGTAGAAATATCTAAAGAATACTTTTCTATGGAAGTCTAAGGGGCTATAAGAATAGATAACACTTTTCCCACATGGAACAGATTCACTTATACCATTTTATTTGTTAGGAAAAAATTGAGTCAGCTTAACAGCAGATAATATAATCTACTTATTTATTATTATAGCAAGTTAGGTTTTGTTTTGCCAATGATCATACTTTATTAAGATAGTAGAGTATAACATTGTTATTATAATAAATTGCATAATTAATCTGTGCTACACAATACACAGAATGCTGAAGATGCCATGCCTTTTAATAAATTAAAGAGGCAGAATGGAGAAATTGAATTAATTGGATGAAATAGCTCAGTATACCAGCATTGAGTTTGGTCTGGGTACACATGCTAAAGAAATCTTTCTGTAGAATATGAAGATGATAGTTAGAGGATTTAGCCAGACTTGGAAAAGCAAGCATGGTAAAGAACTAAATACAGAGAAGGTACTACCATAGGGGAGGCTTCTGCTCTCATCTATTCGCTTTAATAATTGCAGTTCTCTCAATGGAAGCTTCCTCCTCCTCTTTTGCAAACCCCGTCTTTTTATTCAGTCTTGGTGGGAAGAGCTAACACATCCTGGTATATGACTGTGGTACAGTTTTGCGACTTACATTGCTTCTCCCCTTGCTCAGTGACCTCAGCAAGACAGCTCTCATTCAATGTGCATTTAGAATTCAGTTGCATAAGTATGTGGTTGCCATTTTTCAGATTTTTGGAGGGAGGAGGAGGTGTATTATTAATTTAATCAACACAACTGCTTGTGAAATGGATTGAAACAACAACAACAAGAGTGCCCAACAGTTAGTGAGATAAATCATCACAACAAATAAGAAGGTAATGAGTCTGCAGTCTTCAGTACCAATATATATATATGCTGTGGCCCATGACAGCCCCTAACTCATCATGTATCCCAGAATGATCCTGATATTTTTTGCCTCTACCTCCCAAGTAATGGGTACATGGAAGTGCACTGCTCTGCTTGGTGTACTTGGTGCTGGGCGTTTAAGCTGGGGCTTTGAAAACTCTAAGCAAACACTCCTCTGGAACTGAGCTACATTGCTAGCCTTGCTGCTTCAAAGCAACCAACTTCAGTAAAGTCTTTTTTAACACATTT
Source organism: Peromyscus leucopus (assembly GCF_004664715.2). Taxonomy (NCBI): domain Eukaryota; kingdom Metazoa; phylum Chordata; class Mammalia; order Rodentia; family Cricetidae; genus Peromyscus; species Peromyscus leucopus. Next base: position 23,472,217 of record NC_051073.1, on the reverse strand, counting down.
GACATGACTGAATTTTCCAGAAAAGCAGGGTTTCTGCTTAAGGTTGATTTGCTTGGGACCAAAACTTATTCTAAGTTATTATTCTAAGATAAGTTATTCTAACTTATCCCTGGGAATGACTTAATCATTTGGTCAGACATGCTAAGAATTTATTTCATCAACAGAGTGACTTGCTAACATAATTAAACAAAACCACCATTTATTTTCTACAAATTAATTGTTCTTAACTAGAAGTGCTGCAGATATACGGCCAAGATGCTGTGATATATAAAATTTTCCAGAAGTCCAGACCAGTCATTGGCAACCATTTACAACCCTATGAGAAGCATCAAATCCTCATTTTCTTTCTTTGTTGTCTGTACAGAAAACCTAGCTCTCCAGCTTAGACAAGGCCTAGCAAAATCAAAGACCTAAGTTTTGCTTAGTACCACTGCCCAGGAATAACTTGACATTCTGTTGGGGCATGGAGGAAACATCACTCATCCCATGTATGGAAAAGGGCACTTCATCATCATGAGGTTTAGTCTAGCCAACAGGGAGACTTTGATGATAGAAGCCAGTACAGTCGTTCTTTCTGATTCCTGAACATTTTTGAATAACATTGTAAAGTACTAAGAAATAACCTTTGATATGTAAATTGCATTTTTACCTGCCATTTGAAAACCACTTTTTTTAATCATAGTTCACTAAATAATTGAATAAACACTATATGCGAAGTAATTAAGTATTTGTTTATTTCTTAAAATCTGCTTTACAGAAAAATTTCTTTAATCAATAATTCAAACGTGAAAAGGGATAAGCGTTGCCGAGCGGTGGTGGTGGTGGTGGTGGTGGTGGTGGTGGTGGTGGTGCACGTCTTTAATCCCAGCACTTGGGAGGCAGAGCCAGGTGGATCTCTGTGAGTTCAAGGCCAGCCTGGTCTATAGAGCGAGAACCAGGATAGGCACCAAATTCTACACAGAGAAACCCTGTCTCAAAAAACAAACAAACAAACAAACAAACAAATAAATAAGCAAACAAAAGATAATGAAAAGAATTCATATACTGTGGGCAACATTATTTTTACTTAAAATGACAATGTATATAATATGGAATTTGAATTGGACACTCAGGACCAATATTTTCTCAAATTAGAATCTTAATTTCCTAAATTATCATTTTTTTTTATTAAGGGATTTTTATTTTATTGATTTTACATACCAACCAGGGATCCTTCTCTCTTCCCTCCTCCTGACTTTCCATTCTGCCTGTGATGACCTTGGTTGTCAACCTGACTGACTGGAGATAGGATCCAGTACATGGCAAATAGCTGGACAGGACATTCCTTTCAGTGATTTTCTTGACCAGATCATTTGAATTCAGAAGATCTGCCCTGCATGTGGGCAGTGCCTTCTGGTGGCAGCCTAGATAAAAGAAGGTGGAAGAAAGGAGCCTTTCTGTGTCTACTGGTCTTCCTGTTTGCTGACAAGCTTTTCTACAGGTTTGCTGGTGTATTTCTCCACTGATACCAGAATCCAGCTTCTGGAGCTTCTGAGATGGAAGACAACTGGCTCTTTGGAACCACCACAACCCCTTTCAACAACAGATCGGCATTGTGGGGGTATCCAGCCTCCTAGACTAAGCAACAACCAGTCCTCAGCATCTCTGGTATTAGACAGCCCATTGCTGGACTATCCAGAACACATCATGTAATGTTATATATCCATTCTATTGCTTCTGTTCCTCTAGGGTAGCAGTTCTCAACACGTCACCTAAGACAATCGGAAAACAGAGATATATGTTACAATTCAGAACAGTAGCAAAACTGCAGTTATGAAGAAGTAGCCATGGAAATAATTTTATGATTGGGGGTCACCAGAACATAAGGACTGTATTAAAGGGTTGTGACATCAGGAAAGTTTGGAACCACTGCACTAAGGGAACCCTAATAATATTGCCTATCACACAAGATTGCCAGAAGCTAATACTTGCATGTCTGTATACAATAGCAAAGAAACAAACTCCCTGGTTACTGCTGAGTTTGAATCTAACTGTGTCAAATGTATTACTCACAATAACCTTGAGGTGTCCTTGGTAGGGTTTTGAAAAAGGAACCTAATCCAAGATACAATTTGTCACTCAGAAAGGCTTAATGATATCTGTTCAGCTGTATGTTCCTTAGTTGGGAATAATAAAAAGAGCAACATTAACATTACCACAAGTAATCCGACTTCCTTAGTTATGAAGTTATGACACTTAGACATCATAAGACATGATTTATTTAACAATTTGGAGCTTTTCCAGAAAGGCTAAGGCATAAATAAGACACAGAGCAGCAAGGCTGGAAAAATATCACAGTGTAATTTAGGAGCTGGAAAGGGGTTATGGTCTCCCGTCTCCAGTTGAGCATCTATAATACACATGGTGAAGTTAACCCTTGACAAAAGCATCACTTCTGTGCAGATTCTAATACACAGAATGTCTCCTTTGCTTTCCACATAAACCCCCAAAGCCATTTGACACAACTGGTCTTCTGGTTTCACCAATTGCCTACTGCAAAGAATCGAGCAATTTTTAAAACTAAATTGCGCTGTATATTATTGAGAACTGCCCTAAAGAGAGTCAGTTCTCATTTGAAATCACAAGGGCTGAGGAAACTTCATTCTCTTTTGCTTTCCAGCCGGTGCTATTAAAAATATACTTTATCTTTTGAACACAAAGTCTCTAATTGTCTTTCCTTTATCATATCTGTACTGATAAAATATTTATAAAGATGAACAGGAGGAAATAGCATTTTAATTAACATGTGAGGATTGCAGATACTGGAGGCTTGAAGATGAAGCATTAAGGAAAACAACAAAATTAGCTCAAACAAGACAAGGGCTGTATTTTCACAAGTGGTTCACCAACCTCAACGTACTTTAGTTACACCAACAACTGGAGCAAAACATAATTCAACTCTGCAGAATCTTAGCTTGCTGCAATGCTAAGAGCAGCCCCTGCTGGCTAACTCCATGAACATATGAAAAGGGAAATCCAATGAAATAAATTAAGCTCAAACAGATGATCCTGACCAGCTCTGTCTTCTGAAATAGCAATGGTCTCTGATTTGAATCTTTTTCAGTAAATGACCTGCCATGGTTGCCATGAATTACATGTAATTTATCATATAATTAAGTGTCCAAGAAACTGCCATTTGAAGAAATTGCTTTAAGGGATGCCAAACTACAACCAAATTGACAAGGATTTTGCCCAAATCAGTCTTCAATAAAACTTAGGTTAATGGAGAAAAAAAAAGTAAACAAGTGTCTTTCTTGTGACTATTTATTTGTAGTTGGGCCAAGAGGACCACTTTATTGGACTCGTGTTATTAGGTTATTACTTCTTCAGTGTTAAGTAGGGACATATTAAAAGTAATTATACAGCATATAATTCAATGGGTCTATGAATGAGATGAGACATAAAATTTGATTTAAAATATTCTAAAGCCTTAGCCTTTCCTTTTCTTACCATTATTCTCTGTAGGAAAATAATAACAAAAGTTTTAAAAAAAAAACCCATAATATTCTGAGCCTTAAGCTCTGCTCTTGTCCCTCCTGTGCCTTCCAAAGTGTGTTGTGCCTAGTATGTTAACAACATTTATCAGACTGTTTAAGTCTTTGGCAAAGCATCTAACTAACTGCTGCAACACTCTGTGTGTATTTAAATGCCATATCTATCTTTTTAAATGTAAGAGATACTTTGTTGAATTATTTTGAATTAACAACCAAATTCTAAACATTTGGCTTGCTACTGTAACTAATTCTTTGCTGGGAACAATTTAGTTTTCTCTTTATTTACATCTTTGTATTCAAAACAAGTTCTGTGGAGTCATAGCCCCATCAGATTCTATGTAAATGCAAATAAATAGACTTGCTAAAGCTTTAAGTTAAAAAAAATCTGCCAACTTGATTTTCTTAAAGTTTCTGAATCTAAACTGGTACAGATCTTTTAGTAGAGAATGATGTTTACCTCTCTCTGAGTAAAGTTTTCTATACCTTTTTTGGAAATTACATTATCTAATTTTTACAGAAAACTTGGCAAATTATTATTCAGTAATAGAGAACTCATTTTGTAGAATATGGGATTAATTCTGCAAAGATGAATATTGAAAATATTAAAGAACTCCAAAGCACTCCTAAAAGTGTTAGTACAACACATTCTAGAACATTCAAGGCTGGTCTTGTGACACTCTCTGTTACAGGTGACTATCTTGGCCATGTCACCTGTAACCCTATAAGCCTGAAACCTGACTCAACCCTTATCATGTGATGATCAATAGCTCTTAGCCTCGCTACTACATTTTAGATGCATCTTTTGATGTTCTTGTTTTATACTGTGAGAGACTGAAGGCATGAACAGCAAAAAAAGCAATCTCATATCTGTTATTGATTCCTCTTCCATCCAAAGTAATTAAAAAAATTTGATTCATGACACAGCAGGATATAGATCACAATTTAATCATACTTATCAAATCTAAAAAAGAAATACAGATAGCCACAGATACTTGGAATACTTAACATTGTTAATTATTAGGGAAATACAAATTAAAACACCAATCACATTACCCAAGTTAGAATGTCTATTGTCTAAAACAAGCAAGAAACAAATGCAGGTGAGAACTGGAGATTGAGAGAATTCTTATATAAGGCTTGCTAAAATGTAAATTAAGGGATATAAACAGCGATACAAAAGTTTCTCAAAGAACTAATAGTTTTATTGGGTGATCTAGATCTGACTTCTTTGTATAGATCTAAAGAACTAATATCAGCGGGTCCAAGAAGTGTCTACACTACTGTGTTTACTGTAACACTATCGTGAATAACTAATTATGGAATCAATCTGGATGCCCACCAACAGATAAGTTGGTAAATAATATGTGGTAATATGTACACAACAGAATTTTATTTAGGCACAAAGAAGAATGGCATTTTGTTATTTGCAACAGACAAGAGAGAATTGAAGGACATTATACTAAGTGAAATAAGTCACACACAGAAGCATAAATAGCAAAGGTTGTACTTCATATATTAACCAAAAAATAAACTGAGATGAATTTGTGATTAACAGAGGTTTAGCAGCAGGGAAGAGGCCTGCGGAATTTTATCACTTCACACTGTATGTGTCTGTTGAATATCATCCTGAATGCCACTCATGTACAATTAATATGTCAATAAGAAATGATAATGAAAAAATAATTATCTTGATGGTTTTATATGAACTTAAGAGTTTAGCTAGTACCACCTGGCCATGATTATATTATAGTAATGTAAAGCCATTTCTATCTAAAACAATATTATTTCAAATATCCAAAATAATGTGATAATTTTTGATTATTTAGAAAATTTAAAGTGTGATAATTTACTAAACCTTGAGGAATTTTATATATAAATATGGCTTATGTCATTGAGTATTTCCAAATCTCTATATGTATAAATAATTTTAACAAAATTACATAATACCATACATTTATTTTATATCTTATTTTTATTCCTCAGTATAGTGTGATGCATTCCTTATTAAATATTCTGCTATGGAACAACAATTTCAAGGATAAGTCAAAATATAATTTCTCATCATATATTTAAATTGTAGAATTATTTAAAATTTTTTTATATTTGAAATACAATGGGACTATCCTAAGAGTTCTGAATCCATGTATCTCTAATAATCTCCTTAAACTAAATTCCTAAGATTAGAATTTTTGGTCAAATGAAGAATGTATTTTAAACCATTTTAATTTACATTGAGCACTATACCTTATAAGTTTCTATTAGTCAATCATAAAACTAACAGTAAGGCTTCCCACTCCCTTATTAACATTGGGTGGTGTACTTAAACCACAGTACTAATTTATTTAATTTTGTTTTAATTACCTTTTATTACCAGGGAGATTTATCCATATTAATAATTATTTTATATATCTCATATTATTCTTTGGCATAATTGTTCATTTATAATTTTATTTTTTGAGAAACAAGCAATATATAAGTATATGCACATATATTTTTAAATGTATTTATATTCTTAAAAAATCATTGATACTTAACTTAATCATTCTTCAGGACATGAAATGATTAAATCAAATTAATTTACATTTCCAGCTTTTCGAAGATTTATGAAGCTGACTTGTTGGGAGTTTGGTAACTCTTCTAGTTACTTCGAAGCCTGCAGTAAATCATAATATCCTGTGACTACTTGGTTGTGCTGAAGGACATTAGCATTAATCATTCCTAAGTGTAGTTTAGTACTTCATACCCGGCCTCTATGGATCCCTCCTCCATCCCTAATGTCCTTACCTCTAATAATCATTATCCTATTGTCTAATTTATAAAATGAACTACTGTAGTTCACTCAATTGCATGGTACTATTTGTCTTTATGCTCCTGACTTATTTCACTTAATGTAATATTTCCTCTCTTCTATCTGTTTTACCACAAAGGGCAAAACTGAATAATTTTCTAGTGTGTATACTCTGTTTTCATCCACTCACCCAGATAGCTTCATGTCTTAGCTGTAGTACATAGTGCTTCACAAACACAAGTGTACAACTGTATTTGACACACCGATTTCATCCCTTCAAGTGTGCATTCATCAATGGGTCGTCCCATCACAGTTCTTTGGCAGCTCTTCAAGAGTACACACACTGGTTCCCTAACACCAACGTTGTGTTGGATAGTTTCATGTCAGCTTCACACAAGCTAGGGTTATCTGAAAGCAGGTAACCTAGGATGAGAAAATGCCTCCATAAGATCCAGCTATAGAGCTGAAGGTTAATGGGGGAAAGCCCAGCCCATGGTGGGTGCTACCATCCCTAGACTGGTGATTCTGGGTTCTGTAGGACAGCAGGCTGAGCAAGCCAGGAAGAGCAAGCCAATAATCAGAACACCTCCATGGCCTCTGCATCAGCTCCTGCTCCAGGTTCCTGCTCTGCTTGAGTTCCTGCCCTGACTGCCTTCCATGAGGAATTGTGATGTGAAAGAGTAAGCCAAATAAACTCTTTCCTCCCTAGCTTGGTTTTGGTCCTGGTCTTTTATCACATCAATAGAAAGCCTAACTAAGAAAAACACTGAAGAAGTCTTTCCATTTCTCCATACCCTCATCGATGTTTATTATTCTGATGTCTTTTTCATATCTCAGGTAAGATGTGAACATATTGTTTTGATTTGTATTTTCCTGTGGAATCATGATGTTGAATAGATTTTTGTATACTTGGACATTGGTATAATAAAGGAAAATAAAACAAATAAATTGGTTATGGAAGTTCAAACTGAGTAAATTATGTGAAATTTTATTTGATTATTTTGGAAACAAGGTCTTCCAATGTGGCCCTGTGGGCTACCGACTCCTGCTCTTCTTGATTTCATTTTTCAAGTGCCGGGATTAAAGGTTTTAACTAATACAAAAGGCCCTGAATCAACACATGGAGATATACACATCTACATTTAAAGTATTTTGTGCATAAACAAGATAATGTGTTTCTTTGTGATTTCATTGTTTATCAACAACATGTGATATCAGTCTTGCCTTACACCATGTTCTATTACATTTAGTTTCTTTGTTTTCACACAAATAACTGAAGACATATTACTTAATCATCAGCCATGGGGGTAAGAAGAGGCTATAATCCGTATGCTCCTCATTAGTGATTGTTAATTTTTTTTTTTTTTTTTTTTTTTTTCGAGACGGGTTTCTTGTGTACTTTCGCCTTTCTGGATCTCGCTTTGCAGACCAGGCTGACCTCGAACTCACAAAGATCCGCCTGTCTCTGCCTCCCGAGTGCTGGGATTAAAGGCGTGCGCCACCACCACCCGCGTGATTGTTAATTTACTAATGGTAATCTATGGCAAAATTGTGCTGGAGTATTACATTTACTTGAACTGAAATGAATGCCCAGGTTTCATAAATGACAAATGAAGCTGTAGGAGACTCCAGATGCTACTTAACTCATTCCTTGACAGTTCCGCCTTCCTCTGAGTGTGTGTGTGTGTGTGTGTGTGTGTGTGTGTGTGTGTGTGTGTGTGTGTGTTGTGTGTGTGTTGTGTGTGTGGAAATTAATCCACGTAGACTCAGGGACTACTTTATGCTAAGCAAGCACTCTGCCACTGAATTGCATCTGCAGTCCCAAATGGTCTTATGGTTATCATTAACTCTATATGTTGTTGGATGAAATGGTGTTTCTAAAGCAAAGTCTCATATAGTTAGTAATTTTTCATCCTCCTCCCAATAATCAACAATTAAATTAAATATAGGTTAAAAGTAGAACCACAATTTCTTAAGAGAGAAATGTATATACTTAGTCCATTGAAACACTCCCTGAAATATTTGAATATTTCAATTGTTTGAATTCAACTATCATTTACATGGAAAAATAAGGTCTTTGTATAGCATAGTGGAAAGGACTTGAACAGATGCTTCAACACTATTTAGAAAGTTTCTAGGGTATAGGGATATTTTTGTAAAGTTCATTGACAGTAATGTAATGAGAAAAATATCTATTCTGAAGAGAAGTATTCAAAGACATAGAATAAGTGTTTTTTTTATTTAAAACCTTTAATTCTTTTAACTTTAATGTAATGAAACACTGTCAAAATGCAGTTGCATTCATATATTCATCACAAGGTAAAAAGTACTTTTCCCTAAGACATAATATCAACACAAATCCTCCTCCTTTTCAAACAAATGAGTCTAACTATATTAAAACTATAAAAACAGCTTTTTAAAATTTTTATGAAAGAAAATATAAATATTCATAAGAACTTTACATGTACATAAACAAAGTCATTATTAAGAGAAACAGACTTGTAAGAAATAGCCATAAATATCTTCAGTACTCACTGGCTACCATGAAATATTTGCCCACAGTGCTCTGCAATCATTTAGATTTTCAAGTAAACTCAACAGGTGTAGGGTTGTTCTTGGCATACAGCTTGGAGAAACAGAGACAGTTTGGGAAAGAGGTGAGCTACATCTTAGTGAATCCACAGAAGAACTGCTCAAAGACGGTAATGCAATCTGCAGAAAATGCAGAGTAAAGTCAAAGAAAACGTAACAGCTGTCCTCTGACAGTGAAAAACATGCTCTTAAGTTTATCATTTCAGCACAAGCTATAACCAGGAAAAGATAAGAAGGATATTCTTATTACCTCATTATTTGAACAACTCAGAAGAACTATGAAGTCCTTGCTTCCCTCCCTTTCAAAGTAGGAAGGAAAATCTGAATGGCCCCAAACCATATCATTCCATCTAGCATCCAACTTCAGCTCCAAATGCTAGGAAATACATCTTTTATTACTTGCATTATTCATAATAATGGAAGACACATATCATTGAAAGTCCTGCTAACTGTTGAAATCAAAGAAGCCTGAACAGAGTTAGTCACCACAATGAAAACAGTGACAGAGTTGACAATGGAGACATGATCACCTCTGTCCTTCAGTAACTAATTTTATAATCTCACATGATCCTTGAAGGATCACTCTATCGTCTATTGAGAGATGAATCAGTAGACATAGAGCTTCTATTTAGGATGTCTCCATAAAATCCCACTCTTCAGAGCTCAGGGAACTCTGAAAAAGAGGAGGCAGAAAGAGTGTAAGAGCCAGAGAGGATGGAGGACATGGAGAGAACCAGGTCCTCTACATCAATTGAGCACAGTTTACATGAACTCACAGAAATTGAAACAGCAAGAACAGGGCCTGCACGGATGGATCTTCACCAGGTACTTCGCATATATTATCCTTTCATATATTATCCTTTCAATGAAGTATTTTTATGAGTCTCCACGTGTATGAATGAGGTGGTCTCTGATTCATGTGCCTTCTCTTGGGGCTCTTTTTCCTTCTGTTGATTTGCCTTGTCCAGCTTTGATGTGATGATTTTTGTTTTAGCTTTATTTTATTTTGTTGTTACCTCTTAGAAGCCTATTCTTTTCTAATGAGAGACAGAAGAGGAATGGATTTGTTTGGGGGTTGGGAGGTGAAGAGGGAGAAACTGGGAGGAGTAGAGGGTAGGGAAACTGTAATCAGGATATACTGTATGAAAACAGAATTTATTTTTAATAAGAGGGGAAAATAGATTGAGAGATTTATTGGAATGCCGAATATTTATTTCACTTAAAATTCACCTTCACTCTAACTTGCTGGAACGCAAGATAAATGGCAACAATATTAATTCTCTGGCACACTTAAGCAAGCACAAATTGTTTTTCAAACTCACATGAGCACTTTGATTCCTAATGCAGTTGTTGACCTGAATCCTTTGTCTGGTGTCAGGAGAAATTAAAAGAACACAGAAAATAATATACAACACTGGATATGTTCAAGGGGCAAAGTAACTTTTGATTAGCCTAGAATCAACACATACATTTTATATATTTCAGAAATTCAATTTAGACTAAGTATCACACTTTTCTTGAAAATATGGGATTTTCAGAAAGAATTTCAATTAGAGATTTAGTTGAATTAAAAAAAAAAAAAGGCCTCACCAGGTGGTGGTGGTGGACACCTTTAAGTCCAGAACTCAGGAGGCAAAGATAGGTAGATCTTTGAGTTCAAGCCAGCGTGGTCTACAGAACAAGTTCCAGCACAGCCAGGGAGAGAAAACTTGTTCCTAAAAACCAATAAATAAATAAACAAACAAATAAAATATAAAGACCTGATATTATAATTCAGCTTGTTAGTATTTAATTAAATAAATGATCTATTCTCATTAATTTTGACTTTTTAAGGATCTTTTACTTCAAAAATACAGGAACAAGATTTTCATATTAAAAAATAGAAAATAAAGCTTATAAAATGTAGTGATGTTTCTATATATGTGTAATCTAATTATCTCTTTACCACCTCACCCTTTGCCTCATCAAATTAATGTTTCTGTTTACATGATATAAAGTAGAATTGTAATTTTTTGTCAAATGATTACTTTAAAATTTAAAACAAATAATTAAGGTATTAGAAGCAAACTTATTTTAAACTCTGAGTTGACCTAATTCATCTCATACCTATGAGTAATGGTACTTAATTTTGATTCTGGTGGTTTTTTTTAGTCCATTATTCTCTTTACCATTGTATTACATTAAGAAACAAATATATTTACAATTGGCTTGGCAAGGATTGGGTCTCCATTTGGGCTGAATTATAATATTCCATAGACCTAGGCACAGCAAAATTTGAGTGAAAACACTTAGAAATGTCCATTCTGAATGGTGTCCTGCATCTATCTTCTCAGGTGGAAAAGAAAACAGTTTGGGCCTTGTATATAACCTGTAGTCATGCCACCTGGTCCTACTGGTTACCATATTCTGATGCAGAGAGACTATTTTGGAAGATTTCTTAGAGAGCAATTTTTTTTGAAAAGACAGTGTTAGTTGTAACTGTAAAGAAATATATACTCTTTCATTAGAATATTGTTAATCATAGAAATAATTATACTTTAGTGTTCATGAAAGTTTCTTCACTGTCTTCTTGGCTGGGGCGTGATTCACCTAGGAAACAGGGCTCATTGTATGTCTTTCAAGGCAGTTCCAGAGAGAGGAGAGACACACCCTGAGTGTTGACAGTGTCCACCCCTGAGCTCCAGACCCAGACTGAATGAAAAAAGGAATATGAAAAGGCCCACTGAGTAATCGCGTTATCCCCATTTCCAATTTTTGAACCACCTCGCTGAGCAAGTTCCCGCCCTGACAGGTAGAGCTGTCCCGCCCCATTGCTTCCCTGCCTTGATGGACTGCACCCCTTAACTGTGAGGCAAGATAAAGCTTTTTGTCTCCATTTGCTTCTCATCTTGAATTTAGCTACAGTGATGAGAAAAACAAATGACTCAGTGTTCACCCACCTCAATCCCATTACGGTGTTGAGGAAACAAAACTATTTCATTGTGCGATGAATGAAGATATGAGCCTTCCTATTTGTTGCAAAGAAATCCTTTTTGTGTTTCAAAATGCATTTAAAATGAAGAGGCTAAGGTCTTATTTGACCTATTTACTGAAATAATTTACTCAAATATTATCTGATGTCTCATTTGAGAAAAAAGTGTTGAAAATAATGGCTTCATCAAAAATGAGCAATGCTAATTAAATACGGTGATATCTAATTCTAAAACACTTGGAACTGTACATTGGTAGCTTCACTTCCTTTAAATAGGTTATACCTGATTCTATCAAATCAGAAAAAAGTTCATTCACATCTAAATATGCAGAAGTATAAAACTATAACACCCACGAAAAGAGGACAAGGAAGCAGGTGCTGTCCTTACACACAATTCTTAAGTTCCCAACTTCTACAGCAGAGGCCACATTTTATTGCAAAGTTGTGTTGCTTAATTTCTGATGGGGAGACAGTCATTCTGTAAATAAAGTAAGTAAATAAAAGTTTATACTCATAAAAATAAGTAAAAGTATGATTTCTCTTCACATCTGTTACAGTAGTTATCAATTAATTTTACCAGCAAGGGAATCTTTACTATGTTCAAAGACTTTCAAGGTTTATGTGACAACTTTATAAAGATTAGAGACATAAATATTTAAATTCTGGTCCTATAAAATTAAAGTTATACAGTTTCTTTAACTGCTTTTCATAGACTATTATTTATTTAATTCTGAAGTAGAACACATTTAATTTATTTTACTTTTTCTGTGTGACTTTTAAAATTGAAAATTTCTCTCTGGATTTGAGCTGCACACACACAGCTGGACACAGTAGATAAACAAGGTTTCTCTGTTCGAGACCAAAGTGCATTTCAAATATTTCGTTAAACGTCTGCCTATAAACTGAACTCCTAGCAAATAATGAGATTTAAAATGTCCTACAGGGAAGAACAGGCTAAGTGGAACCAGCTAGAACGGATTATAATAACTACCAGAGCATCTATAAAATACTATCAGAGGGAAACCAGTAGTTCTAAATATTATTTGCTAATTCAAAGAGTTGTATTCCTGAGAGTGATCAGCACCATACAGGATAAGAAGGTTGAGCACCCAAGCAGAATAATTCATTATTGTTCATGTAATTACTTAATTACCTTTAAAAATCATAATTATTAATGCATAATACAGAATTAAAAAAATAATTCTTAGGGTCCCATGTGACATAAATTAAACTTTATGTTAGCAATAATTTTTTTTTTATTTTTAGAAAGTAGTACACTTTAGTTTTTCTAAAAGCCCTAGTAATTTTGCTCTCAAAGATTTTCCTATAAAAGTTAACCTAGAAATATGGGTAAGATGCAAAATGTCACTGTCATAGCAATTAGCATCCATTAGTCATGAAAGTCAAAGCTCTTTATAAATGTAAATATGTTCCACTCTTCCAGGTCAAAAAATAAACTGACTAAAATGAAATCTAGATAAGAGAATCCAAAGCATTAGTCAAGCTTTTAAATTACAGGTCAGAGTAAGCGTGTCCTCAATTTATGTTCAGCTCTCTGGGGTGCGAATTACAGCTTTCTGAAGAAGGAGCCTCTAGTGTCCATCTCATACGGAATAACTAGGGCAGAGGCTGGCAAAAGCTAACACTGTACACACACTGCTGATGTCTTCAGTGTTATGATATAAAAGGGAAAGGAAGTGATTTACTTTGTTCCCAAACTTCTGTACTCACAAACACAATGAGTTACCATTTGAGGTTTTGACCGGATATTTTCTCCTTTTTATGCTATTGAATTGTACAATGTATCTTCTTTTGTATCTTTTATGGTTCAAATCAATAAAGCCATATAAAACTCTAAGCAAATTGACTTCAAGTCAAAGGCTGTATTGATTTAACAATAAAGTTGTTCCTTAACAATAATTTTCCATATACCATTCCTGTTGTTTGGAATGTGGCGTTATATTGGCAAAAATATCTACAAAATATCCATTCCTCCAATTTTGAAATGAACTGTAAAATGGTATCCTTTGTATGTACTACATATATAGTAGAAACATTTTATAAAAATTAAAAAAAAATAAGTACTGCTTATGTCAAACCAAGTGCATATTTTCAAAAACATTAAAAAAAAAAATTATAACTAGACAAGTAATGTTATATGTGACTTCTTTTAAAATACAATGTGATGAATTATGCTTCTCATGATATAGCAAATAAATTAGTACCATGTTAGAAACAAAAAAAAAAAAAATAAAGAAATAATGTTTCAGGCCTCATTTTAAAATCCATGTCAGAAATCTTGAGAGCAATTTTCTAGATTCTATTCAGTTTGATACAGTGAACACCCCAAAGCCACTCCATCTTAATTCCCAAACAAGCACGTAATAACACACAGAAGAAATCTTCTTTCAAAGTGTTGGTAGAAAAGACTCAAAGTCCCTCAATACAATGTAGGCTATCTCTATTTCCCTTTGTTGACTCCCAGAAGGTGGACATAGGATTTGGAGGATTTGTCTGGAACTGACCTGAAAGCCTCCTTTCTGAGGACCAGCTTTCCTAGTACTGGAAATTGATATGCAAAGTGATAAGGGAGGAAAACACTCAATAGTACTACACATCTGTGATGCCTACGAAGTACAATGACGACCAGTACAACAAGGCATCCCTAAAGGTGCAATAGTACATTCATATATTGGTGGTAAACAACAGCTATCAACTTAGATACAAGGCCGGCTGAACAAGAGAGAAATCATGCTCGGTACTGTAAACCTAGCCAGCTATTCATTGCTAGTGAGAATGTGGATCTAAGAGGGGAAACTGCTACTACCACTTTCCTAAATCAGTATAATTCCTATTGCATTCTAAGTAATCATCCTGATAATTACAGAAAAAGGGTAGCTCTCCTCACCAAAGAAACTTCATTATTGCAGCAGCAGGACATCAAGACAACAAGCCACAAATAAAAATGGAGAGAAAAACTGACCATGGGCTTTGAAGAACCAATCAATGCATCTACAATAGAAACCCTACACTAAGTACCAAAGGAAGATGGGACGGAAAGATTTTAAGAGTCAGAGGACATGGAGGGCAGCTATAAGATTGTGCTTTCTAGATATTGCAGAGAAAACTACACCCGTGGAATCTCAACAACATGGCTGCCTAAATAGGACATGAACAATTCCATCACTAAGTGATATCTCAGCATAAATGGAAGAAATCTCAAGGGCCCCACCCCAAGATGAAGAACTATAAGCAATTAAAGAAAAAAAGGAGAATTAGTCACCCCCAGGAATAAGTCTCTTGATGTTTTTATCCAATACAGAGATTTCAGCTCTAGAAACACGCATGCAGAGAACACTGAAGGCACTCAGGAGGTGGTACTTATATGTTTATTTTATATATGTATGTGAAACAATGATTGAAGAAGAGAAGGTGACATATTTAGGAGAAAACAGGCGGGTTGTAGACATAGGCAGGGTAGGATGGAGGACAGGGAGGGGGTAAGTGATTTAATTAAAAAATAAAAATGAAAATCCAATACAATTAGCACCTTCTGAAAAAAATCTTTTCCAATACCTACAATCTGATACCACACTCATCTGTCTTTTTAGAGATTGTAACTACGTGTACTTCCTCTTTTCCGAATCAACTAACTGCACTTAGCTGGGTCTTATTAGCACGTAAAAAGGTGAGGAGACACCATGTTTTCTCTAATTATTTTACTTAGTTATTGCTACTAATAATTTTAATAGCTCTCAGGTTTATTTATTCATACATTTATAATCATATGTTTTCTTTTTCTAAAAGACTTCTTTGTTTTTATTTCATGTGAATTGATGTTTTGCTTGCATGTGTGTCTGTGAAGGTGCCAGATCTCCTGGAATTGGAGCTACAGACAGTTGTTAGTTGTCATGTGGGTGTTTGGAACATTGGTCAATCAGCCAATGTTCTTAACCACTGATCCATCTCTGCAGCCCTGTATATTTTCTTATACATGAACATAATGTATATTGAACATTCTCAGCCATTCCTACACTCCTCCAGCTTCATCTTTGTCCCCACCAATGTGCCCCCTCAAACTCGTGTCTTCTTCTATTATAACAACAATAATTATTATATATAATTTTATGCAATTGGATATACTCACATATATACAATATATAGATTATATATACTCAGATAAATAAGTGCAATTAAAATTTTTAAAAGAAGTGAAAGCAAATAAAAAATGACAAAAACCAGTTTTCTAAGCATATCTGCTTCCTTTATTTCTTGTCCTTTTTAGAAAATCCTATCCTAGAGCATTGTTTACAGTTCTTGCTTTCTCCATCCTTCAGCCACATCTCTTAGTGCTTTTCCTAGTACCCTACACCAAACTGCTCAAGATCAGTAGCAATGACCATCTGACTGCTTCCAAGGTTGAGTTTTCTCTTTCTACTGACCTCTCTGTTGGGGACAATCCTGTCTCTCTTTTCATCTTCCTCAGAAAGAGTTGTCAGTGTTCTGTGGCACTTTGGATGGCCATATTTTTAGATGGGAGGTGAAACTTGTACCTAGTAAACTGAGCTCAGAAATCTAGCAATGATCCTGCATGGCTCAGGATGAATCTCATATCCCAGCCCTACCTAGTCCAAAGGCTCCATATTACTGATACTGGGAAGCCTGAATGGACTTGTCTTTTTAATAAGCTCTGCAGTGGAAATGTTTACTTATGAACTCTATTTGATCAAGAGAACATAATAATGACCAGGCCTCTCCTGACGTATTTTCCACTATTTTCTTAATGTTGGAAAGTGACATCCCATGGTGACTAATGCACTTGGGACACTGAGGAAGAAGCATTGCTGCTACTTTGAGATCTGCATGGGAAACACAGTAAGCACCAGGCTATCTTAGACTACAGAGTGAGATGCTGTTTCACAACAATCAAAACAAAAAATGAAAGAAAAAAAGTAATATATTAGTTTGGTCTTATTAAAGGAATTTCTGTGTTTCCAAGCAATGTCATTTTCATATAATTGCTCTTTTAGTTATAAATCTATTTCAATGATAGACAAAAGAACAAATAGATGAATGTCGTTATTCATAATTTCCACACCTTCAGTGTACACTGTTTCTATAGTAGTGAAGGCTGAGTAATCACATCTCTTCCTTGTTTCTATTTTCATACTGGGTGATTTAAAACTCATATACAAAGCTTGATTACACTATGGAACAGACAGTGATCAAGGGAAAATGGAACCCAGGAAGCATGAGTTGATGTCAGCCAATATCAATATTTATGAAAATATCTAATTATAATACTTAAGTTATATTGAACTTCAGAAGCTGTTTAAGACTGTAATTCATCATAAAAAATTGGAATTGTTTGTTCAGTGTTTGATTCTTTTCAAGAAATGGTTCACAAGTGTCAGCAATAACTTCCAAATGAAATGGCAAAACAATTCTTTGAATGTGGAGAAATAAATGTCTCTAGTAAAAAAAAATTCACAAAAGGAGAAACTAGAGAAAGAAATCTGTAGCTGGTGGAAAGGTCACTGTGATAAATCTTGCTTCAGAGTATTAATGTGAGTTTCATTCTTGCCACAAAATATAATTATGACTAACAATCTTTTATAATCTTAACTGTTTATACTTCATTTACATGGTTGATAATGAACAAAGCATGATAATAATTGTTGTGTATAAATATTCAATAATTATTTCTAATTTTTAAACCCATGTTAAAAATCAGTTCTATACCAGTCTCCATAAGTATGCAGAAGCTGTTTCTCAGGGAGTGCACTCACACATTTCTTGGGAATGAACATGAAAACAGGATGGAGTGTGCTGTAACAATGAAATATCACCACTTCTTTCCTCCTCAAATATTTTAAATACCATTTAGTGTCAACAACATGGAAGAGTACTTTGGCTCAGCTCTAAGTTCTAAATTCCTACTGAGAACAGTAGTAAATAGTAATGGTTTTACTTTTCATTTATCCCCACATTGCCTAGCTTCAGTGCACACATTGAATCTTTAGGTTCAAAATAAAATAAATTGTATTACAGCTTTAAATAATGAAGTTCCATCACAATCTTCCTGATAAAATTCCAAAGTCCAGTTTATATTAAGCAGGTGTTCAAAAATATACCTTTATGTTTATTTACATATTTGCTACCTGTCATTTTCAGTAATTATCAAAGTCTACCTGTATTACTGGCACAGATGCTCAAAACAAAGTAGTTATTTGAACAGAGGCTTTTCTTGACTATTATTATCATCACTATTATATTATTTAGCTGGCTAAAGAGCGGTTCAATGTAGAGATCACTTTGTATATCACCCTACATCAATTCTGAATGAACTTGCAACATCATTGTGCCACCAAACCTCACAAACAGGGGTGACTCCAAATTGTAAATACCTATCAAACTTTCTCCTAAAATATTTACAGGTGATCATTTTTGTGGGGGTATTGTGTCCCCCAAAATATTGTGTATTCTAATAAATTTATCTGGGGTCAGAGAACAGACAGCCACTAGATACAAAGGCTAGAAAATGGTGGCACTCACACCTTTAATCCTAGCATTCCAGAGATAGAAATCCCTCTGGATCTCTGTGAGTTCAAGGCCACATTGGAAACAGCCAAGCATGGTGACACGCCTTTAATCCCAGAAAGCCAGCCTTTAATCCCAGGGAGTGGTGGTAGAAAGCAGGAAGATATATAAGGCGTGAGGGTGAGAAACTAGAAGCAATTTGGCTGGTTAGGCATTTGGCTGGTTAAGCTTCAGGCTTTCGAGCAACAGTTCAGCTGAGATTCATTCGGGATGAAGACTCAGAGGCCTCCAGTCTGAGGAGACAAGACCAGCTGAGGATCCGGCGAGGTGAGATAGCTGTGGCTTGCTCTGTCTCTCTGATCTACCAGCATGGACCCCAATAACTTGCCTCGGGTTTGACTTTATTAATAAGAACTTTGAAGATTCATGCTACACATTTTATATGCTGCTCCTGTCTTGTAGCTCTGACTGTTTAAAATTCTTCTTATGAGACAAGAATGTAGAAGACCCACTCAATTCGCATTTTGTATGAAAACTTATTCTATCAATTTTTTTGTACTTGGGGTCAATTGTCATCTATGAAGCAATATAATTTTATAACTACTTGTCAAACTTTATTAAAAAAGTAAGAGAGTAGGAGAAAGAGAGAAAAGCACAATTCCGCAGACATGGTTTGTGCTGCCAAAATGCCTTGTCCCTGTGAGGAGCGCAGGAAGCTGGGTTCTGTGAACTAGATAGAACCCTGTGTGATAAGAAAATACATTTTTCTGGAAGTTTCATTAAAGATGCAGTTTTCCAGATAGTCAATAAACTAATGAGCTGTGATGATGATATGTGAGAACTTTAACTAAAACCGGAAACATTTTACAAATGGGGGACCACACCAAGTTTGCCTGTTAGCATCCACACTTACACATAATTGTAAGTACCAATACTATCTCTTGACTTTTAAATATGTTTCAGTATGGAAAGTAATTTATACAAATATTTTGCCTAATAGAAACATTCTTTTTTATTATGTAAAATAAGCCTTAATGTGCTAAAATGCAAATATGTTAGTTGTATAATCATCAAAATATCCTAGCAGTTGTAAATGTGGGTTCTTTATGGAGTGATGAATTTGTTGTCTAAAGTTCCTGTATTAAAAATCTATTTGGTTGTATCAGGAAGTGAAGAATTTAGATCATCACTAGTGTCCTAAAATTAAAATCTTAACTAATGTGATTAATGCATTCATAGAAAGAGACAAGATAGACATGTCTTCTATTCTACTCCACTTGAGGATACAGGGAGGGTTTCAAGTTTCTTCCAAGAGAGGGCACAACATGACAATGTTCAAAACAAAACCATGTCCTGACCAAACACAAGATTCACTGGCACTATGATTTTGGATTTCTAACTGTGACAAGTACTCAATACTCAAATAAGCAAACATTCAGCAACAAACAGAATTATCAATGGTACACAAGCAAAAGTGAGTATGAATAATATGTAACCATAGGAAATGGATTTATTAACTAATATTGGCAATCACCAAGTAGGATTGCTGAGTTTGAACTGATTATAGCATAGTGACATGGTTCAAGCATATTGAGTTCTCTCTATGTTTGTTTATGTGTAAAATGCAAACAGAAACATGAGAATAAATTGAGTTAGTCATGTAAACTGCTTTTATGATGTCTGGTACCTGTTATGTGCAGTGTATGATATCAGTCGTTGCTACCAAAAAGTTGATATGTTATACAAATGTATATACAAAAAAAAAAATCAATCATTTAGACAACTAAACTTAAGATTTAGCTTTGGTAAGTTTATTTACTAACATCTGATCTAAACTATAATACACATTTTCATGTCTTCATATTAGGGAGCTATATGACTGGCTACTGGGAATTTTTCTCACTTACATTATTCACACAGTTCCTGAGAGTCTAACAAATGTTCAGCTTTTTATATTTTCCTCTTTGGGTAGGCACATGCCCTCAGGTAAGCACTATTCACCTAATATGTTTTTCCTATTCAAATGAAAACTTTGTATTTTAATTATGACTTCCAAGACAGCCAACATCTCTTTCCTCTTTACAAGATGACTTTCTGGATGCATCTTCATAAAGTTGAGCTCATAGTATAGCTATCTTTGTTTCTATTCTCCGCTTTGATAAACATCCCCAACAAAAGTGATTTATGAATTAAAGGGTTTATTTGGCAGAGGGTTTAAGGGACTATCTTCTTCAAGTCCCTGCTTCTTTACTTCCCCATAATGATGGACCAAATCCTAGAACTGTGATCTAATTAATCAATTTCTCTTTTGAGCTGCGTTTGCCAGTGTGTTTTATTAGAGAGAGAAAAATGAAACTAAGACTAGTGAAATTATGATTTCTGTTTTCTGGAAAAATTGTCCCTTCAGTTGATTATAATGTTGTCCACATGCTAGGATGTAAGCAATTTAGGGTCACCAGGCAATTGTTATGATCTGCTGTAATTAACCCATTAATTCCCTCATAAACCTTGAATTTATCTATCAAATTAGAAAAGGAGCAAAAGATATTCATTGGCAATATGGAGAGAAATAAAAATTGCTGGATGAAATTATGTTGTCAGTTTATACCCAGCCTCCATTCTCCAGATATCCAATGAACAGGTTCATGGCACTGCATCATCACAGGACGGACCCTTCACCAATGACTCTCTTCCTTTTGTCTTCCACTTGCTTCTTTGCTTTATCAGCTGTCTAATATTAGGACCTTGATATAGCAAAGGACATTACTCATTAAAATCAATAATAGGAGTTGATTCTCTAAGAACTATCAAACATTGGAGGTCAGTAAAGTGTTGAGACATTTGTCAGCTTATTGACAAGCTCTTATTCCCATCAATGCATTCTGGCATGACCTTCATCATCATCTGGGATTTCTTTTTTTTTTTTTTTTGGCTTTTTGAGACAGGGTTTCTCTGTGTAGCTTTGTGCTTTCCTGGAACTCACTTGTAGCAGCTGCTTGAACTCACAGAGATCCGCCTGGCTCTGCCTCCCAAGTGCTGGGATTAAAGGCGTGCGCCACCACCGCCCGGCTATCTGGGATTTCTAAAACTCCTGTCTTCTTCTCTTGTTTTAAACCTGAAGCAATTGCCCTAGACACCTCAAGACAGAGTCCACCATCCTCATCACAGTTTATGAAGACTTCAGAACCTACTTCCTGCTTTACCTTTGTACACACTCAAGTTGACCCCAGGATTATTCATTTTTCTAACATTTGTTCGCTTTTCTTCCATATCCTGTCAAACTCCTTTTACTTTTAAAATGAAGTGTTATTACCTAAAATGAATGTTGTCTCTATCCTTTGAACTTCATTGTTGTAGCCTCAACATTGTCTTCCTATGTTTATTTCTGTAAATATTTTGTTTCATTTCTTCATTTTTGTTTCAATGTTGGCATATAATTGATGATCAATAAAATATGTTGAACAACTTAATAAATAGCAAATATTGTATTTTCCCTGATGTCTTTAAATAAAGAATCCCCATGAACTCAAAGGACATCATCTCTCCATGACACACCTCTGAATGTATAGGCAGTTATTGAAAAGTGTCATGTGCAAGGTCCACACATTAGTCAATAGTGAAGAAGACTGTATTCCAAAGTTCTTTCACTGATAAACCTGAAGCTAAAGGTACAGAAGAAACAGGAATGAAACAGATCAACAAAGTCACCATCCCAGCCAACAGAAAAAGTTTCCCAACCTGATCATTCTGTGTCAGGCCAGAAAGTCATAAAACCAACTAACACTGAACTCCTTTGAGAAGGCACAGAGAAATGGCTCTAAAATGTCACTATGCCACTGTGGTCTAGAGCACTGACTTTATAATAATAAAAAAAGCAAAGTGAGGTCACAAGGATATCCATGGTATGATTATCAGAGGAAAAGCTAATTAGCTATCGAGGTTTCTAATTTAACTACAGTAAGGAAAAGGGATTCCTCAGGCCTACTGAGAATCCAAATTGTATGAGAACAGTACACATAAAAATAATATATGGAGAGACCTAAATGCACATTGAAAAGTCATTGCTGTAGTTAAAGTGTTAATAAATATAATTTAATGAAATAATTTGAATTACCTTTGCCATTTTAATGCCGTTAAGGCAGCTCTTATTGATAAAACGTGTTGTGCATCTCTTGGACCCAGAAGGCTAGTTGAATGAGAGTTTAGAACAAAGGTGAGTTAAGGAACTGGAAAAGCTGTCAGAAGGTTCAGGGGGTAATAGGAATAGATGGTGGAGACAAAGTTTGACACTTGAAAATATTTGTTTTACAAACTGAAAGTAAGAAAATAAGTCAATTGTCAGGTTCTATGTCTCTCAAGACTATTTTTAGAAATATATATGCACGAACACTGAAAATAATGGATATCTGAAATGTTAAAGTCTAAATGTGATCGTTGAAAATAAATCTGAAACTAGACCAAAAGTTTTAATTTCTATGCTGTTTCACTGTTTTGTGGCTTATAGATATGATAGCTATAACATATGGTTATATCAAAACCCAGAAATCAGGCTGCTGTATAAGTTCAGAGGATGATTTTAATAAACGACAGTGATTAGGGTGGGAAATGATCATGAACAGGGAGTATATTCCCGTAATGCTTTCAGAGTCAATTTCTACAATAAATTTTATTAGTACATCTTAGAATCTGTCTCCATTGTAAAACAACATACACATGTTTACATGTAGATGCAGTTCTTAGAATATTCTAATCAGGATCATTGATAGAGCTCATTCTGCTGAAGGGGAACTGAAAATGCTCTGGACAATGGGAAAGTACTATGAAAATCTCTGTAATGGAATGTTATGACTTAATGCATGGGTTAGATAGAACTTCTCAACAACACTATCAATGAGAGGGGCCATCATCTACCAAAGTGATTAGGGCATAAAAACCACCATGGAAGAAGAAAGGAGATGGAGAAGAAAATAAGGGAATGAAAAAAAAAAGAAAGAAATGTTATTTAATTAGCCATAATGGCATAAAAAAAGAAAGAAAGAATGTTTGTTTGTTTTTTAACAAAATACCTTCTGGTACAATTGTACAAGCAAATAAAGGGATTTTAAGCATATTTTCCCACTGAGTTTCTGCCTCAATTTTGTATTCACTATGTGGCCTGTAATCCAGGGTGATTAGACTGCAGCTTGCAGAGACGAACTTCTAGACAAAGGTCGACTATAAAACCAGTTAACTGTTTTTCCAATAATTACTGGCCTCTGGGGGAACATAATTGAAATATATGTATTTCTAGCATCTTGGTTCACAGTGAAAAGGGTTTTATAGAATTGATAGTGTGAATAAAATCACATACTTATGGCCCACACAGTCCTCAATTCAATGATTTGCTAATGTTTTTTTTTTTTTTTTAAATAAATCAACAAGGCCTGACAAGATCAGACTGGCAATCACATTCAAGGTTACAACAATTTACTGACCAGAAACTTAGGAAAAGGTTATTTTGAAAAGCAATAGGGTAATAATACACTGAAAATGTAACACACCAATTTCATATATTCTAATTTTATCACGAACCAAACACACCACGCTTATTTTCCCAAACATGAAATTACTCCATTCTTGGGAACAATAATTTGGGGGCTGTGCATCAATGAAACATAGTTACTTTGCTGGCAGAGGATTAAGAAGTGTGTACACACATGCACAGAGTGAATATGCTCCTTAATATTCATCTTTGTAACACAGACCTGTGTGTTTATATTTTGTAACTTAGGGAAATAAGAATACAGGCCTACAGCTAGCCCTTTAAAAATATTTGTCTCCAGCCGGGCGGTGGTGGCGCACGCCTTTAATCCCAGCACTCTGGAGGCAGAGCCAGGAGGATCTCTGTGAGTTCGAGGTCAGCCTGGTCTACCAAGTGAGATCCAGGACAGTCACCAAAACTACATGGAGAAAGCCTGTCTCAAAACCACGCCCTCCCCTCCAAAAAAATTGTCTCCAGCATTGGATTATGTGTCTTTCCGTTTTTATTCTCAGCACAATGGTGTCTAATACATAGTAGGGTTACAAGTAAATAAAACATAAATGGAAGCATATTGGAAAATAAAATAAAATCAGCCAGATAAAGATGAGTGGAAGAATTAAATTTTTTTAGGTAGAATCAATTATCAGAAAACTAGTGCTGGTCCTCCAGAGGAAGATCCCTGCTCCACAAGAGCCCACGTTAGCATCCTGATACCCAGCTCAAGCTACCCTATCCTGGCCCACCCCTTCAGTGGAAGCCCTTTCTCCACCATAGGCCATGCCAGCACCTAGGTCCCAAGATAAGCACTATTCTCATGGACCACTAAGATTCCACCAGAACATGCCCAGCCTAACTCCATCAGCCTTTCTTCTCCTTGTCACTCTATTCCAGCCCACATTTCCAGTGGAAGCCCCAGATCCAGCAGAGGCCACACCAGTTCTCAGAAACCCAGAATACCCCTGTTTCACTAGAGGCTACACAGGCACCCGGATCCCCAGCCTTCTGCTCCATAAGAAGCAACACAGGCACCCAGAAACCCTGAGGACCCTAGGCTAGACCGTCTGCCAAGCCGTCTGCCACAACTCTAGCACCCAAACTCAGGTGGAAACTCCCTTCTCTACCAGAGGCTACCCCTGCCATAAGCCTAGGAACTCCGGCAGAGACCCTCTTCAACCACAAATCTACTCTGGCCAGAAGACCAGAGAGAAAACACAAACCAAGGAACAAAACATCCATCCTACAAAGACAAATTAAGAAATCAGCACCTAGACCTATAATCGCTCCAAGTCCAGATACCTAGATACCAGTGTAAGGACACAGTTAACAACAGCCAGGGCAATATGACACCCTCAGAGCTTAGTCACTCTACTAGGACAAGCCCTGAATATTCCAACACAGCCGAAGCACGCAAAGACGACTTTAAAACCAACTTTGTAATGATGATAGAGGTCCTTAAAGAGGAAAAGAAACTACTGCTGTCCAAATATTTAGAATTAGATACTATCGCCTCTCGGCCTTTTGGCTAAGATCAAGCGTAGAATTAGATACTGGCAGGTTGTGGTGACGCACACCGGATTTGCTGAAGAAGGCAGAGGCAGGAGGATCACGAGTTAGAAATAGATGCTCTCTATTTGTTTGTCCTCAATGGTTCGAAATGTATGACCTTTTGACTTAAAATCACTTAGAACTAAGATCCTGACAAGTAATTTTAGCAACTACAATACACAAATACAGAATCACCCTCATTTGTTTCTTCTACATTAAAAAACTGATTATTGCACTATTTGAAACAACAACAGATCACATATGTAATATTTAAGAAAATAACATTCAGTTTTGATTTCTTTCAATTTTAAAATTAGCAAAATTTCAAACCATAGAAATAATGACAGTAACTGTCCAGTTTTAAACATACAATGATAAATTATCACCACATATATAAAATTTATTACTCTCCAAAACAAATACCAAAACAAACAAATGCTTATTCATATTATATTATTATTATTTTTTTATTATTTTTTTTTTTGTGTGTGTTTTTTGTGTTTATAACATCTTTTTTGTGAACTAACCACTTTTTCTTTGGTTTTGGAGTTCTTCCCTTCATTCACCCAGGATTTTATTTCATTGTCAATTTCTAAAGAACTACTGACTTACTGTTGCACAGATGAGGCTTCTGGATTTGGAAAGATATAGAAATCATGTTTGCTATTTTTGACAAGTTGTTGCTTAAAGGGACTTGAGAAAGTCTTTAAGAAAATTCACATGAGTATCAGAAAACATATAATGTCATAAACACATTATGGGAAACAGAGGAAAAGGCATGCCTGAAGTACAAAGAAGACTTTGGAATCTCCATGGAAGATATTCATTTGCAGACAAATATAAGAATGAGAAATATATATGTATATATATATAATAATATATATATAACACACACATATATATATGGTAAGTTGATACAGTCATATGCATGCTTATTATTATCTGGTATTTTTCTAGAAGGTTTTTACTGAGAGCAAAGATTTCTGAAAATGAAAGGTTATCATAAGCAAAATTAAAATGGACTTGTTGACTGAGAAAAATATACATCATGGGAACCATGAGTGACAGCTAATACTGAGTGACAAGCACACTGTTAGACTGACTGCCTAAAACATGGCAGGAAGCACATACAGGGAGAGAGAGAAAAAAAAAAACAGTGATTTGAGTGTTTTTAAATATCTTGAGAGATAATTTACATTAACTAATTCAGGAAGAACAGATTGATGCATTTTTTTCTATGGTGTTCATTTCCTTGACCATATATGGATAGTTTTGCTCTAATTTAGAGGAAGGATTCAAAAAAAATATTCCAGGAGTAGCTTTACAAGTAATTCATGTTTCCTCTAATCAATACCAATTTTCATTAATTAGCATCAGCTATGGGATGTTAAACAGTACTATTCATCTCAAGAGCGAAGCATATTTAATACATACAGTTGGCTAGGAAAATTCCACAAGGCTCATTTACTTTATATGAAAACTGATAGAAACTGACAAGCCCAAGAACTCACTGTTTGGAGAGCACTATCAGAGTGGTGTTCAGGGTCTAGAAGCTGTGCTGAGGCTTACATTCGCCCACTTTGTTTTAATATAGTCTCTTGATCCAGCAGAACCTTTAGCGTCTCATAAAACAAAGTAGGATGGCATTTGGGGCTGGTCCTCAAAAGAGCACCTAAAAATTAATACACTCCTGCACCCGAGGCTCACTGCCTTAGAGACATTGGAAAGACTGTAAAAACCAGAGTATCAGGGAGTTTGCTGTGAGCGTGTGTCTCCTTGTAATGTCGGAAGCTAAGCCTATAAAGTTTCACCAACATGGATGCTCAAGCATGAGATGAACAAGAACAACAGACACTCTAAAGTATAGTGAGGGGAGACCTCAACCCTACACAAAGAATGAGAGGCATCTAAGGAAGGCATTTAGTTTTCCTCAGGGAAGAGCACACTGATTGGCTATCCAATAACAGATGTGTGTGTGTGTGTGTGTGTGTGTGTGTGTGTGTGTGTGTGTGTGTATGTGTGTACACATATATGCATGTAATAAGTATGTAAAAGGCTATGGGTTTTAAAAAGCGCAAGAAGGGGTATATGGGAGAGTTAGGAGGGAAGAAAGAGAAGAGAGAAATTTTGCAATTATATTATAATCTCAAAAAATTTTAAAATAAGAAGAATGGAAAGATCTTCAGAATGTGCAAGAAATGCAACAGGAGTCTTCCTATTAAGTAACCATGTCTATGATTGACTCTGACTTTGTGCCTACCTTTTTTTCAGAATCAAGAAAAAATATTTAGAAGTGAGTCTTAGAGCCATTCCTACCCCTTATCACAAAGTCCTCACTATTTACCAAAAGAAACAGAAATCCTGAAAGACATCCCAAGAATTTAGTTATATTTGGAATGGAGGTCATTCTCACAGACGGCATCAAAGATCATTTACGTCTCAGAAAGAACAATGTTGGTGAGTATTGATTTCACATTGAATTTTAGGGATCAAAATAAAGAAAAGCCAGTTAAAGTTTGTGTCAGTCAATTCAACAAGGGTAGAAATTTGTAAAGGAGAGTCCTTGGACACGGCTCGACTTCCCTGTGGCTGCTGTAATAAATTATTACAAGCCTGGTGGTTTAAAGTGGTATAAGTCATTCCCTCACAGTTCAGTCAGTGAGAAGTATGCAGGGAACACCAGCAGCCGAAATGGACTGGGTTGACACCATGCTCCTTCCAGAGGCTCCAGAGAAACCATTCTTCCTTCTTTCCCACTCTCGTGGCTTTGACAACTTTGGATTTGTGGTCAAGTGACTCTAGCCTCTGCCTTCGTGATCAGGTCAATGTACTCTCTGTGTCTAGCCTACGTCCTCCACCAATCCTCACAGAACCACTTATGACTATGGAGAGAGACACCGATCTCAGATAAGGTGGTATGAATAATAATGGCTCCTTTAGGCTCACATATCTGAACACTTATCATCAGGGATTAACACTAAGTGAGAAGGACTAGAAGGTGGGGCACTGTTGGAGTACGTGTGGCATTGTCGGATGAAGTGTGTCACTAGGGGTGAGCTTTGAGGTTTCAAAAGCCCAAAATAGGCCCAGTGGCCCTCTCTTTTCCTGATGCCTGTGGATCCAGATGTAGAACTCCCAGCTATTTACCCAGCACCATGTCTGCCTGCATTCTGCCATGCTCTCCACCATGATAATAATGGGCTAAACCACCTCTGAATCTGTAAGCAAGCCACAGTTAAATGATTTCTTTTGTAAGAGTTTCTATGGTCTTGGTGTCTCTTCACAGCAATAGAATATTAAGACACCAGAGAAGCTCCTAATTTCAAACCCTTCTATCATGTATGTAACAACCATTTCTCCGAGCTAGGAATATAGCTTATCAGCAGAGCACTTGCCTTGCATTGGGAAGCCCTAACTCAGAAAAGAAAACAAAACCAAAACCCCAAATCCATATAAAATTGACAGGCTCCAGGGATTAAGATAGAGTATACTGGAGGTTAATATTAAGCCTAATATAGAAATTCAATTGTAAATGGCCATAAAAAATTCTAGAGGATATTCCTAGGAAATAGATGGATACTGAAGTCTAATGGGAGAAAGAGGAACAGAGGACAGAATCTTGGATTAGCTAGTTATTGGTTATTGGTGGCAGAAACTTCTAAAATGACAGCTAGGGACACTGGAGACAGAGCTGATATGCTGCTCAGCATTTTGTTAGGGAGTGCAAAGAGCAACAGATTTAGTGGAGCAAAGACCCAAAGAACTGTAGCCATGTCTTCTAAGCCCTCTTTGAATGGCTGGATATATGAATGAAGAAGATATCCCGTTTAGGCTGAGTTCAGGGCATAGATTTATATGATTGAAAAGATGAATGGATGCAAAGTGATGCCAAGTGCTGAGCAGTGAGATTGAAGCCCAAGATGTGGAAACACCGAGGGCAAAAGTTAAAATACTATGGAAGAAAATTTTAAAATGAGAATGTATGTTCAGTGAGTAGTTTTATTGTTTCTGAGGTAAGGTATTTTATAGTGGTGCATGCTGAATCATTGGTTGAGCACTTGAAGACTCTAGTCACTTCCAAAGATCAGCTCCAGTCTAGAGAATATAGGCCATACTTCCTGCAATTTGACCCTTGAGAAGGATGATAAACCTTCCCGTGAGTAAACAGATCTTGACACTTTGGGGGAGGTTTGATAGAGGTTAAGCAAACCCAATACTGAAATGACCCTGAAAGTCAGAATATTCCCCCTTAGATTCAGGGAAATCTTTGAAAGTCTGGTACCTCTGCCATACTATCTGTGGTGGTTCCCTTTTTATATTCTTTCACTTTAAGTTTTCTCTCCTCATGTTTTCAAAAGGAGTCACATGCTTTCTGCTTTCCCATATCAAGACCCGCATCATGATGTTTGTAATATAGGTATTGTCCTTTATTTTTGCCTCCCACCCCAAGGCTCAATCATGGTCCTGGTGGTTGCAAGGTTCTTTCTCCTAATCAAGCTCATTATTAAGGTGATTTCATGACTATTCTCTTCTTGAACCACCACTTTCTAACAGTGTCTACATAGATGAGCCTGACCATTCAATTATAGTTGTTAATGTCAAATAAAGTTAATGAGAAACTATCCCATTTGAATGTGTCTGATCATAGCCTTGAGAGCCAATGAAATGAATTTTTTTCTTTTGTGATTTCCATGACTGATGATCCCATATGTCTGAGGTGAGATGCATGAATTTCCCTCTTTAGCCCAGATAATTTGGACCAAGTGAGCTGAAAAGTCACATTTTGAAATATTGCTATTAAACAAGATGTTAGAATAAGAGAAGTTTACTTTAAAAGAATCTGAATAGTACTATGGCTAAGAGAGCAAGGCTTGTCAACCAGCCATTAAAATGTCTCTCTAATGAATGACAGCATTGAGCAGCATGTTCTAGAGTGAGATATTAATTTGCATGAGATTACAGATCCCAACCCTGCATGGGCTATAAGGACATACAACGATTGGCTTTATGGGAGGGCCTTCCAAAGGAACTATTGACATAAAGAGACAAAGTCCAAATAAAATTTAAAAACATCTTGTTACTTATCCAACACAGATTTCTTACATGAAAGTAAATTTTATCTCCAACTCATACTTTATCTGTAACAGTTTTGAGTACACAAAAATTGAATACATTTAAAATTTATTTCTTCAAAAAGCTGTCATTTTATCAATTTTCAGAAACAAATTTTAATAGCATGGTTTATTAAAAATGATAAACCACATCAATTTACATTAGAATAATACATATGTTTAAGGAGATAATTCTGGCAACCAGAGATTATATTTGTCATTCATAAGGCAAATGTTTGCAATATAAGAAAAACACATTGACATAATATGCAATTATGTTTGCCTTTAAAAGTAACCTTTTTATTTTTATATGTAAAATTAAAATCACTTTTTTCTAAATGATATCAAATATATTAAGTAATAAAAGGAAATGAAGTACAGATAAATGCTGGGTATGTATTAAACTCAATAATATCATTCTTTGTAAAAGAAAGCATTTGCATCAGAGCACATATGAGATGTTTCCATCTGAAGGAGTGTTTGGAGCAGATCAGAAAACAGAATGTAGACATGGTTGCTAGGAGTGAGGCAGAAGCATAGTGTGATGGAATGGATAAGCACAGTTCATAATGTTTGTTTTTGTAGTTAATTTCCAATAATAATTTCATGGTAGAGGTAAAATCCCCACAAATGTGCCAAGAACTGTTGAATTGCATAGTCTAAAATCATATATTTGTTTGTATATTGACTATCTCAATAAAGGTGAATTCTGTTTGTTTGATTTTTTTAAATAATAATAATAAAGCTCTTGACTGGGGAGGTGGTTCAGTTGGTAAAGTATAAGTGTGAGCACGAGAGTTCAGATCCCCAGAACCTACATAAATGATAAGCAGCTGCAGCTGTGCCTAGAACTCTCAGCCCTGGGAAGGCAGAGCTAGAGGATCCCTCTGACCATCAGAGAGCTCTGGGTCAACTGGAAGACTGTCTCAATGATAAACTAGAGTGCTATGGAGGAAGAACCCAACATCAAAACTACAGCTTCAGGCTTCCACACCCACCTGCATATACATGCCCCCCACACACACATGTGAGCCTACACGCACACACACACACACACACACACACACACACACACACACAAAAGAAAACTGTGTAGCTGATATCTCCACCCCACCTAAATGAGTTTGTTCTTTTCTGTCTTCAGATTTCTATGGAGCCGTTCCAGAAATGTTAGTTACTCAGATCAGATGTATTTCATTCAGAATGACAGAATTCACTCCTACATGCTTATTCCTTCACCCACCTAACTTGATTTCCTCATGCCAGACAGCAGAATGACTTCCGACACCTTCCCTACTCCTTGGTGATGAATAGCAGCCTCACTCTGAGCACAGTTGAAAGTTTCTGTAACATAAACCTCAAAAGACATTTTATCACAGAGGGTGTCCCAAATCCTCCCAAAGATCAAAGCCTGCCTTTCCTGGATTGTTCGCCCAGTTGAAATGAAAACAGCCTGCTTCCAGCATCCAGACTTGTGATCCTGACAGTAAAAGGAAGCAGCGTGGAAGACACAGCTGTGCATTCGCAGCAAGGACAGACGTTGGCTGTAATTTTTTAAGTGACGTTTTGCATTTGAAGTTTATATTACCAAATAACTGGAGATAGTCACATCTGATGGAGAAGTGGGGCTTTGAAGATGAAAAGCCCAACAGACTCGGGTCCATCCAAATAAAAGAAAGTAAGTGAACAAATAATGCGGGCAGTGACCAGATGCAGAGTGGCCTGCCAAACACAAGTGAATAAAGTAAAACCCATTTTTGAGTGCAAGTCCACCAAGGCAAGAGTTCCTTGTGTTGTTGGATAAAGTCATTCAAACTCAAGAAGGAATTAAAAAAAAAAAAAAATCTCACCAGAAATGAGGATTATAATTAAGGAAAATAAATGAAAAGTGTGTTGAAATGGGCTTCTTTTCCTTTCTGTAGACCCTCAATTGATACAAGTTAGTTTGTTTTTAAAGACAGAGAAAGAAGACATGAGATGGGTAGATAAGGAGGACAGGAGGATCTTTGAGGACTTAGGGAGTGGAAACTGTGACCAGAATATATTGTATGAAAGCAAATTACTATCAATAAGAATTAGAAAAAAAAAAGATAAAGTTGAGACATATGTATGAAGAAGTGAGAAGACTTTCTAATATGCATTGTTTTTTTGATAAATAGTGTGAAATGACAGATGTTTTATTTTTGACTTTGGATATTAAATAAAATTTGAGAATTTGTAATGATTTCAAAAAGAAATGAGTGGTACCCAATGGAGGCACTCAGTTTCCCAGGTTAACTGTCAAAAAGTTTCTTGACTCACCCCTATTGATTTGAAATCTTTGAAGACATAGATAGACTTTAAAATTCTGATTTTTTTTCACATATGTATGTAAATATATAAGAGATATCTCATGAACTTCTGCTTTGATAACACTACCTGAAATATTTTTTGTGGCATGGGAGACCAAAAAAAGAGTAAAGACCAAACATAACATCACAATGTGACCATTGCACTAAGAAATATGATTGGTCAACTAACACTTTAGGGATGTCAGATGTAAATCTGATGGCTATCTGATTTTAGAGGCAAGCTGTACACAAAAAGGCTGAACATTCGTAGACTTCAAAATACAGCTTTGTGTTCAATAATTAGATTATAAATAAACATATTATTTTGCCAATATGACTAATTTCCACTCTATGAATTGTCTTTCATTTTAACCAAGTCTATAGTCTTTTCTAATATATTTATATAATGTAATACATAAATTATATACATATTAAATATTATATAATACATAAATATATGTGTGTAACCCAGAAATACACACACACACACACACATATGTATATAACTGCTTCCTTTTTTAGAGAATTAAAAATCTAAAGTTGGGCCTTTCCCCCACATCTTCTCTTCTTTTCATGTGTGTCACCTTTAGGCTGACAGGTCCCTGTGAAATTCAGTTTCTCATGTTCCTGAGAGAGAGGACTTTTGGATTCTTCTTCCGTAAATACTCATGAATGAATGAATGAATGAATGAATGAATGAAAATACCAAACCAAATACCAAAGTGTTTAGCCAGTCTGTTCAGACTGTTTTAAAACACAAGATTGCATAACATCAATAATAAATCAACTCGTCCTTATTTTTACAAAGTGTGGGAAGTACATAATAAAGGCTACCTCAGAGTCAGTGTCTTCTAAGAACTCACTTCCAGGTTTAGAGAAGATACTGTACTACTGTGTCCTCATGCCCCGAAGGGTGAGAGAGCCCCCGGGTCTGGCTGGGGTCACAGGGACACGAATGTACATGAGTGTGCCTGCATGTGGAGGTCAGAGAAAAACCTTAATCTTGGTATCATTACCAGGCACTCTCACTCCCACCCCTTTAAACACAAAAATCTCATGTGGCAATATGGTCAGCTTTTTAAAAATCAGGTTCTGGGAATTGAACTCAGGTCCTTTTTAAAATAGGCAAGAACTTTGTGGACTAAGATATGTTCCTATCCTCTGAAGTCCCCGGAATATAGAGACTAAACTGTTTCATAAGGAACTTGGTTCCAGGATCTATGTCTACATCTATAAAAAGCCGCATATAATAATGCCATCATATTAAGCACACCCTTCCTGGTCAAAGAAGATAAGTGTACTTATGAACTAGGAATGGGGCGGTCCATGCATCCATACCTCACTGTGTCCTAATTACTTACTTTGTGAAAACCCTGGCCTAATGTAAATTTCAACAGATATTGTGTTAGTAGAACTTTTACTGTTTAATTTATTGTCTCTTGTAAAAAACTAGATAGTAGCTACAACAGTCATGATAAATTTTACCATGGGTTTCCTTTTTCCTCTAGCCATTCTCACATTAGAACATTAAGATAAAATATCTAAAAGAGAAGATCAGTTAAAACTCGGAAAATGGATGAGAAAAATATAAAGAACACATGAGTAGTTGTGTGATGACAGGGCCACTGAAGTTATACTTGTATGCATCGACGTGAACTGTCTTCTCTCTGTCGTCATCCAGTAAACAGAAATGGCATTTTCTATTAAGTTTGATATTCACTGTTTCCATTGTGTGTGCGTGGAAGAGTGAAGGGAAATCCCAGGAAGGGATATCAAAATACACTTACCCCAGTTTCCTATCCCTAAAATTACCATATCACACTTCAGTAAAGTTTCTGGTATGCCAAGTATAAGGAATGCATAAGATACAGAGCATGAATATTGAAATAGTTAATGAATCGATAGATAACAAAACAAAACATGTCTGGCAAATGTATTCATATTTTGTTGAACTTGTCTGCACTGCCCAGTGTATTGCAATTTGTGTCATTTACTAGGACATTTGCCAATGGAAATAGCCAGTATTTTTTTTAATAAAGGTAAATAAAATATTGTCAGCAACAGTTTTCAATTCTCAAGCAAATAATGTCCATATCTGATCTTTTAAAAGCAAGGGCATTCTTCCAATGGGCATTTCTCCTCTCTCCCTCAGTAAATGTGAAGCTTTATTATCTCTATCTGTGAGACAATGTCACTCACAAATCAAATATTCAAAGGTAACATTCTTATATTACATTCAGAACGCTTAGCTCTCTTCAAACCGTTGTCTCTAACGTGCTGGGACGACTCATAGAGAAACTTTCTAAATTTATGACATTCAAATTGGAGTTGCTGAGATGTGTGAGTCCTTTTCTCATCAATCTCTCCTTAGTAAATTATTCAAAGATGATAAACTTAGGAAAGTATTGTCTATCATTCAAGCCGAGAAGGGCAGTTCTTAGCACTTTGGAGGTCTGTTAAAAGTAATGAGGACAAAAGAAACAAATGATGGGGCCATGGTTATCATAACCACTAACATTTATTTTAGCTTAAATTAGTGGAATTTTCAATTTTACCAGGGAGGGTAATCACAACCATAATCTATTAATTTATCTGTATATCATCTGTGCTATAGTTCATAATCCTATCCTGTATGGTAGCAGTCCCTGGTGTGAAATAACTCAAACTTGTAAATGTTCCTGGAGGCAATTAGATGTCGTAAGTTCCTTTAATTTAGAGCCATTACCGCAATGTTTACACATAAAGTTAAACAGGTAATACTACTTCCTGTGGATATTTATAATCATCATTCATTCACTCAGTTCTAAATAGCATTCATTCGCTCAGTTCTTTAGGAAATGGTCATCAGCTATGCAATTTGGGCAGGTTATAGACTGCTGATAAAAGTAAAGGTCAGATGCCCTGTCTGTTGAATCTTATGATTGCTTGAGTTGAAATAAGTTTCAGAAGTCAGAAAAAAAAGGTGCATAGGATTTCTGAACCCCCTGTAAACAATAGTTTGTGTCTACAAAGAGCCATCTTTGAAATCATTTGGGAAGAATTGAAACCGATCTTAATATCCTTCAAAGATACAAAACAGTAAAGTTCTTTCCTTCAGCATGTTTGGCTTTTGTTCCTCTAATTCTCAGCAGTAGTTCATTTTACAAAAATTCTTGGGCAGGTGATGGAGCTCAGTTGGTAAAGTATTTGCCTAGCATGCACAAGGCACAGAGCCCAGTTACCCACAAAACACAAACCTGATTAGGCACATGTCTATAATCCCAGCAGTTGACAGGTAAAGGCAGAAGGATCAGATGAAGATGATGACGAAGACAAGAACAACCAAAACAGAAAAAGTACCTTGAAAATCTTCTATTTTATTTTGAGCTCCTGGGTTTCAGGAAAGTAACAGTTCTTATCTTTGATGGTATTCCACTATTAAATAAAATTCCAGCATTTTGGTTTAATCAACTAGCTACAGCACAAAACTCAACTGATATTCCACAAGACAAGTACCTAATACACATATTTCTACTATCCACATCGATGGTTAGGTTCACAGTCAAAATTCACTAGTGTACACACACACACACACACACACAAACACACACGTCCTTGTGAATGATTTATAGTTTTCAGAATGAAAACAAAATAAGTAATAGCAATGTTTTGCTGTCCAGTCTTGTCTGTGGCTGTAATGTTCCTGTTATATATCATCCTCACATCAACACATTCAAAAAAAATGCAAGTAGAAAAGTGTATACCTAAATTTGGGAGCAATTTCAATGTGTAATACCCTTAAAAAAAAACCCTACACTGTGGTGCTGGGACATTTTCAGAGCAGTAGACATGCTTTAGTGCTGAAGGATGCTAATTTCTCAAACGGATTTGCTATGGTCTGCTAGAGTAGAACAGAACTTAGCACTGGTCAAGGCATTAAGCAATTTGCAGATTCCCCATAGGGAGAGTTTAGCTCAGTCAACATCTAAGCTCAGTCATGGAAGTCAGAAGTGAAAAAATTCTACACAGCGTTCAACTGCCTTTTCTTTCATGACTTTTAGTGGTTAATAGATAAAGCTCAGACAGATAGGTAGATAACTAATTTTCTACTTGTTTGAAAGTCACAGGTGGATGACTTATCAACTATTAATTCTCCTTATTTCTGTAGCACATTAGGTGATACGTACTTTCTCTCATATGTAACTTCAATCTCCAGCTATCTGAGTGGAAATTTGCTTGTATGTGTTTGTGTATGTGTATATATGTATGTGTATATGTATGTATATGTGTATCTGTGGCATGTGGATGTTTGCACATTTGCCAAGAGGTCAATGTAGGGCATCTTCTTATATTCAGCTCTGCCTTAACTTTTTGAGACAAGGTCTCTCACTGAACTTGGAGCTCACCATTTCAGCTGGGTTGGATAGCCAGCAACTTGAGGATCCACCTGTCTGTGCCCTTTGTGCCCCTTCTCCCTGCAGTGCTGGAGTTACAGGCTAGTGTGTTGTCATTTTGAGTTTCCATACAAGCATGAGAGGTCCAAACTCAGGTCCTCACACTTATGCAGCAAGTATTTTATCTGATATAGTGCAGCCAAAGCTGTCCATCATATTTGTTATATAAAATTTTGTGGAAACCTTACCAAATCTAGGACAAAGCTCTTGTTGAAATCTTGAAATAGCTGAAGGATGTTTGGGACTACAACATTATGTTTAGCAGACAAAGAAGTAAATAAAGTTTTGAAGATAGGCCCGTATTTTGAGATCTAGACATTTATGTCTTTTGGATAAGGCTGAGTATTCACTTAAACAATAATGCCCATTTTCTAATAGTAAATACTCAAGAAGTTCAGTGAGTATTTCAAAGAGACTTTTAAATAGTATTTAGTACATAGATGACTGTAAGCAGGGGTGCAGTTTTCTGTCCCAACCTCCTGGTCCCAAATAAACACACAAAAGCTTATATTAATTATGAATGCTAGGCTGATAACTCAGGCTTATTACTAATTAGCTCTTACATTTAAATTAACTCATTTCTATTAACCTATGTATTGCCACGTGGCTATGGTTTTACAAATCCTCTGGCATCTTGTTTCTTGGGCAGCTGGCTTGCGTCTCTCCTGACTCCACCCTTCTTCATCTCAGTCCTCAGTTTGATTGTCCCATCTAACTTTATCCTGCCTTACTATTGACCAAGCTTAATTATTAGTCAATGAAAGTAATACATAT
The DNA here is from genome assembly GCF_004664715.2 of Peromyscus leucopus. Taxonomy (NCBI): domain Eukaryota; kingdom Metazoa; phylum Chordata; class Mammalia; order Rodentia; family Cricetidae; genus Peromyscus; species Peromyscus leucopus. Next base: position 23,434,079 of record NC_051073.1, on the reverse strand, counting down.
TAACAGTGTACAGAAGGATCATCCCACAGCAGATGACTGCCTGAGTCTATCATTAATTTATATACTTTGATGATACATAGATATAAAATAAATCAAACATATTTCTTAGTGCTAATGTCACAAGTACATCTTGGCAAAAACATAAAAAGAATATAAAAAGGCATAATTCAGCTATCTTGGATTCTATTATTATAGCATCACACATGAGCCTTCTATATGAATACAATTCTGACAAAATCTTTACAAATGAAACTTCTAAAAATATAACATAGACTCTTTTTCAGTCAAAGACAATCTCAAAACTCTCTTTATTAAAGACAGAATTTGAGGGAAAAAATATTACTCTGACCATCTCTGTTTCATGTGTTGTATGGTATCTATCTTTAAGAAAAGTACTGATAGACTTGGCCTGTCTTGTCCGATTGGACCAAGATGTGAATCTTTGTCCTCCTAGCTGATCACCCCCGTCTCTAGGCTTTAGGCCCAGGGGCGCAACCAGTGCCCCCACATCCTATCATTGCAGTCCCAGTTGCAGGTCAGCAGACAGGACTCCTACAGACAGGCCTGACCACGCCCTCCACAAGACCCTGTAACCTATAAGTCCCAATTCACCCCCCAAACCCACCCATCCTCCTAGACCACAGCTGCTCCTGAGACACAGGCTCCACCCTCTCTGATTGGACCAAGAACTCCGATTGGACCAAGAATGGATCTCTGAAACACAGACACCGACACCATTTGTACTAATTGGAGGAAGAGATGTGTAGATGTCAGTGCAAGAATACATTCAATAGCATAAAGAACAATTTGGTACCACCAGAACCTAGTGGTTCTACTTCAGCAAGAAGTGAACATCCCAATGTAGAAGAAGCAGAAGAAAACGACCTTAAAAATGACTTTAAAAGATGATAGAGGTCTTTAAAAAGGAAATGAAAAAAAATTTCCTTAAAGAAATTGAGGAAAAGACTAACAAAAAAATGGAAGAAATCAATAAATCCCTTAAAGAAAACCAAGAATAAGTAATTAAATAGGTGGAGTGTAGACAAATTTCTAAATAGTCTTATTAAATAAAAAAACCCAGAGCCAAATATAGGGGTGAAAGCCTTAGAGATCAGGGAAATAGGAAAAGCCACCAGCCAACCTTATCTCACCAACTCTGCAGGCAATTGCAAGCTACTTCCTGTCTATCCATGCCTTTAAATACCTTGCTTTTCTGCCCTCTCATTGGCTCTTAGTCCAGCTACCTCACTTCCTTGTCACTGCCTGTCTGTACAGACCTCCAGGTGTCTATGGTTGGTATTGGTATTAAAGGCATGTGTCACCACACTTGGCTCTGTTCCCAATATGACCTTGAACACACAGAGACCTGCCTGCTAAGTGATCAGATTAAGGGTGTGTGCTCTCTGAGTTTGTTTACTTAAAATGGCTGGCCTTTTCCCCTTGATCTCCAGGCAAGCTTTATTTATCAAAGCACAAATAAAATAACACTGCAGTGAAGGAAACATTTCAAGACCTGAAAATTGAAATAGAAACAATGAAGAAAACACAAACTGAGGGAATGCTGGAAATAGAAAATCTGAGTAAGTGAACAGGAACTACAGATGCCAGCATAACCAAAAGAATACAAAAGATGAAGAGAGACTCTTTGGTATGGAGGATACAATAGAGAAAATAGATTCATCAGTCAAAGAAAATACTAAGGCCAAAAATGTCATTGCTCAAAACATCCAGGAAATCTGGGACACCATGAAAAAGCAAACCTAAGAATAATAGGATAGAGTTCCTATTCAATCTCTTATAATTTTTCATGTTTTTTTTATTGACAGATATTATTCAAGTTTTTTGATTTGATTTTGATGATTAGATGTTGAACATTCTTAATGTTTTCACATTTGAGTTTTCTCTGAATTCTCTGTTTTTCTAAAGCCATTTCTCAATTGACTGTTGTCGTTTTGATTTATTTTTGAGTTCTTATATTCTGGATATCAGTCTTCTGTCAATGTGGGGTTGGTGAAGATCTTTTTCCATTCTGTAGGCTGTCGCTTTGACTTGTTGACCGTATCCTTTGATCTACAAAAGCTTCTCAGTTTCAAGAGGTCCCATTGATTGATTGTTTGTCTCAGTGTCTGTGCTACTGGATGTGGAACTAGGGGAACTCTCCTCCACTGCTGGTGGGAATACAAACTTGTACAACCACTTTGGAAATCAATATGGCGCTTTCTTAGAAAATTGGGAATCAATCTCCCCCAAGATCCAGCTATACCACTCCTGGGCATATAAGAAATGCTCAATCATACCACAAGAGCACTTGCTCAGCTATGTTCATATCAGCATTGTTTGTAATAGCCAAAACCTGGAAACAACCTAGATGCCCTTCAACTGAAGAATGGATAAATAAATTGTGGCACATATGCACAATGGAATACTACTCAACAGAGAAAAACAATGTCATCATGAGGTTTGCAGGCAAATGGATGGATCTAGAAAAAAATCATCCTGAGTGAGGTAGCCCAGACTCAGAAAGACAAATATGGTATGTACTCACTCATAGGAAGATGCTAGATGTGGAACAAAGATGACTGAACTGCTACTCACATCACCAGTGAGGCTACCTGAAGAACGGGACCCCAAGAAAGACACGGAGAGATGGATGAGGTCTACATGAACAGCCTGGACATGAGTGGGAGCAATGAAGGGTGAGGGAAAGAGAGTAGAAGATCCTAGCTGGATCAAGAAAAGAGAGGGAGAACAAGGAATTGGAGACCATGGTAAATGACGACCACATGAGAAAAGGAAGAAAAAAAGAGCTGGAGGGGCCCACAGAAATCCACAAAGATACCCCCACAAAAGACTGCTGGCAATGGTCAAGAGACAGCCGGGACTGACCTACTCTGGTGATGGGATGGCCAAACACCCTAATAGCTGTGCCATAAACCCCATCCAAGGACTGAGGAATCTGGCGCAGACATCCACAGCTAGGCCCCTGGTGGAGCGCTGGGAGTCTAATTAGTGAGAAAGAGGAGGGTTTATATGAGTGAGAATGTTGAAACCAAGTTGGATAAAGCACAGGGAAAAATAGCCAAATGAATGGAAACACATGAACTATGAACCAAAGGCTGAGGGGCCCCAACTGGATCAGCCCTCTGAATAGGTGGTGACAGTTGATTGGCTTGATCTGTTTGGGAGGCATCTAGGCAGTGGTACCAGGTCCTGGGCTCCTTGCATGAGTTAGCTGTTTGAAACCTGGAACTTATGCAGGGACGCTTGGCTCAATCTGGGAGGAGGGGACTGGACCTGCCTGGACTGAGTCTATCAGGTCGATCCAGTCCTCAGGGAGGCCTGATCTGAGGATGGAATGGAGTGTGCTGGAAGGGGAGGGCAGAAGGAAGAACAAGGGAATCCGTGCTATTATGTAGACCTGAATAGTATTGTAAAAATAAAATAATAATAATAAAAAATAATAATAATAATAGAACAAAAAAAGAATAATAGGGATAGAGGAAGGAGAAAAATACCAACTCAAAGGCACAGAAAATATATTCAACTAAATCATAGAAGAACATTTCCCCAACATAAAGAAGGAAATGCCTATGAAGATAGAAGAAGGTTACAGAAACACCAAATAGACTGGACCCCGAAAAGAAGTCCCCTTGCCACATAATAATCAAACCACTAAACATACAGAATAAAGAAAAAATATTAAGAGCTGTAAAGGAAAAAAGCCAAGTAACATATAAAGGCAAACCCACTAGAATAACACCTGATTTCTCAATGGAGACTCTGAAAGCCAGAAGGTCCTGGACAGACATTATACGACACTAAGAGATCATGGATGTAAGCCCAAACTATTATACCTAGCAAAACTCTCAATTGCCATAGACTGAGTAAACAAAATATTCCATGATAAAAACAGATTTAAACAATACCTATTCATAAATCCAGCCCTACAGTAAATACTAGAAGGAAAAATTCAACCTAAGGAAGTTAGATGCACCCATGAAAACACAGGCAATAGATAGTCCCAGAACAACAAATCCCAAAGAAGGGAAACACACAACACTACCACCAAAAGATAACAAGAATTAGCAATCACTCGTCATTAATATCCCTTAATATCAATTAATTCAATTTGCCTATTAAATGAAATAGGCTAATAGAATGGATATGAAAACGGAATCCATCTTTTTGATGCATACAGAAAACATACCTCAACTTCAAAGACAGACACTACCTTAGGGTGAAGGGCTGGGAAATGTCTTTCTAGTCAAATGGACTTAAGAAGTAAGCTGGTGTAGCTATCCTAATATCTAACAGAATAGATTTCAAACTAAATTAATCAAGAGAGATCAAGAAGGACTTTATATACACATCACAGGAAAAATCTACCAAGATGAAGTCTCAATTCTGAACATTTATGCCCCAAATACAAGAGCACCAACATATGTAAAAGAAACATTACTAAAGCTTAAATCGCATATCACTAATTGGGAGACTTCAACTCCCCACTCTCACCAATGGACAGGTCTCCTAGACAGGAACTTAACAGAGAAATAGGGGAACTAACAGACATTATGACTCAAATGGACTTAATAGACATCTACAGAACATTCACCCAAATACAAGAGAATGTACCTTCTTATCAGCACCCCATGGAACTTGCTCTAAAATTGACTACATACACTGTCAACAAAGCAAGAGAATCCACAAGGACAACCCCAGATTAAACTACTAGCAACAGTGGTGAGGGTACCTGAACTGGCCTACCCTGGTAATCAGATTGATGACTACCCCAACTGTCATCATAGAGCCTTCATCCAGTAACTGATGGAAGCAGATGCAGAGATCCACAACCATGCACCAGACTGAGCTCTGAGAGTCTAGTGGAAGAGAGGGAAGAGGGATTGTATGAGCAGGGTGGGGTGTGGGGTGGGGGGGTGAAAAGGTGTGGGTGGGCTGGGTCAAGATGGAGAAATCTACAGAGACAACTGAACCAAGCTCAGTGGAACTCAGGAACTTTAGATCAACAGCTGTGGAATCTGCATAGGACCAGACTAGACTCTCTGCATACAGGAGACAGTTGTGTAGATGGATCTGTTTGACAGGCCCCTGGCAGTGTGATCAAGATCTATCCCTGTGCATGAGCTGACTTTCTGGATCCCATTTCCTATGGTCAGACACCTTGCTTACCCCTGATCTATATGGAAGGGACTTCGTCCTGCCTCAACTGAATGTACCAGGCTTAGCTCTCCCTGCATGGGAGAACTTACCCTGTTGGAGGAGGTGATGGAGGGTAAGTGGGAGAAATTATGGGGGCAGGAAATCTGTGGTTAGCATGTAAAATGAATAAAAACAAGGAAAAAAAAGAAGAAAAGTACTATATTATTTCCTATACTTCATTAACAGTGCGTAAAAGAGGCTGTGGACAGAGTTCTTTATAGATTCTTGTTTCTGTTAAGGGTCATAAGGAAAGAAAACAATTGGATTACTATGATGTTAAAGCCAATAATTATATAGTTTGGTTTTCTTGGTTCTCATGCCTTTATTCCCCAGAATTTTATTGTTGTATACAGTGCAGCATCAGATACTTTTCACATGACACACTTCTAACATCTTCACAGGACACACCTTAGGCCAAGAGCGTGGACCAAAGACAATTAGGTTTTAGTGAGGAATCGGAGGGAAAGGAGGTGTTGAAATAGATATCAAGTAATATATTGCATGTGCTACTGAGCTAGACTTGCCAAGGGTCTGCCAGCCTTTGAAACATACGTTTTCCCTCTCTGTAATGTAGAAATGAATTAGAACATCAGAATGTACTGAGTATGTTCTAATTTGTTGATCTTGCAGGTACTTATATTAAACAAAAGCCTAATATGAAGTACCTGGGTAGATTAGCAACTTTGTAAATAGAATTTCAGCAAGGCATTTGGGAAAGATACAAATAAGATAGTGTGGGAAGGCTTTTTGTACTGAGTCTAGTCTCTAACCATTTACCAGATGGGAGAGAAATGTCTACCTCTTCTGATAAATTATGAATTGTAAAAGCCATTTCATCTCTAATTGTGCATAATGAAGGGACACTCAATCTTATAAATAAAAATATATAAAAATGCTTTTCATGTTTTGGGACTGGGATGGTATCGAAATTTAAGGAATAATGTTTGCATTCTTGAAGGCACCTGTTACACTAATACTTATGGAATGAAAGATTTCTCTTGTCATTTATTTGTCTAGCTCACACTTGGTAGGCTTTAAAAAAGACTAGAGTTATGAACTATTAATTAATAGTTACTAAATAGAGTCATAAATCTATTTCTTTTTTTTTTTAAAGATTTATTTATTTATTATATATACAGCATGTATGACTGCATGCCAGAAGAGGGCACCAGATCTCATTACAGATGGTTGTGAGCCACCATGTGGTTGCTGGGGATTGAACTCAGGACCTCTGGAAGAGCAGTCAGTGCTCTCAACCTCTGAGCCATCTCTCCAGCCCATAAATCTATTTCTTATCTGATCCTCATTTCTCACACTTAAAACATTTACTTAAGTTTTCATGGTCTGCTCAGGAGGTAAAATGACTCACGACTGAATCTGGTGACCTGAGTTCCATCACTAGGAGCTGCATTTTAAAAACAGAACAGTCTCCTGCAAGTTTCTGTTTGACCTAGATACAGGTGGTGTATGTAGTACGTGCACATTCATACACCTATGTGGGCGTATACACACATACATATGCACATATACCCACATGTATGTGTATATATATACTAAATAGATAAAATTTAAACAAAATATAAATACACAGTTTCCACAGTTAGTACAAAGAACAACAGAATTATATAGTATTTTGTGATAATTACACTCTTCTTGAGTGTAATTATCAGCAATGTGCTGAATATGTAGTAGATCTATTCTCAAATTCTGAGAATAGCATCACCACAATGACTATCATCATGTGTTGTGTTGTTTAAAGATCTCAGCCTTCTGAGGAGGACTCTTACTGACCATACAACATTTCATATAACAACATTCTGATTGCTTTTAAAAAAATAATAATTGAAATTAATTTTACATATCAGCCATGGATTCCCCTGCCCCCCTTCCCCTATTCCCATCTCTTCCAGGGCAAGGACTCCCCTTGGGATTCAGCTCAGCCTGGTAGATTCAGTGGAGGCAGGTCCAGTCCCCTCCTCCCTTCACCCAGGCTGGGCAAAGTGTCCCTGTATATGAGCTATGGACTGAAGTCTGAATTTCTTCTCTCAAAATGGAGTTGGTGTGACTTCTAGATTTTAATTTTGACGTATGTGGAGGTGAAGGAATGGTTATAGAAGAGAAAGCTAGTCCAGGGTCTACCAGTGTAGGATGAGGAAAGGTCATATGGGAAGTCTGAGGAACAGAAAAAATGGTTAACAGGAGCCATGAAAGAGGAAGGTGGGACAAAGTGAGAGAAGAGAACGGCTGGAAGGAGAAAGGGATTGGTAACAGAAAATGAAAATGTGGATCAATAAAAAAAGAGATGGTTCATTTGGTAAAATGTTCCTCTCAGATTCCTGATGGGCATAAGTGTGGTCCCTTAGACTTTAAAAGTCAGGTATAGTGTCTGTGCATGTAGCCTCGTGATGCAGAATGCAGAGAAAGGAGAATCTCTTTGGCTCCATGACTAGCCAATCTGGCATAATCTGTGAGTTCCAGTTTCCCATGAGACAGCCAGTCTCAAAAATTAATGGTGAACACTTCCTAAGGACTTCAGAAGTTGACATGTAGCCATCACATGCACAAACATACGCCAACAGCTTCCCCATACACATAAACACACATACACATGACAAAGCAGGCATGGAAATTTCACAGTTGAACCCATTATATAATACGTTAATATGGAAAGAATAATAATAACAACAAAAATAAACATAAAAAACACAATCAGTTTATCATTCCTCTTCACTTCTGGCTAACATTTTTTCCTTCTGTACTGGATAGATAGCTCCTAGGGTGTAATTTTGCCACCAAGTCTGACAAAGAACACTAACTCCCATAACTTCTCCTCCTCTGCCCTCGGTCATGTATGATCACACACACATACACATGTGCACATGCACACATACACATACACACAAATTATAAATAGAAATTTTTAATTTTAGTTCTTAATCTATGAGTTTATGACAACCGTAATTAGGCTACATTTAAATAGAAAACTCATTACTTTGATATTTGAGCTAATTAAATCCATGTTTTCATGTTCTTACCGAAAACTTATTATTTGTCATGGCTGAGTCCAACAGCTAAACCTGGACACACATAAATGATGCACTTATGAGGATGTTGCAGAAATTTGCTATTCCATAGAGTGCTGAGTTCCTTTAAGCAAGCTATCATGCTTCTGGACACATTATTGCTGCCTTCTCCACAGAGTTTTCTCAAGTAGTCTTTTTATAAAAAGTACTTTTCTTGCCGGGCGGTGGTGGGGCACGCCTTTAATCCCAGCACTCAGGAGGCAGAGCCAGGCGGATCTCTGTGAGTTCGAGGCCAGCTGGACTACCAAGTGAGCTCCAAGAAAGGCGCAAAGCTATGCAGAGAAACCCTGTCTCGAAAAACCAAAAAAAAAGTACTTTTCTTAATAATAACCTTTTTTGTATGTATTTTAAAGATCTAAAGTTGTAAATCAGTCATTTAAACATTATCCCCATATAATCTAACTAATGAATCCAGCCTTCTGACTTTTCGTTTATTCTGTCTCCTAGGCATCATGGCCTACTGGTACTGGTGTTGCACATCTCCTGGTGTAAATAAGAATCAAGCCAACCTACGTTAAAAAGGTGGACATTTAAAAAGCATGTCCTTGACTTTGAATACAAATGACTAATTATCAGGAGTAGAAACCAAAAGAGAAAAGAATGAGTAATTATCTCATGCAAATAAATCAACATAAAGAGAACTTACTTTTTTTTGGAAATACTGAAATTTCATAATTTCTGTATTTAATTTCTATAACTATTTGGACAAAGGCAAGTTTTTGTTCTATTTTGTTTTGTTTTGGTTTTTTTTTATAAATGAATTATTCATTTCTGACCAAACCTACATATGGTACTAATTTAGATCTTAAACCACATCCAAAAGTGTGTCTTGAAAATGCATTATTAATGTTGACAGAGAACATTCATCAGTGGGGGAAGACAGAGTTAAGCAACAGAGATAAAAATCTGAAAAAGCTCTAGGAAGCTTTGAGAATATGCAGAGAGAAACAAATGCATGGAATGCATTGATTAAAAGTAAACTGAAATTATTTTATTCAATTCAAAAGATTCATAATTAGATCATTTATCTGAATATCAAAGTGATATTAAAATAAACTAGTTTAAAATAGAATAAAGATTTTGAAGCTCTTAATTAAAAAGTTAAACTTTCTAAATAGTTTCTCCTTGTTACAGAATACTTGCTTAACATTTATGAAATGAGAAAATTGTTCTGTGTGAGGGCATTTAAATTTGCACCTGTGAATCACCTGATGATGTTACTTTTCAAAAGCCTGCTTACCAACTGCATGAGTGGACTATTCATTTGCTGACTTTTAAGAAAAATGTGAGTTTTAGAAGTGTGTTATAGTTAGAACACTAAATATTTAAATAGGATCATAAATATTTAATTTGGAAAAGTTGTTTTAGAACCTGGGAACCATTAATAGATTTCTAAAATGTAGTAGATGAAAGAAGGAAAGTTTTAGAAAATCGGGGAAGAAGGAAGAAAGGAAGGGAAAGAAAGTAGAAAGGAGGAACAAAGGGAAAGAAGTAAGAAAGAGGAAAGGGAAGAAGAGGGGGAAGTGAGAGAGAGAAAGGAAGAAGAAAAGAAGGTGGAATGGAGGGATAGAAGAAAGCATAAAGGGAGAAGGGTAGAAAAAAGGAGGATAAGAGGATGGACAGAAGAAAGAAAAAAAGGAGGGAAATAAAGGGAGATGGGGAAGAAAAAAGTGCAGAGGAAGAAATGGAGGGAGGGGTGAGGAAGGGAGGAAGGGAGGGCTTTATGGTACTAATGGTGGTAAAGTGTTTCTGTAAGTGTATACTCTCATTTGAAAATAGAACCAATGCCGTTGTTTAATTGCAGGATGGTATCCTAGATCACAAAACCGTAGAAGACAAAAGCCCCACATAGACGCGCTTTTCAGGGTGGGGCTGTCAAGAGGACACCTAGAACTCACAGCTCCTTTTTAGACATCTACTGTCCATTGATTTGTGTTTTGAAAGGATACAGATGGCTCTGTTTAGATTTTTTTTTTTTTTTTTTTTTTTTTTTTTTTTTTTTTTTTTTTTTTTTTTTTTTTTTTTTTTTTTTTTTGTTTTTGATATATCATAAAAAAAAAAAAAAAAAAAAAAAAAAAAAAAAAAAAAAAAAAAAAAAAAAAAAAAAAAAAAAAAAAAAAAAAAAAAAAAAAAAAAAAAAAAAATAAATAGTGATACTGAGATTCTAAGGATCAGTCCAATGTACTTTATACTAAAGTGTGCAGTGAGTCCTGGAAGTTTTCTGATAATTGAGCAAAATGTCTGTTCTTCAGAAGTCTCCAGTCTGTGACAGCAACATGGACATGGGCCAACACTCAAGACAACACAGTGCTACAGTGATCATTATGAAGAAGACACAATGCAGAAGGAAGAGGAAACTTACAACACTATTTGATGAGGTAAATTGTGGTTCCTTCAAGGAAGTGACATATGAGCTGAACTTGATCATGACAATGGGCTTCCTTAGGTGTCAAAAGACTGAATCAAAAAGTATTTCAGACAAGTAGTACAAAGATAAGCACAGAGACAGAGCCAGCAAATTAGAAGTGAGCTTTGGCCCAGGGCCTGTAAGTTCCTAAGGTTGCTTTGTTCTGCACTTCTGTGTGGGATGCCCTGTCTGAGGAGTTCCACAGTGATGGGTAAAAAGTGACATCTCAGAATTTTTAACTTCCAATTTCAACTCATATGGCTAACAGACTTTCCCATTTGTGTGCCTAAAACATACATAACAGTGAAGTTACAGTTCATTCTGAAATAAAGTAAAAGCAGTCAACTTTGGAGTCAACGGTAGCATAAATCTAAGGGGGCCTATGTGCCATTCTCCCATTTTAGAACTGAAGCCTACAGTTCATTTGAAGTGTCTATAATCTAGGAAGCCTGGTATCACAAAGCAAAGATGGGATCACCAACAGAAGACGAGTTCTAGCACCTAAGCAACTGCTCTGGTTGGCCTCATTCCTCTCACCTTTTTAAACCATCAACTTGCTTGGGTATGGCCTTTGTCTCTACTGTGACTTCTGCAGACCATCTTCAGTCTGCTTCTAGTAGCTCTTGAAAATGTTGACGAATATTGTCAAGTTGCTCCCTATGGGTGAAAGACCAATTTCTGACTCTTTCATTATTCCAAGTCAACCTTCTCTTTCTCACTGCAGTCTCAATTTCCTACTGTGACCAGGTGCTTACTACTCAGCCCACTGTGACCTGATAGCTATCTCTCTAAATTGTGCTTAGTGTCACCTGCCATTCAATGACTATATCCAAAAGGTAGCATCCAGTAGATCCCAGAGTTTATTCATTGTAAATTGACCAAAACCAAATTGCTGTTGGTTTACATCATCTTTTTATTCTTTCTGAGCTGAGTGACTCCTTTCTCTGCACCTGTCAACAGGACAGGAGTTGAGAAGAAAGTCAAGTGTTAGCTATTTTCTGTAAATATCCTCATCCTTTAACTTGGTCTCAGTCTCTGTACCTCTCTTCCACTTTCCTGGCTTATTTTGTTTCCTTCAAGATCTTGACAACAAAATGATGTAGTAAAATGATGAAGAAAAAAAAAAACTCCTTTCAGCTTTCCTATACAATTTTCCTAGAAAAGTGCTAACGGAAGTGATCATTTCTAATTTGGTTAAACTTATTGACCAACATTAAGGAATTCCCTTTCATGTCAAAATCCTGTAGCAGCCATGAAAATTTGTATTAAGCATTGATTCTTCCCAGTTTATACACCCATAATCCTTACACTAGGAAAATTATCCATGAAGATACATGTGTGTTTTTCTAGCTACTTTTCTGATATGTGTTGGTATGTGAAATACCATGAGCCAATACATAAAGTAGAAAACTTCTGGGAATTCAGAGAAAAATAGCAACTAGTAACCACTTGTTATGCTGAATTCTAGCAACTTCTTTCTTATCTACCTCTCAATCATGTGTCTGCTTCCTTGGAGAGAAATGCTTTTCTCTCTATGACAGATTTATACATATCTAGTAGAATAGGCTCAAGTGTTACCAACATAAAAAACAAGTTTGTCCATTACACGAGGTAGAAAGAAAATGTTGTTTTGTAGACAAAGGAGGGTGGACATGAGCCTAAAAGAACATGTTTAAAAGCTACAAGGTAGTTGGCTAGGTGACAATTTTCAGTCATAAAAACAAAGATGTATTTCCCCAGTGGATCACTTAGTTCAACATGGGTTGAAACATGAGACCTTGCGCTTACATTCCCAGTGGTCTCTATCACATCCCCAAGAATAAAACAAAGGGCAAACAGTTTCTTCCCCTCTCTCTGAAGAAGGAAGGTCAAAAACAGCATGTAGCAGAGTCCTATGAACTTTAAGAATCACCATTTGAGGATTTTTTTTTCTATTCCATAAATTCCTTTGTGAACACAGTAAAACAAAAACAAACAAACGAAAAACAATTGGTTCTTTGGACTTTGTCTCAGATGATACAAAAGGATCTGTGCCATGGTTCAAATGAGAATATCCCCATCTATCTGAATGGTGAGTCACCTTGTGGACTCACCTGTGGAAATGTTTGAAAATGATTAGTAGGTGTGGCATTGTTGGTACAGGCATAGCCTTGTGGAGGATCTGTGTCACTTTTTTGAGGTTTCAAAAGTTCATGTTGGCTGACGTCTCTCTCTGGCTGCTGCCTGTGATCAGGATGTAAAGTTATCAGATGCTGCCCCATTGCCATGCCTGTCTGCTTTCCGCTGTGATGATGATGGGATAACGCTCAAAAAACTGTGCAGAAGCCACTAATTAAATGCTTTCTTTTGTAAGAGTCTCCTTGGTCATGGTCTCTCTTTACAGCAATAAAACAGTAACTAAGACAATGTGTGAAAATAATCTGTAAATGACTCAGAAACATCAAATTTTCCTTTCAGATAATGTAAAGAAATATTTGTATTAACACTACATTGTCTTCCACCATTCTATACTTACTTGCTGATATCTCTAATAAAAAAAGAAACTGCTGCATGTTTTCCTATTAAATATTTTTCTCTAAATAAATGACTTAGGAAATTACAAAAGTAGGTACCTATTTTTTGAGTCATAACTTATTTGCATTGTTACTATATATTGGAAATATTTACTAAATCGTTGAATAATAGAATACATAGAACATGTATTCAAGTACAATTTAATTTCTTGGAAATACTCTAAAATGCCACCAAATAAGAATAAAATTGTCATCATATATTTTTACAACCTATCTTTTTTTAACCATAAAATGTAATTTTATGCTAAATTTGTAGGTAACTTATTTTTTATATCAATATGTTTATATTATATAAATTTATAACATATATTAAATTTTTTATAAAGCTAAAAAAAAAAAACCAACCAAACAAACCTGGCATCCATTAACCATGTGACATTCAATAGGATTGAGATATAATATAGGCTCACATCTGACAGTGTGAGTGGCCAGATGCAGAAAAAATAACATCGTTACTTTTGTATTTTTAGTAGCAAGAATGAGGAAGTTCAATAAGGTGATCAAATTAGCCCTAACCAGACAGATGACTTTACAAATAAAATAGTCACTGCAACAAAGTAACTAAAAATGATGAAAGTAAGACTATTGTTGCAATGTTTTCTGTCTTCATATTGTTTCTATTTCATATTCAAGTTAAAAAGACTAGCTTATTTTAAGAAGTCTAGAAATCAAGTTGGGAACAAATTTCCCACCTGTCAAGTTGTTTTGTATAAAATTCCTATTAGAACACCCATTGTTATGACAGAGTAGTGAGGTCTAAATATTATCATTAAATTTATTGCTTATCACAAAATTTTAAAGTATAGTTATATGTATAACAGAAACATTAAGTGGATAAAAGAAGTATATTAATGAAATCCTGTTTTAAAATAACTGGATTTGCTCCTTAGGGGAAAAAAAGTCATTGATTTTGCTACATACAGATTATAAGTAAATGTGTGCTACTCACCCTGCCGTCCTAATCACTATCGTCAGGAAGTCAATTTGAGATCACAGGTCACAGCCTTAAATTCAAATGTGGCATTGGGAATTCAATCAATATCTGTGTGTTCATTGAAGAAGGAATATACTGAAGCAAGAAAACCTATGCATTTTAGTAATTTGTTGATATGATGTAGCTTGAATTATTCTTAAATGGGCTCCAGCAAACACACTATTTGGGATGTATCCATTTTAAAACAGTCTGTGTTCCACATAAGATTTTGTACAGTCCGTTATTGTCATTTTAGTTTCGACGAATCTACATAAACCTCATCTTAGACAGTCACTTCAAACTCCCTCAAGGCCAAACCCTGTGGATTTTTATATTTCTGTTTTCCTGTACACTCATGTATTATTTGCTACTTTCCCTGATACCTTCTTTCTTGGATTTATATATTCTGTCAGAGACTAAAGTGATTTATAGAAATGTGTCCCTGTGCTTAGGATTTACCAAGAATATATACAGCTTTTGCCGTATTGGAATCTATTCTGTAACAAAGGTAAACCTAAAGTGAAAAAAAAAATATTGTGAATCTGCTATGTTCCTCTAGTGTAACTCCTTCTCAAATATTAAGAATCAAAGAATTTCATATAAATAAAAATGAAGCATACAGATTATTAATGAGTTAGACCAAGGTATGGCATACTACGTCTGTGGGCTACATTTAGTCTTTTGCCTATTTTTGTAGCAAACGTGACTTATAAAATTATTATTTGCATAGTGTCTTTGGCTGTTTTTGCATGGCAAGGGCAGAGCTGAGCAGTTGCCACAGAGACCATATGCTTTGCAAAAATCTAAAATATTTGCTGTCAAGCTATGTGCAGAAACAGTCCCTAGGCCCCAAGGTGAGAGGATTAATTAACTGACCTAAAAAAGAGACCATTTATCTCCCCTGATAAAGAAAAAAGGCATCACTATGGTAAAGGCTTATGCCAATGTGCTGAACTATAATCTTCTAGAAATGCTTATTTAGACACGACCTTCAGAATTGGCACATTGCTTCAAGAAAAATTGTGTTGATCCAGCAAAACTGGTCACACAGGAAGAGTCTCTAAGACTTCATACTCTTCCCGGCACAGCTCTAACCTCAAGAGAACTCAGGTATAAAGAGCTGCACCTGAAATAAAGTTTGTTGCTGTTTTATTTGTTTGCTTCTTTTGTTGAACTAGGACCTAAAGAGTAAAGGAAAGACTGTGTCCCACATTACTACATTGTATTATGTCCCGGGAAACTGGCTCTTCTTGATAGCATGTGTATTAAAAGGCAAGCTATGCACAGGAACATGTATGTATCTGTAGCCCCATCTTTGGGGAAGGTGAAGTAGGAAGATGGAACAAACTGAGGTATTTGGGACCATCTAGATAAGATATAGGTAGACTCCTATCTCAATAATAATAATAATAGACAGGAAGGAGGGATGAAAGAAAGGAGGGAGAAAGATGGGGGAAAAGGAAGGGAGGAAGGTAAGGGGGGGATATTGAAGTAACAGTGACTGTTGATCTAGATCATCTAATGTATGCAGTATAAGAAATGCCACAAAACTTTATATATTGTCTATGTAGGTTTGGCATCCTTATAATGTAAGGATTTTAACGTAATGAGCTCAGACTGACACCAAGAAAATTGAAGAGTCACAACACAATCTTGAATAGTTCAAGTTACATATAAGGACATATGCAATAATCAAGTGCCCCCTCCAAGTTCTGTGTAACCATGTTCGGGTTGAAACACTCATTTTCATTCAGTATCTGCGATTAGATATTCCAGATCATTACAAACTAGATATTTTATGTCATCTAACAGCATAATTCTTGGTGAGGTTTCTATAGTTGAGTTTATCTGGTCAATAGGTACACTCCCTATTAAACATTTATAGAGGGCTTGGTGTTAAAGCAACTGCCAAATATTGTTTATGTTTTATGTAATTACATATTTATCAAAACTTGTATTTTGAAAAACTAAGGTCAAAGTGGTTATTTGAAAAATTACAATAATTGACATTATAAAACAGCCATCATATTTTTCAGGGATCAGTGAACACATTTCTGAAATATTTTAAGTCCATAATTAATTTCAGGCTAAATTATTTTTATTTATGAAAAGATATTTGAGAGTTTTTTTAAAGCAATTGACATGAAGATGCATAAATATTAGAAGCAAGAAATTCCGTGTCATTTACAGTTTTTTTCCACATACAACTGACTATGGTCCATGAACAGTCAGAAAGAAACTTAGCTGTATATGAAATACATGCCACTTCAAAGGTCCTTTCAAAGCTGAAAAATTTCAGGATTGATCCTTAATGATCTGACCTACATATTTCCTGTTGATTGAAGCTTGTTACGTAGAAACTCATACTTGAGTCTCTCTCCACAGAACAGTTCATCACGCTGTAGGAAAATGATATGTCTCTAATTAAGAACTGGGTAAAATGTTCTATTATTATTCTGCATTGCATATTTTAAATGTGGTTCTTAGTTTGTATGATTCCAAATATACAAATTTAAGTTACAATAATAGTTGTATTTATCAATTTGATTGTGCTAAGGGATCCTAAATAGCTGATATAACACCATTCTGAGTGTGTCTGTGGAAAAAGTTAGGATTTGAATCAATACACTGAGCAATGAGTTTGCAGTCTACCATGTGTATATGCATAACACCTATAATCCACCAAAGTCCAAGGAGTAAGAAAACACAGGAAAGGCAAATTCTCCAATTCTTCCCTTGAGCTGGGGTATCTGTCTTCTCCTTTCATAAAATGTGGAAGCTTCTGCACTTGGACCTTTGGTCAGTGCACCATCACACTGTTGTCCTTTCTGGCTTTCCGCAGATCAGGGGATTTCTCTGCATACATAACCACACTGTCCAAATCCTATGGTCGATGCTGCCACCATCTCACCTTTATGCTCTGTTTCTCTGAAGACTTCATACAGAAAATATCCCCAGTCCACAGTAACATAATTCAAATTTTGCCACTGCTATATCTTTACTTGAATTAAACCCATGAAGTGCAAAGCTCATTGCTATTTCTCATTCTGCTGGTCAGTACAGAAGTAACAAATATGTTTCCTGGTAAATGACAGCCCTGTCTATTTCTCCAAAGTCTGTCTGTTACTTCACATAAGGAGAACACCTGATATATTTGTGTTGAGACCTTTTCTTTCTCCAATAATTCTGCTTACAATTTTACAAAAGTGGATAATTGGTAGAGAATATTGGTTACCAAAGGTGAAATCAATAAATAAATTGATGAGACTGAGAGTGAAATTCAAATTATACACAGAGTTTAAGAAGCATCTGCTCTGTGTGTGTGTGTGTGTGTGTGTGTGTGTGTGTGTGTGTGTGTGTTTTGACACTGTAGTGCTCTGAGGGACTCTGAAAGCACACAGAGGGGAACTAAGTCAAGAAAAACTCATTGACATACAGAATGACTTATGAAATGATGATGATAGTGCCCAAGGTAAAGAGTTTCTGAATTCTGAGACATTTCATCACATTGAAAACACAAAGACTGGATGCTGAAGATTAATATGCACTAGGAAAATAGTAGGGAAATTTGCAGGAGCAGAGCAGTATGTCTTTGGCATGCATACCATCATGTACAATTAGAAGAAAATGCAAGGAATTTCAATTCACTATCACCAAGTATTTTTTTAAATAAAGGCATTAATATTTCATTCTTAATACCTCTGATGTTCTAAATTTACATTATCAAATAAATATTATTTAATTATTTTCAAATATTTCTAATTACTTATAAGAGACAATATGAGAACTTGGAATGTCTTGACCAAAGTCTTCAAGGATGACAAAAATCCCACCATTAACCTTGAAAATCCTTGCACAGTTTCATTCCCCCCTCAATTTTCCAGTTCTGTTCCACTACAGAGGGCACAGGTAGCCTCTATTGGTTTCTGTTTGAATTGGGCTGCTATAGACCAACCACCAAAGCTCAACACACACACTAGTTGTAAATCATTGTAGATCACTGTAAAGGTGGGAGGTATTGAGAGCTTCTGGCTAAATTTGAGCTTTTACTCATTTTCACAAAGCCCTCAACTTTCTGCGCTATAATATCTGTCTAAGGAGCGGCATTTTTTTTTTTTTATCTTGAGCCAACATTGAAAGCTGGAAGATCATTGGGATAGCTTTAAAATACCATCATTCAAATAACAGTTGCATTTTCAGGCTCAGGGTTAGAAAACCAGACACCAACAACAAACACAGAAGTGCAGACGACACTTGACTTAATGACATCGCTTCATGTCAATACTTATCAAATAGTGATAGCTTTATTTATTTTATTAGGGACTTCTGTTGTATAACTCACAGTGACGATCCTAATTTGTTTTCCCAATAAGAGTGTTGACGACTTCTTTTTTTTTCTCCTCATGTACACCAGCACTTTTTATACTCAGTATTTTGAGACTAACTGTCATTTGTGGTGAGCGAATTTCTTATCGAGGTTAGGACTCCCGTGGTTATTAGTGCTCCAGAGCTTCATTCTTTTATCATCAGTTGTATGTGTTTAGATTGTTTGCCTATTATATGATGTTTTTAATGTAATTAATCTAGGTGTGTATGTGAACCTGGTGTATACTTATCTGTGCAAGTGCTTGCACAGCAGTGCATGTGTGGAGTCCAGATGTGATCATCTGTTACACCATCTGTTGTTCTCTATCTTATTTTTGGAGACAACTTCTCTCACTGAACTAAAACACACTATTTTTGGGTAGATTGTGTGTCCTGCCAGTCCAAAGTCTCTGCCTATCTCTGTTCCTCCAAGTACTAAGGCTGCAGATGTGGGCGGCTAGGCCCAGGTTTTATGTGAGTTCTGGAGATCTAAACTCAAGCTAATCCACCTAGCCATCTTGCCAGCCTTAACACTGAGTTTTGTAGGCTTTTCAGTCTAACGTGATTTTTTTTTTATTATTTTTATATTGTTTTCTATGTTTTGGGGTTCATCTAAAATGTCTTACCCATATCAATATTTTGAAGCATTTTCCTCATTTTTTAAAAACCATTTTATAAAATTTATAAACAGAGGCATGTTTTCTGCTTGTGAGCCATATACTTAGTCATATTTTACATGTTCTCCTCATAGAGAGTCTTATTTATTTCAAGCTCGCTTTAAACTGGCTATGTAGCCAATGGCGACCTAGAGCCTTTAGTGTTACTTCCTCTGTCCTGTGTAAATAGCATTAAGTAGCAGGCATTTACCACCAGGCGCAGTTTAGGTGACACTAGGCATCAAGGCTTTCTGCCTACTAGGTGAGCACTCTGCCAACTGAAGTACACCCCTAATCCATCTAGTATCTAGCCCTTTTGGGGGGGTTGATTTTTGCATGACTGATAAGTGATGGGGGATTTTCTTGCTTATCAATGTGGCTATTCCATTTTCCAGCAAAAGTTGCCCTTTACCTAATGCCTGTGCTTATAAGGCATTTTTTTGTTGTTGTTGTTGTTGAATTGGCAGCAAATGTGTGGCTTCTCCTCTAGTTCTTTATTCTACTTCATTGACTTCTGTGTATTGCTATGACAACATCGCAATAGCTTTTCTTATTTTGAAATGAGATGTTTCCTATTTGGAACTATCTATTTTATTCCTCTTGATTTTTTTTTTTAAAAACTGCTTTGACTATCAGCTATTTTGTTGATAATTTTTATATTTAGGTTTATGGTTTCATATTCATGTTGGGGAGATACGCTTTTCTACTTCTATTAAAAATATTGGTGATTTGATTGAGATCACATAGAAGTTGCTGATGATTTTGTGTAGTGTGATGGTTTATTTCTATTGATTCTCAGGACCAAGAATTACCTAGGAAAAGGCCTCTGGGTGTGCCATCCTCATAGGCAGGATAAGGTTAATTGAGGTAGAAAGCCACCCTAAAATTAAACAGCACCATTTCATGAGCTTGGTCCTGAACTGTATAAGGAAAGGGGAACCAAGGACAGAGGTTCATTGTTTTCTTCTTCCTGACTAAAGAAACAATATAAACAGTTATATCGAATACCTGCAGACATGACTTCTATGATAAACTGAACTCAAGAACTTGTGCCAAAAGAAAGCTTTTTCTCCTAAGTTGTTTTTGTCAGGGTACTTTATCACAGTAACAGGAGAAGTGACTAATACAGGCAGCATGGACATTTTAACTATAGTGACATTTTTTCCATCCAAGAACATGTGGTATCCTTCCTATTTACCACAGCACTCTTCAAAATAGCTGCTGTGTAGCAATTTCCTCTGAGATGTAGCATTCTCTTGGAGAGGAGGCCATAAGATACAAGATGTCCTACCAAGGAGAGATGAAACACTCCACCTGTAAGGAGAGCCCCATTCACTCAGGAATAAACAAGGCAATCACTTCAGGAAGCTCTGAAACTGACCAGGTTCTCTAGGCCCTTAGCTCACAGGGCATATAAAAAAAGCTTAAGTACTTTTAGGAGACTCCCAAACCAGTCAAGCTGCTGGAAAAGAAGCAGAGAGACCAAGTGCCTGGAAAGGACACTCTCTAACCTGGTGAGCAGCCTGCACATTAGACAGTGTGTTTCAGATTTCCAGCCTTCATGAGCTGCTACATGTATGCTCTGCTGATGCAGCTAGACTTGAGTCATTTCCACTCCCATAAATAATCTCATCCATTCTCCTTTCAGTAAGGCAATAAGACTAATTGGATCAGCATGTTACACTTTGGTGGAATCCTTATGTTGGTCTGCTGTTGATTCTGTATTTGGGGTGAGCAGACGTTTGTTCACATCTTGAGGAATAGTGTCACCAAACAAGAACTAAGAAGACACGGATTGACATACCTCTTAACTGATGAATGTATGAATGTTGTAAATATACACAATTCAGTTGTATCTAGCTGTAAAATGAATAAGGCATTCCTTTATTTGCAATAGTGTGGGTAGACCTGGAAAGTAAGATCATTACAATAGGCCAGATATAAAATGACATGCATAGCATGAGCTCACTAGTATGAGAGATATGAGGTCTCAGCAATATGACTATTGAAAAGTTTATTTCATAGAAATTGAGAGTAGAATAGTCATTATCAGAGGCTAAGGATAGAGAAGAATAAGGCAAGGTTGATCAATAGATATTAAAATGCAGTAATATAAAGAGTTGAAAATTATCTAAACACTATTGTAAAATTATATATTAAAACTATGTATGGCATGTATTATTAAATTACTTTGAGTTTCATTTTTAATTAAATTCTAATTTAGAAAACATTGGAATCCAAGTGTGTATATTATTTTCATACTAAATGTTTTGCCCCAGAATTTATTCAAGTCTGATTTTCTCCTTTCAAATTCATCATTTTATGGTCTTTCTCCTTTTATTTCTTTTCATTCTGTACATACAATTTTCCTTAGAGTACATCAGTCACCTTATGATTTTTAACACAAATTGTGCTTTTGAGAAAATGTGCATTTAATATCATCAGCATGTTACAAACCCTACATCAAGATATATATATATATTTTTTTTTAAATCAGCCTGAACTGATTATTTCTCATACTTTCTCTCTCTTAATGTGTATCATCAACACTCACAAAACAGTATGTTAACTAATGTATGTGAATGAATGTCTGCCTTTGTACATGACCTTCATTTGATTGCTCCCCATGTTTCCACATCCCTAGAATTATGTATAGTAAATGAAACTCATTTCCCAGCATTAATTCCTTGATACTTAAATAATTCTCTTGATACACAGGTTAGAATGAGTTTAATTGCATTTATCAATCTAGGTCCAGTTCACCAGTCTCCAAATCATACAAACATAATTGGCTTCTGGGAACATATACAATATTAATTCAAACAATCCACTCCACATGTTGGCAGTAAATTGTGCTTTTAATTTGTTAATTGAAAGGATAAAAGAATGAAAAATACAAACTCTGAAAAGATAACTCTGAGAAACATTTAAATGTAGGGAACATTATAATGTATGACTATATATTCTAGGAAAACATATACCATTTATTTGCAACTGCAATTTTAAAGCAAGGACACCCTCTATAAAAAAAAGAAGTAAAAGATAATTGGAATTAACCTAGAAAGAGTTGCATTCTCTACCTTAGTTCATGTTTCTCTGGGCCTCTCAATGTGTGAAAACGAAGAGGTTGGCTTTGATGATATGTTCAGTTGCTAAATACATAGAATTCTTTCAACCACTTCTTCCTCTTATCCTAGCTTCCCACATACTACTCTAAGCACTGCTTATTTTGATAGTTTCCTTCAAATAAAATCTAAACCAAAATGATTAGGCAATATGCCTCTACCTCATTTCTCCGTTTTAATGCATTCAGTAAAAGAAACTGCTTTTAATCTAACAGTCTTCATTGGGTCGCATTCTATTAGAGGAAATTGGGCTAGAATTGATCTGAGTAGTGAAATTTATCATTACACACAGAAGACGGACAATGAAATGTGATTAGGCTACATGTGCCCATCATTGCTGTTCTCAAGAGTGAGCCTTGAACAGAGGAACTTGAATTCAATGAATCAATAAAAGTAAAAGCAAAATTGGAGGGCTGTCAAATCAACTTAATTCCTCTCTTCTGATCAAGAGGCATCCAATCACCTAAAGCATGATGCTAATAATCAAATTAGATTGCTTTTGACTCCTTTTATCCAGAGTCAAAATACACATCTGACTGTAGCAGTTTTTATATACTAAACTTTGAAAAGCCACTAACATGGCAATATACAGTGGAGTGAAATGCTTATTGCATTCTCAGGAGGAGGCAGAGGACAAAATTACTTTTGATTATGCTCTTAAACTAAATAGAACAATTAAAATAAAAGGTTTTATTCATCTATTCAACAAATACCTTAGATGTAAAGAATGTTATCAGCATATTAATATGGTGTTTCTCCTTCAATGGTATGCGTTTTGCAAAAAGCAGGCATTTTTCACTGTTTGATGCTATGCATGACATAAATATATCATCCATTCAATGAGATCATGTGCTCTGCCACCTGGCTTCTGGGTGTCTTTCTTTCATGTTCCATTAGCAATTTAAAACACAGTCCTTACTGTATTGCATACTCATTTCCTGTGTACAATAAATTGAGAGGAATTATAACTCAATTTTTTTTTCAAATTTTATTCCAGCACAGTGAGTTCTATAGAGTGAATGAAGGAATGAAAATATAGCACT
Organism: Peromyscus leucopus; assembly: GCF_004664715.2. NCBI lineage: Eukaryota > Metazoa > Chordata > Mammalia > Rodentia > Cricetidae > Peromyscus > Peromyscus leucopus. Next base: position 23,410,637 of record NC_051073.1, on the reverse strand, counting down.
ATGGGTAAAACTGTGAGACTAGCTTGGTTAAGGAAATATTGACCTTTAAGTATAAAGAAAGATATTTCTAAAGTCCTCTTCAAGAGGCAATTTTTTCTTTTGAATTATGTAGGAGCTATAAACTGATGTGGGCTCCAGTACATTGATGTTATAGTTTGAATCTAAAATGTCCCCAGCAGATTCTTACTTTGAAGTCTCAGTCCCCTTCTGGTAATACTAATTTGGTAGTTAGTAGAGCTGTTAAGAGATTTGGGCTTGGGCTAGAGAGCTGGCTCAGTGAAAGAGCTCTGGTTGCTCTTTCAAAGGACAAAGGTTCAATTCCCAGGACCCACATGTCAGCTCAAAACTGTCTATAACTCCACTTCCAAGGAATCTGGTAACCCTCACACTGACGTACATTCAGGTAAAATACCAATGCACACAAAAATAAATAAATAACATTAAAATAAAAAAGCAGGTTTGGGCTAGCTGGAGGAAGCAGTTTACTCAAAGCCTGGCTTTGACAAGAATATTGTCCTGTTCCCTTCCTGTTTTTCTCTTCCTCTCTGCCTCTGGACTCCATATGCCAAACAGTTTTCTTTCCTGCATACTTTTACACATGCATGTTATACCTCATCACTATCTAGGAATGAAGATCTGGCCAACCAGAATTAGAACTTTCAAAACTATGGGCCAAAATACTTCATTCTACCTTTAAACTCATTTTAAGGCATTTTTTAAGAGCAATGGAAAAGCCAATACAATTACATTATACAGATTGCTTGCTGTCAGAGTCAGGAGTAAAAAGACTCTGAATCTCAATTATTTTTCCTTTAAACCTCACCTATATGTCTCCAGATCTCCAAACATTTTTTCAGCTGAGAGTTTACTTAACGATAAGGCATAAGAGATGTTAGTAGTTGAAGCATGAAAGTGAATAACACAGAGAAATGAGCTTTGAGAAGCACTTTGTACAATGTAGCATAAGTACATAAAGTTATGAACATTAGCAAAGAGAGTCATAGATTAAAAATTAACAGCAAGAGGAATACTGCTTCCTCAACTGAGGTGTGGTGGTGGGGATGAGAGAAAAATGCCTTCACCCCTTGCACCTACCACCTCCAGCTGGTGTGGGAGCTGAGCCTCCCCTTTACCAGCTCCAACACTGTGGAAAGCAGACCCGGCACCTCTTCTGAGCAGCACAGCAGAGCTGCCCCTGTTGATGGGGGAACAGGTGGGCCAGCCCTGAAAAAGTGATGTCTGGCTCTGCCCCTCATTTACCACATGGCTGCATGGGTGAGGGAGAGATGACTAGCCCCTCCACCCCACCCCCCACCCCAATACTGCCTATAGTAGGAGGTGGGAGAGTTGACCCTGAGGTCAAGAGAGCAGGAAAGCTATTCTGCCCATGACCAACGGTAGCACTTTATACTCCTATACTTTGTCTGGACAACACAGTAGAGCTAGCACTGAGGATGTGAAAGCAGGAGAACCGTCCCTGCCCCTTGCTCATCACCCTGCAAGGGGTGAACTAGCCAGGGCAATGCTGGAGAGCTCACCCTGGTGGGGAAGACAGGGGAGAGTTGGCAGACTAACAAACCCTGCAGCTACACAGGCTCAGAATCAGGGTTAGGAATTGGTCCACCCCAAAATCCACTCCATCTGTGATCTGCTGGAGCACATGAAGGCTCAGCATGGATAGTGTAGCAGAAACCAGAGGTCTCAAACCAGACCAATGACTCTTTGCAAACGAACACTGGCAAGTAAAGATATATGGATAAAAGTGTTTAGTATGTGACTCACTATGTTATACTACAGCTTCTGCAGTGATATTTTTTTTCTTTTTTTCCCTCTTAAATTTTATTTTATTTTATTTTATTTTATTTTATTTTGGGTGAGGAGTTTGCAATGGCAAAGGTTGGATACAAAGGGATGGAAAATGAATGGGATGGATGATGTGAAAGACATGAATAAATTAAAAAAATTCAAAAAGTAAAAGAAATTAACAGCAAGAAAACAATGCTAAAGAGAAGAAAGCATACTTAGAAAACAAACGTAAAATGTAGCAGGGATCCTAATTGGCCTTAATAATAAAGATCCAGACTCAGATATAGGGGTAAATGCTGAAAGATCCTGAGAGACAAAAGAGCAAGCTACAGTCACCAACCCTTACCTCAACAACTCCTCAGCCTGAAAGAGAGTAAGCACCTGTCTCCTCCCTTTTTATATTCTTCTCTCCATCCAGCCATATCACTTCCTGTCTCCACCTTCCTAGTGCTGGAATTAAAGGTGTGAGATCTCAAGTGCTGGGGGCAAAGATGTGCACCACCACTGCCTGATTCTGTTTCTCTTTTAGACTGGTCAATCTTGTGTAGCCCAGGGTGGTCTTGAACTCATAGAGATCCAGCTGCCTCTGCCTCCTGAGTGCTGGGATTAAAGGTGTGTGCCATCACCCCCCCCCCCCCCCGCCTCTATTGCTAACTAGTGGCTTAGCTCCACACTCCGATCTTCATGCAAGCTTTATTTGTTAGATCATAAACAATATATCACCACAGTAAAATATAAGGAGGACCAGGCAATCAAAAGAGAAGCTTGGGGCAATAGAACAGTGATGCTCAGGATGGCCTCATGCTTCTCAAGAATGACATTTTTGTTGGAAGTATATTTAGGCTACCCATGTCTAGAAATGGAAATATGCATGGTTCAGAGCCCTTTCATTGTTACGACGCCACGTTTCCCAAAAGTTGTTCACCTGGAAGCTACACAAGGCCAGTGGATGGGATCACAGACTCTTCACAGCCCGAACCATTTTAGCAGCAACATTCCTAAGATTTAAAACAAAGCCGCAGCAGAACTAAGCACATCCTCAAGCATAAAACGCTGCAAAACAAGTAAAGTAGAAACAGAGGCAGGAATCCGAGAGAGGAATGTCAGTGTGAGCTACAAAGATAAAGAAAATGAGCAGCGGCTTTAGTGGGTGATCAACATAAGCTTGCAAAGTGTGGTCTGTAAAGGCATCAATGCTTCAGGGTTATAAAACACTGAGTATTGTGTCAAGGGCTATGTGCCTTTAAAAGAAACGTAAACGGGCATTTAAACATTTACAGATGTGGCAGATGGGACACAAAAGAAAACTACGTTATTCAGATTACACCCTTTCGAAATCAGGGCCGGATCTAAAACAAAGGTCCTGGTTCAGAGCAGACTTAATACCAGCATGTGATAGTTTGCACAGATATACAAATGGGCATTGATGGGAACCAAGAAAAAAATCTGTAGCGCACCAAGTCCAAATGAATGAGAACAATGTCTTGACGTGGGAACTGGGAAAGGCTGATCTGTGCAGAATGGTCCCTTCCCAGAAGTGAAGTCACTAGCAGAAAACTGAAGAATAGAGCACTTTTCTCAATTGGAACTAGGCTTTATGACAATCCTATTTGCTCAGTGAGATCTAGAGATACAAGAAGCCTGAACTGAAGCTGGACTTTAAGGGTGGCTGCTGCAGGATTGTGAACGATCTTAACAAGGTAACTAAGATTCAGCTGGTAGTTGACAATCAGAACAATTAAAACCCTTGTATTTCTGTTCAACCTGGCTCAAACTGACAAGCTAGAAAATAAATGTCTATAAGATTTTTAGTTATCAGTGTATTTGGCTTTGAATTTCTGCTAAAAATTTCAAACTAAAAATAACAGAAAGATGCTCCTATGAATCACAATTGTTTTTTTTAAATTTCAGACATCTAAAAGCCATGTGTGTGTGTGTGTGTGTGTGTGTGTGTGTCTGTGTGTGTACACATATATACATATAATATATATATATATATATATATATATGGAGAGAGAGAGGGAGAATTAACAATTACTTTCTAGAGCAACAAACAACGTTGGACAACAAAACTGACATAGAAAGTTGAAATAAATCTTATAAATATTATAAGTACAAGATATGAACAATTTCTTTTAAAAATGTGTAAATTAAAACAAGGGGCAGGTAAAATCCAAATGGCTTTCCATTCTTATTACAAATAATTTGAGGGAATTGTATTAACTATCTTTTTTTATTGCTGCAACAAAATACCTTTAAAAGTTAACTTCAGGAAGGAGGGTTTTATCTGGGACCAAAGTTCTAGCATACAGAGAGACCATCATTACAAGAAAGTCATGGAGAAGCGTGAGGAAGCTTCTTACCCTGCTTCCACCCGTAGGAAGCAGAGAGAGAGATGAATGCTGAATGTTTAGCTTGCTTTCTGCTCTTTGTTCCATCTGGGATCACAGCCCATAGAATGGTTCTGCTCACATTCAGGGAAGCTCATCCTACCTCAGCTAACTCTGTGTAGAAACTGCCTCCCAGACATACCCTGAGGCTTATGTAGTAGGTAGTTCTAAATCCTATAAAGGTGGCAGTCAATATTAACCACCACATCATCTTCACACTTGTAGACAGTGGGGACTTGCAGACATTTCAGATTGGAAGATCTTGCAAATGTCATAAACCTGACTGGACATGTAAGATGGATTTTTTGATCTAGTGCCCCCCAATATGCAACTCTTAAGTAGGGTTCATAATAGTCATTATCTCACTAGGTTTAGGAAACATAATCTCTCCTCCAAATATACTGGGCTCAGCTCCCACTGGATGCACTCCCAAGCAGAACGTGTTTTATCTCTTCCAGGTTGCTGCTTGTGCCAGCAGCTTAGTTGCTTGAAAGCATCCTTAGATATGGACATTGTCAAAAGCTACAGTCAAGGATTTTGTCCCCATCCCTATTGTCAGAAAGCTAGTTATTAAACATTTACAAACATCCCATGATCACTATCCTGCCTCTTGCATCTTGGTAAGTAATTAGCACTGGCAGGAAGGCTGCTGATGAGGTGGTAAGGTGCTGTTTCAGGGGCCAATGCTCGTTTTCATTTTCAGAAGAAAGCTTTAGGCTGCAGCAGCTTTGCCGCCTCAGTGGTGGATGGGTTCATGGAACTGATTCTGCCTTGAGACGCCAAAACACAGGCTTACATGGCATAGGTGCAAACCACCACACAAAAGCCTAAAATAGCAAACCATCCTGGCATGGGGATTTGATATTTAATTCTTCACCATTTTTTCATGTAATTGTTCAAATCCCATTTCCTTTATCACTCCTCAGTACATTCAGCTTGTTGTTCGTTTGTTTTTCTAGTTGAGGCTGGTTGTGCTTCTACTGTGGTTGTGAGCATTTTGAATTACAGAAAATGTCATTTTCAAGGTAAAAGTAGATAAATAAATGGTGTGGTTACAGTATCTTTACACAGCTCCATCTAACACAACGGTTTAATAATTTTGTACTCCACTATGTGTCTTTTGAGGACCTCAATCAGGTTCTATCCATTATTGACCCACTACTTAAAAAAAAATTGACATCTGCGTACAAGTTAAATCATAACTAAGTGAACGAGACATAGAAAAAAGTAAGTGGACAAAGAATGGCTTTCTGAAGACCATACTCCAAATAAAAGAAAACATAAATAATATTTTATGTTATGTTTATACATATGAATATTTGAAGATCAGGCTATGCCAACATTGTAAATATGAGGAGTTTAGGACATGACATTTTCTTTTTCTTTCTTTTTTTTTTTCTTGCAGCAGAAAGTGTGGATTTATATTGTGCTTACACTAACTCATAGACAGGAACCCCTTAATAGATGATAACATTCTGGTTCTAACCCAAATTTATATGTTAATGTGAACTGGTAAACTTTACAACAAACATTTATATTCTTGGAATTGGCAAATAACAGTTCGATACTCAATCTTGCACCGTTGTTCCAACAGTTAACAAATATTTATATGGAACTATAGTTTTGATTACATTCTCTCACTACCAATGTTCAGTTACTAGCCGTGTTTGCATTTTTTATGGTTTTATAGAAGAAAATTAAGTTTAGTAAAGCAAATAGGGAAATTTATTTCCCTTTTCTAATCTAAAAAATGCAGATTTGTGGAGGAACTTAAATCAGAAGAAAGGCAAGACTATTCATCCATTCTCTCTTATAGACATTGTAATGGGGACTAAAGAAGACAAGATGATAAGTTATACCCTGGAATTAGCTGCTAACTTATCCGTAGGTATGAGTTGTAGCAGGCAGCGATGGCTCAATTGTGAGCTCCCTATCTTGGTTCTGATCTGAGCTTACAGACACAAAGCCTTTTATTCTATCACTTCATGTCCTACTGTAGATACAGGGTAACAAGTTCAACTGAAACAAATGGGAGAGAAAGGTCGACTTTATCATTGGCCTCTGTGAAGGGGGCTAGGTGCGGTAAGACAGAGTTCAGGGCAGGTGTAAATGGTTTCTAATGGCTCATTAAAAGAGAGAGCCACTTAACAGAGTTTGATTTGACAGAAAGTGTCTAGAGGTAATTGCTTTGAGCAAGGAGAGAGAGAAATAAACAAATATTGCGGTTTTCATGATCACTAGTTTAAGAACTATACAACAAGAAAATGTGCAAATACACTCTTTCTATTGCAATTCAGAGAGAGTAGCCTGTTTATTATTTATTCCCTACTGATGTTGTTAGTATATGGGCCATATATTAAAATCAAGGCATTGAGTCACATTAAACATATGAAAAAACCACACACTGTAATTTTGTAAGACATTGATAAGGGAAAGAAAAATGAAAAACTGTAATTTATTCATAAGTGGATTATGCAACTATGGTTATCAAATTATGGCCTGTGAAATACCTTGTCAATGGAAAATTGTTAATATTCAAAAGACATGAAGTTACTGAAAACACCAAAAAGTCAGTTGTTACCTCCTATCTAGACATCTACATCTCACATATAATGACAGTACAGAGCAGGGATTAAGTACTCAGCCCAAAGCCCACTGTTTGGAATCAAGTCCAGACAATAGCTATGTGATTTCCCCCAAGTTTTGTAACATTTCTGGCCTCGGCTCCCATATCTTAAATGGGTGGATTTAATAGGACCTCCCTCAGAACTATTATGAATAATAATTAATTAAAATACCTACAGCTTTCAGTATAGTGCCTGCTATTTATTAATCAGTATGAAGTGTTTGCCTCTATAATAAGTGCAAGAAAACTGGCAAATTTATGTTACTATAAGTTATAATAAAATATAATGCAGGGACAAGGAGATATTACTCAGTGATTAAGTACACTACCTGCTGTTGCAAAGGATCCAGGGTTAGTTCCCAGCATCCTCTTGGTTCCCAACCTTGGATAATTCAAATTCTAGGGAATACCATGCTCTTTTCTGCCCTTCATAGGCACTTTACTCACAAGGCACATTTACATATACGCAGACAAATCTGTCATACACATAAAATAAAAAATAAATCTTTAGAAAGGAATATAATATTAACAACAATATTAACTACTGATTATATACAAAATTATAAAACATGATGTAATTATGTCTGTATCTTAGAAAGCAATGATACCTATTAAGTATTTCAAGTTTTAAGTACGGCTTTTATCCAGTCAGTAAACATAAAGCACTATGTGAAATAATTCAATAATTACCTGTGACTTTTTTTTTGAATACTAATGTTGCTACTGTTCTGCAGTAGAATATTTGAAGGTGTGGTACTTTTGTTTATATTGTTTTTGTTTAATTCTGTGAAGCCGTGTTACTGTGCCTGTCTGAAACACCTGATAGTTCTTTCTAATAAAGAACTGGCCAATAGGAAGACAGGAAAAAGGATAGGTGGGGCTGGCAGGCAGAGAGAATATCTAGAGAGAGAACTCTGAAAAGGGAGATCTAAGATCTAGGAGCCAGAGAAGGAGGACTCCAGGGGCCAGCCACATAGCTACACAACCAGAAAACCATGGAGTAAGAGTAAGATTTACAGAAGTTAGAGAACAGGAAAAGCCCAGAGGCAAAAAAGGTTGATGGGATAATTTAAAGATAAGGAAAGCTGGCTAGGACAGTGGTGGCACATGCCTTTAAATCCAGCACTTCGGAGGCAGAGCCAGGCGATCTCTATGAGTTCGAGGCCAGCCTGGTCTACAGAGGAAGATTCAGGATAGGCACCAAAACTACATGGAGAAACCCTGTCTCAAAAAAAACAAAAACTAAACCAAACCAAAACAAAGCAAAACAAAACAAAAGATAAGGAAAACTAGCTAGAAACTAAGCCAAGCTAAGGCCAGGCATTCATAATTAATAATAAATCTCCATTGTGATTTATTTGGGAGCTGGGTGATGGGCCCCCCAAAAGACCAAAGACCAGTCAACAACAACACTGTTCATAATTAGCATGAGGTTTCTAGAGTATATCTTCTTACAATCATATTTATCTTAGAAGTACAAGCAAGTCATATAACCTCATACTAATTATGAACAGTAGTAATAATAGTGTTCAAAAAGAAAAACACAGGCTTTATTGACTGGATAAAAGCCATACTTAAAACTTGAAATATTTAATAGGTATCATTGCTTTGCAAGATACAGACATTTAGCTATGAAGGAAAAAAAGCAAAGAAACAATTTTTAAAACTGTTGAATGGGTAGTACCTCTTGAAAATAACCCCAGATAAGGCTTGCTCCCTGAGCCTCTTTTTTGCCACTTTCTTATTGTACTGCACTTGGGCACTACAAGAATAACCTCTCTTAGCTTTTTTGCACTCTTAATATATGAGTCAAGGAGCTAGTTAATTTTCCTGGCACAATTTCAAGCAATTGGATTACTGCAAGATGACAGAATACACAAAGACATCACTTTCTGGGAGGCATTCTTATGGAGAGCACTTTAAGCTGCTTAAAAAAAAAATCTCTGGCACTGTTTTAGGATAAAAAAAAATGCACACTTAATTTATCACAGCGACATTCAGGAGTGTGCAAATCAAAAGGAGGCAGCCGTGCTTAATCTGTGTTAACACTAGGGCAAGCCTCTGTGAGCTGTCATTTAAGCAGGAAGCCTTTCTCTTCAGATACATAGTTTAGAAAGCTTGTTTCCAAACAACAAAGACAGACAGCTTGCAGGAATCCAGGGAAGTGCAGAGAACTCCACAGACTGTGTGATGTGTCCTGGTTAGTTGTTGTCAGCTCGACACACGCTAGAATTATCTGAGAAAAGGGAACCACACTTAAGACAATGCACCCTAAGATTGGCCTGTGGTAAAGTCTGCTGGCCATTTTTTTAATTAGTGATTTACGTGAGAAGGCCCAACCAAATGTGGGTGGTGCCACCCCTGGTCAGGTGGTCCTGGGCTGTCTCAGAATGTAGGCTAAACAAGCCATGAGAAAGAAGCCAGGAAACTGCACTCTTTCTTGGCTCGAGGTTTCTGCCCTGTTTGAGTTGCTGTCCTGACTTCCCTCAGTGATGGACTATTACCTAGAGGTGTTAGATGGAATAAACTCCTTTTTTTTTCAGCAAATTACTTTTGGTCCTGGTGTTTTATCACAGCCAGAAAAACCCTAACTAAGACATGATAGTTCATTTTAGGTGTCAAAGTGATTGGCTTGGAGGAATCCAGACAGATGTTGAAACATTACTTCTGGATGGGTCTGTGAGGGTATTTTTTTTTTTTCCAGAAAAGATTGACATTTGAATTAGTGAAATATGGTCCATCTGTCCTCTCCCAGAATGAATAGGCACCAGCCAATCTGCTGAGAACCTGGAATGAAAAAGTATAGGAAAGGAAATGTCTTTCTCCTTGGCTAGGATATTTATCTTCCTCTGCTTATGAACAACACTTTATGGCAAGTTCTCAGTCTTTCATTTCTGGGGCTTCTTATTTCTTTCCCATTGCATTTAGGCCTTTTGCATAGAGCAGGTTTGACTCCACTAGCTCGTAGTTCTGAAGGCTTTCCACTTAAGCTAAGCTAGATGCAGCTTCCCTATATCTTCAGCTCATTGATAGCCTAGTCCCTATAATTACATGACCCAGTTCTCATAAGAAACTTCCCGTATAGCCATATACGTGCATCTACATCTTAATCTGTACATATCCTATATCTCACACTAGATCAAACCGAATGGATATGTGTATCTATAGCTTAATCTGTATACATCCTATCTCTAATACTATACCAAAGAAAATGAGTATAAAATAAATTTTCTCCCCAAAATGTAAATTTAATTTTAAAATTCAGAAAGGTGCACCTATTTATAAGTAAAATTTAGATCTCTGGCAACTTCCTAGGAAGGACAACAAGGTTAATCTGATCACTATGTACTCTGTGACAGAGTGTGACGGTGTCAGCTTAACCTCTCAGGTCCATAGAGAGGTGTCTTGCTCTTCTATACAACAGAATGCTTATATAGAATGCTTTCCCCAGACTCTACTGCTCCATGGAAATTGCCATTTATTCAGTTCATCCTTCAATGTCCAGGTAAACGTTCATTGCCTAAGAGCAAATTCCTTTGGTATATTTCATGTCACTGGTAGGGTCAGTGGTGGATTTCACCACCAAGTTAGATGTCAAAAGGGGAGACAGTACACTGCAAATGATTGCACTTCTGAGCAAAGGTCGTGTACATGCTGGGAGACAGGAGAGCAGAGGATACAGGGGTATGGAGATTGTGGGAAGGGCCTTGATTACACAAGGAGAATAGGACTCTACATCAGATGGAAAGGGGCTTTTAACACCACTATATATTAGAAATGAAATTTAGAGGAAAAGGAGCTAACACAGAACTTCTAGGATGCTTGCTGTATAAACTCTCCATAATACGCTCTTCAAGGGACACTATGCTGGGGACCGCATTACTTTTGAGGCTTCTCTTAGCTAATATGTGTGTGAGATGGGAGAGGAGGAGAGGGGAGTATGCAGAAATGGTTGAACACATCTCCCCTGTATTTTTAATGCTTAATACTAAATTAATCTCATTGCAATCATTTGTCCAATTGTATGTCTTCTCCCCATAATGTTTAGTTCTAGGTGACCACGAATTAATATTAACTTGTCTAGCACAGTACCAGTTGCAAAAATGTACACAATAAATATTAAGTGAATCAAAATCTGCTTGTTGATGTATGAGTGAACATATTGCTATGTTATTTCATGCATATAATTGAATTTATCAATACCATTGTAGAGACTAACAATTCAAACATCATAACTATTGATTCAAAAACAAAAACTTAAATTAATTGTAACCATCTTTTGAGAAGGAATACAGTCTAAATGTTATTAATTTATAATTTTTATGTAAAACGAATCACTGGATTACCTTATTAACTGAAAACCAAGGGAAGCTCTGTTTTCTTCTTAGGAGCTCATATATGAATATTATAAATTGCATACTTGGTTGTAGCTAGAGTTTTCCTGCCTTGCCCACAGTCATGACAAATCTTTGTCAACCGCCAATCCCACAGCTGCTCAGACCCAACCAAGTAAACACAGAGACTTATATTGCTCACAAACTGTATAGCAGTGGCAGGCTTCTTGCTAACTGTTCTTATAGCTTAAATTAATCCATTTCCATAAATCTATACCTTGCCACATGGCTTGTGGCTTACCGGGGTCTTCACATGCTGCTTCTCAGGGTGGCGGCTGACAGTGACTCTCTTCGCCTTCCTGTTCTTTCTTTCCTCCTGTTAGTCCCACCTATACTTCCTGCCTAGCCTCTGGCCAATCAGTGTTTTATTTATTGACCAATCAGAGCAATTTGACATACAGACCATCCCACAGCATTTGGCAAAACACATAGTCAACAAATAGACTAATATTTTGCTTCACTATTTTTTAAAATGCAGGATAAAAAATGACATAAACTGAAGAAAAGAGAACACTAAAAACAATCACAAATTGAGGGACGAAAGAAATCTGAGGAGATGGTTGTGTAGGTAACTGTGCTTTATCTCAAGCTCGAGGATCTGTCTGAGTTCAAATCAGCAATTCCCAAGTGAGAAGATGGATGAGAATGAACATGCCAGGAACTCTCGCACTGGAGGTAGAGACAGGCAGATGCTAAGAACTTGCCAGCCACTGAACTGGTGAGCTTCCAGGTCAGTGAGACACATAGTCTCAAGAAAGGAATGTGGAAAACAGACTTAAATCATGTACTCTGAGCACATAACACACACACACACACACACACACACACACACACACACACACATGACACCACATACAGAGAAAACACCACTCACATTCAACACCAAGAATACTCTACCACACAGTATCACACAAAATTACTCATATTCACATAGTAAGACTACAACACGCCAGGCGGTGGTGGCGCACGGCTTTAGTCCCAGCACTCGGGAGGCAGAGGCAGGCGGATCTCTGTGAGTTCGAGGCCAGTCTGGTCTCCAAAGCGAGGTCCAGGAACGGCTCAAAACTGCACAGAGAAAGCCTGTCTCAAAAAACAAAAAAACAAAACAAAACAAAAAAAAAGACTACAACACACACACACACACACACACACACACACACACACACACACACACAGAGAGAGAGAATGAACTGAAAAACAGAAGTTGTTAAATAATGCAAAGGGAATATGGTTACAAGGAGAAAAGTAACTCACCCACAGGAAAGAATAAAGGATTACATTTTTCTTCCTTAACAGCTTAATTAATAATATTTAGTTAACAAATAAATGATTCAGAGGACTTATCCCATTGTTCTCAGCTTCTTGTGTACACAAAAGCTCTCCATTTAAAGTTAGCCTAGAACAGAAGCCTGTTAAATTTGTTATATTTCTTACCTTCCTTTTGTTCCTCCTAGTGTTTAGTCATTTCAAATTTTAAAGATGGTTATTAAATACTTCCATAGTTATTTTTTTTCTTGATGAGATCGAATATCTCCTGAAACACCAAAATGATTCCAGACTTTTTTGGTTAAATGTTGTATTAATGCTTTCCTGTTTTTTCAAGTCTGAATTCCTTTTATGCCTGAGGACACATTAAAATCCAATGCAAAGTATCACCTCAGCTATAATTTTATCTTTAACTAATGTGCATTATCCTTTTTAATGGGTGCTGAGGCACACAATGGCTGTCAAACAGACATGATGAATAGATACAAAAATGTCGATATACACAAATGTTCTCTTAATATGATTGATACTTTTCCATTGTGCTGTTCGATCTTTGGATGTTCCATAGTACTCTTCAATCCCCTTGTTTATTTTATTTTTTTGTAACCCATGTACATTATTTAGAAGCCAAGAAAGAAAAATAGAGTAAATGCAACCTTAAAACTAGCATTCCTTAATTTTAGCAGAGATGAATGTATACCATCACATGAGGCATCATACACTCAGTAAGTATAAAATCACACTGTTAAAAACACTCTTTCTAAATGGCAGTATTGAAGGAAATCAGATTTTTAAACATCTTTGGTCTCCTTTGTGATTCATATTAGTTACAGAAACACAGACGTACTTGATCTGTCTGGTGCTTATTTGACATTTTTCTTACATTTCATGGAAATTCTTTTCATTAAAAATTAGACTTTTTTTTCTTATTTCTAATTTGAAAGGAAAAAAAAAACAGTAATGTTGCCAAAATTTTTTCTTGTGTTAGTCATTTCCTGCCTTTTAAAGCAGATCAAAAGAATAAAATTAAGTATGTCCCTAATGAGTCAGTTTTATCCTGAATACACTGTCATTCATGTGTTCCATGAGAACTTCAGATACAGGGAACCATGTGGGGCTACATGTCATAGCCTGTTTGTTGCCTGAGAGTTTTGTTTTCTATTTGTTTGCTTTTTGATTGATTGGTTGTGTTCTGCGGGCTTTGGTTGTTATTGTTTCCTTTTTCCTTTTGATTTGGAATTTATTTGATTTTGCTAAGATTGTGATGCACTGATTTAATTCACGTAGGTCAGCAAATTGTGGCTATTTACTGAATGTGAACTATGGATAATGTCTCCTCGACATCTTCAATTGATGTTGGCTCTATTGTACAAATGAAGAAGTGGACAGTGGTGTAGAGTGTTAGCCCAGCTCCACAGGGCTAGTGAGACACAAAGCATCAGGGAGTAGGTGAATGGGCATAGCACTTGTTTTGCAAGCATGAAGAGCGGAGCTATGATCTCCAGCACCATGTAAAGACTGGCTAGGGATGGTATGTCTGTAATTCTTGCACCCAGAGTGCAGACACAAGAGGATCCCTGCAGCTTCCTGCCTAGTGAGTGTAGCCAAAATGGTTCAAGGCGAGACCATATCTCAAAACTCCCTGAGATAGAGACCAATAGAAGATACAAACCATTGGCCTTTAGTCTCCACATGCCTATGCATGGACTTCACATAACACATACATGTGTACATACATATACATAACTACACATGCACACACACACTAATAGGTACATAAATACATTTTAAAATGAAAGGATCTGTTCCCACTTACTAAGGCTGAGAACAAGTAATTTCATCTATCTATGTTCATGAGGTCAAATATATTAGAAACTCTATCATATTTTAATAACAAAAAGTATATGTTAAATAACTGTTATATTAAAAGTCTAGAAGTCAAGAGATCCACAAATGACTTAAAGATATGCAGAAGATGAGCACATATTAGTGTTTCTCATGTGCCCAGCCAGGAAGGCTTGTATCCAGCAAGAACATTAAGAAGTCCTCATGGGAAGGCAGTCTTACTGGGTATAGTGGTTTGGATAAGAATGACCACTATAGCCTCATATATTTGAATGTTTAGTCATCAGGGAGTGAAACTACTTGAGAAGGATTAGAAGGTGTGGCCTTGTTAAAGGAAGTATGTCACAGTGGGGTGGGCTTTGAGGTTTAAAAAGCCCAACCCAGGCCCAGTCTCTCTGTCTCTGTCTCTGTCTCTCTCTCAGTCTCTCTGTCTCTCTGTCTCTCTCTGTCTCTCTGTCTCTCTCTCTCTCTCTGTATCAACAGATGAGGATGTAGAACTCTCAGCTCCTCCTAGAGCACTGTCTATCTGCATGCTACCACACTTCCCACCACGATGATGATGGACTGAACCTCTGAAAGTGTAACCAAGCCGATTTATATGCTTCATTTTCTTGGTCACTGTATCTATTCACAGCAATAGAACACTTACTAAGGCACTGGGCAAACCAGAAAGAGTTCTGGTATTACAAGCAATGAGTTTTAGGAAAGAAAAAGCAAAGAAGAATAAGGATAGAGCAGGATGAGCCTCCCTGTTCTAGCAACAGCCACTGCTTACATTTCAAATAAAATAATAATAATTCAAAGGTAGAGGGCATTTTGGAAACACTTCCAAAGATTCTTCTCATCTAGGGACAATTTGTTATCACCTTTTATAAATAATTATTCATTTCATAACCAACATATTTTGGTAGTGTTTTGACTATATTGACAACCGGCTAATAGTTATAACTGAAACAAACATGGAAGTTACAAATCCATCCAAATAACTAGGAATTTAGTATAATCTTAAATCTTCAGGATTAAGATCAGTATGTTCAGTGCCTTCCTCAGCCAACATCAAAGAAGCTATTTCTTGCAATAGATGGGAACAAATACAGAGACCCACAGCCAGACACAATGCAGAGAGTGTGAGAACTCAAAAACATCCAGACCTTAGTGGGATGGATGCCTTCATCAAATTCCTCCTCTCAGGGTCCAGGGAGTCCTGGAGAAGAGGAGGCAGGAAGATAATAAGAGCCAGAGGAGATGGAAACACCAAAGAAAGAAGGCCTTCTAAATCAACATAGAGAATACACATATGCGTATCACAGAGACTAAGGCCGCATGCACCGGGCCTTCAAGAGTCTGTACAGGAAATGGTCTTAGAGCAGAAAGGAGAAGTGGACACATGCCCCAGTCTCTAACCCAGAAGTTAAGTCCAAAATGATAACAGCTTGCAAATGTTCTCACTGAGAAAACAAACTACCCTTTAGGGTAGGCTACATCCCAAGCCAAAGATGCCCATCAGCAAACAAACTAAAGGCATCTTTGAAGGTTCCTTGTCTCATATGTCAGTGCTTTTGGATGATGGGGAAGAACAGTGAAGAGGAAAGGGAAGGGAACCATAACCATGATACAGTATGGGAAAACAAGTCTATTTTCAATAAAAGAAAAGAAAAGTGAAACACCTGTAGGCTAAACCATGGGTCCATGGAGCTATTTAAATGCCTACATGAAAATGAATTCTCATTGATGTTCCATGACTTACAAAGCCCCAAATTTGTAAGTTTTTTTTTTAAATGTATTTCCTTTCATTTTTTTAAAGGAGAAATACATACATTTTGTAAGTTAGAATTTATGAACAGGAAAATATTTGTTAATATTTATTTTTACTTTTATGTTTGTGTGTGTCTGTGTTGGTGTATGTATGGCATGTGTGTTCTGGGCCCACCGAGATCAGAAGAGGGCACCTGACCCTGTGGAGGTAAAGTTCCAGGTCACTGTGAGCTGTATGAGGTCAGTTCTGGAAAATAAATTCATGTCCTCTGGAAAAACAATAGCTACCTTAAACAAAATATTAAGAGCACCAGTCTCTAGTTATTTAGAGGCTGATATATATATATATATTCCCCCCTTTGGATCTCAGACTGTAATCAGAAACTCTGATGCAAATGATCTTCTGCCTCAATCATATCAGTCCTGGAACTATGGCCACATACTACCCTGTCCAGCTCATGGATTCTTTTTAAGTGAAATACCATCAAACTACTTTTGCTTGTAGGTCTGGTAAACTAGAAATTTGAAGGCTAACAATAAATACTAGGTTCTCTACATGACACAATAGCAATTATATAATTGGAAAATTCTCTACGAAGTTTTGAAGCTATTGTAAGCACTTTCTTGTTCTTGCCTATGTTTTTTTTTCTCCTGTAAAAAGACTGACTCAACCAGAAATCTAATAGAAAACCTTTGGTTGTAGCAAGTAGGTGATGACCCTGTCTTCTCAGGAAGCTAAGATCAAAGGTCCACGTCTTTGTACGGGCTTGGGTCACTCACTACTACTGCTTTTAGAGATAAGGGCATTGAAATCTAGATCTTTGTTGAGAAGGGACAGAGTAGATTCATTGTAGCGCTAGTTTTCTATTAACCTTTTGCTTACTCTTTCACAGATATTTTTCTACCTGTGTTCAGGTTTAAGGGGGGCCAGAAGAGGATGGATATTTCTGGCTAAAACTTGAGAGCAATTAATTAAAAACCAATTACAAGACTGGGGAGATGGCTTGGGGATAAAGAATATGCACTGTTCTTCCAGAGGACCCATGTTTGGTTCTCAGCATTCTCACTTGTCGGGGGCTGCAACCACTTTGATCTCCAGCCCCTGGGTGTCTGACACCCTTCTCTGATACTAGCGAGCACCTATGCACCTGGCACGCACATACTCAAGCACATATGCATATATATATATATAAAGTAAAAATAATCACTGAGCAACAAAACACATTACTTATTATTAGTAAACATAATATCCATGTTCATTTGCCTATATTTATGCGAGAGGCATTATTTGGGCTTCCATTATAATTTCACACACAGTTTGAATCTTCTGCTTTGGGAATGTTAAGTAATTTTCTATTATAAATAGTTCTAGTTCTATATTCTATTACATAAACCTTACTTCAGTTTTTTGTTTTTGTTTTTTTTTTTTTTTTAACCAAAAGGCAAAACATCCAATTCAGCCGGGCTATGGTGGCACACGCCTTTAATCCCAGCACTGGGGAGGCAGAGCCAGGCGGATCTCTGTGAGTTCGAGGCCAGCCTGAGCTACCAAGTGAGCTCAAGGAAAGGCGCAAAGCTACACAGAGAAACCCTGTCTCGAAAAACAAAAAACAAAAAACAAAAAAACAAAAAACAAAAAACAAAAAACCATCCAATTCATAAAGCCAGACAGCAAATGAGGAGGCTATAACCATATGACTAGAACTCAGCATGCATTCAGAATACATTTGGAGAAGAGAGGTGCAAACTACTGACACTTTTTCCTTGTACCTCCAATGTTTTGAATGTTTTTCTTGTTTTCCCAGCAAGAAATTTTCCACTAATTTTATATAAATCTTGCTGCTTTCCTAAAAATACCCTGTAAAGCTTTAAAATATAATCTTGCATAAAAATATGAAATATAATGTCAAAAATTAGAGAGCAGACTCTGAGAGTCTTTTTGTCTATATTACCCATTACTCTTCAAAGTCTCTTTGGGACCAGCCTTTTTTGCCCAAGATAACTTTTTGGTACTCATTAAGCTAAAATTACTGGGAAAAAGAGAGTGAAAACCATAAATAGTTCTATGGCTGGGTAAGGGCTGGGTGGTCTATGAGTTCAAGAATTAGTTATGGTTTTACCAATTAACTCTGGAGTTTGTTCGGTACTAATTTTATTTAAAAAAAAAACATCATTTGTAGAAACTTTTCCTTCTGGGAGTGTGGAGAGCTCTTTCTCAGGCTGAGTAGACAGTTTGTATTTGTAGTGCAAATGTTGTAATTTATTTTATATACTGTACCAAAATATGCCTGGGGTTTTTGATTCTCTTTTAATCAAATGCCATTTAAAATAAATACACTGATAGCTCATCTTCTCTACCTGGCAAGATGGCAAAGAGTAAAGAAAGATCAGTGATGTGATGCTGATGAAAAGTGACACATTTTCAGATTTTTTTTGAGATATAGTAACTTTCAATTTGATGGTATGAGTTTTACTAGTGGAAGGGTATCACTATAAACCATGTCTTTTTTTTTTTTTTTTTATCTTATTTATGTTTGGATAGTACTGAAGCAAAATATGTGTATGTTAGTCAATTATATTCCTGGAATTCATGTCTGTTTCATTCTTACTTAACAAAGGATCCTTATACCTTCTTTATGCAAACCCTTTCTATAATTAAAATGGTCACAGATTTAAAGCAGACTTCAAACACAACAAGAAACTAAGTCAAGACAACTGTCTCCCACACTAACAGAGTACTTACAGATGGCTAAACTTAACTGGCAATGTTCTCTTTCTCCTTTCGATATCTCCACCCCTTCCTTGTATGCTTGCCATAGAGTTAACTCACTTCGCACAGTAAGCTTAGTGAAGCTATGGTAATAAACACTCGCAGCATGGAATATGTACCAGCAGTCTTCCCAGCCATGATTTTTGTCGGATTTTCTGAACCCCTGACTAGGAGATGGAGTTTCACAAGTGGAGAAAGTAGAGAGACAAATACACAAGACAGAGAGAAGACAGGGAGGAGACTGGTGAGACATTTTCATAGCATGAAAGTCCACCAAGCAGTGGGAATTGTGTTTTCTTTGCTTTTGTGTTATGCATGTGCTTTATCTGTGTCTATACGTGTGTGGGTCCATGTGTGGATGTGTGTACACAAACCTGCACACATGTGTGCCCATGTGCATGCATTTGGAGGTCTTAGGTGTCTTTCTCAATTCATCTAACCCTTATTATATTTTGGACAGAGTCTCTCACTGAACTGGGAAACTGGAACATATCTGTTTAGCTAGATGCAATGACCAGTTAGCAAAGATCAATGCTTCCTAGCCATGGCATTACAGTCATATGCTGCTGTGCCTGGCTTTTATGTTGGTGCTCGGGATCTGGACTCAGTTCTACATGTTTGCAAAGCTCTTTATTGATAAAGTCATCTCCTCAGGCTATAGCGGGGAATTTTTATTGTTACTTTTTTCAAAAGACTGATTTTCTAACTTCTCATGACTTTATTTTTTTTTATTGTAGCAATGTTTTATGATGTCTTTTTTCCCCAGTTATCTTGTATAGGAATTTAACTATAAATGATTTTGTAAAAAGTAATTTAGATTGAATAAATCTATAGAATATAACCAACTGATACAAAGAATTCAACAGAATTTCTTGCTTCTTTTTTACTTCTTCTTATGGTGTGTACATGATATGTGTGTAACTGTGGGTGCACACATTCCATGGCACTGTAAACACTGTTTATGTACCAAGTCTTCTTGGGGATTTTTGTAAAAGAATCTCACGATGTAACCAGGGATAAATTTGAAATCACTATGTAATGGTTGGCCTTGGATGCCCCTGTCTCTTCTCTTGAGTATTAAAATTGCGAGAGTACTCTACCATTAACGGATAAGAATTATTTTTAAATGTAAAATAAATTATAAAATATTTTAAGTGATATGTAAATTTCAATCTAATATTAATCATTTTTTATTTAGGATGTTATAATTTCATTATTTCTTAAATATATGTAATGAAATTGGTTAAATCCTGGTACAATCTAATGATGAATCCTCTACAATCATTAGAATGGTTCACCTAAACACCCAACATTAATCTCTTTCTCTTGTTTCAAAACCCAATAAATATAAAAAAATAAAAGCCTTATAAGTACTTTAAAATCCAGTTTCATAAATATAAGTCATATGGAAATGTAGAATGTATAATATAAATGGAATATTTGTAATTTTCTAGAGAATGGCAAAGAAATGAATTTGAAGAAATATTTGACAAATCAAAAAAATTGTAACCAACTGATGACAGTGATGATGATGATGATGATGATGTGTGTGTGTGTGTGTGTGTGTGTGTGTGTATGTGCCTATACCTGTGTCTGTGGATGTATGTGCCTACATGTGCATTTTTCAAAGTTTAATTGGGGGGATTATAAATATTTTTTCAGAAATATATATGTTAAATTAATTATATTATAATGAAACAAATGCAATTTTAAACTTATTGCTATCCATAAAAAAATCAGCCAGCTGCAAATCTATGAAGTTACTTATAATATTACACTAAGATGGCTTTTGACTTTAGTAGGTTGGTTCCAGTTTCTCAATACATGTCTTAGCTTATTTTTGAACTAATTAAATTGGTAGAAATATTACTGTTATACCTTAATTCCATTGTCCTTAGTACTCATATTTTTTTTGGTTATAATTCTTGAGTGTGCCCCCAGGATGCCACAAAATTTCTGTTGTTCATTTTCTTTGTCAAAGGCATGAGACTTCACATATTTTTATGAAATACTAGTATAGATCAATTCTCTACAGCTATATGGGGGTCTCCCAAGCCTTATATCTAGACAGTCCTTTGGTGTCAAGCTGACATATCTGCCCTGCCAGTCTTAAAAAGTATTTAAATCCCTTCTTTGTATTATTTCCCAAATTGAGATCCTCAATCTAGGCTGCAGTTGATTTTGCAATTGGTAGCATGGCATGCTCTCTAAAATGCCCTGAAGATAACCTCAACTTAACATGCCAAAAAGGGAATGATAAATTTATGCCACTGTATTATCCTGTCCTGCTTTGCTCATCTCCACTTTTGGAATCAAATTGGATAAAGAATCTCAAGTCAAAATATACTATTGTTTTCTATAAATTAAAAGACTAAATTTTATATTCATTTGAAGTTTATGCCAAAATTATATGAAACATAGTGCTCCCATAAGCCCCCTTCCTATACATATGTCATTTGTACACTGAGTACCCTGCCTGAGAGTGGTACATGTGTTACAGCAGGCAACCTGTTCCCGACACATCATGTCCCCCTAGAAGATCATCCTCAGGTGCTCATCTGCTCCGTATTGTACATACTCTGAGTTTTGACCTGTTTTCCTCTTCCTATTTCTTTCCCACATTGACCTCCTGGAAAAAATTTTAAATTCATATTTCACAAGATTTTTCCTTTAGGAACATTTTGTGGTTTGGTTTATTTTCCATGACTGTGTGGTACCTCACTTCTGAACAAATATGCTCATCTCCAAAGGACCCTCCAAACTGGGACTCATGCAGCCATATACCCAAACCCAAGAAAATGCTCTGTGGCTGCCAAACAAGTATTCACTCATGGATTCATGAATTTCAAATAAAACTCAATTCCTTTCTACAGATTGTAAGAAACTAGATAATCTAGTTCTGTTATGTCTCCATAGGCCTGGTTTACTCACTTCCATCTCATCCCCCTGCCACATGGAGCTTTTTCCTTGTACAAGAACCTCTGTCCTATAAACTGCTCTAAGGTCTGTTTTTGTACAAGTCTCCTGTGGGTTCTATCACCCTGACTCTGATTATGGGGCATATTCTCTCCATCCTGTGGGTCTCAGTTTAATGTTGACTGACTTGTTGAATGAAAAGCTTCCATTGATCATCTCACTATGGACAGGGTCAGAGGTCAAGCCTCTCCCATTGTGGACTAGTCTTACAAAATTGAAAACATCTCTGAGCCCCACTTTCCCTATCCATAAAATGAATAAAATGACAAAGGGTGAGCTTTACATAGCGTTTCTGTGGATATTTACCGGCAAATATTTACCAGGTGCTTAGATCACATTGGCTGACAGAGAATGAACCACATTTTCCCATTATCTGGCACATTCTTCTCTCTACCCTCTGTCATCATTGCAGTCATGTTTTTACTCCCTTCAATGTACTCAACCAATAGGAAAGAATAGATCATTGTGCTCTATTTCTTCAGTCATCTTCTACTTCCCTCCCCAATTATGGAGTACCCAGAGTCCAGGGGATTTCATCTCAGAGAAATAAATAGACGGATAAACAGCTTGGTGTACCTAGGTTTATTCTTGTCTTGAATGCCTGACAGAGCTATAGCTGCATTGATAGAATTTTGTCTTAGAGGAATACAGTTAACAGACATAAGAGCATAGTGTACATAGATATTTTTTTTTCCCTCAGATATCCCACGCCGGACATAGTGAAATTTCCCGGACCCTGGGTATTTCATACCTTGAAAAAAAACCTCATTAACATTTGATTCTACGTGACCTATTTTTTTAGTACTACCACGGAGAGTTATAGATATTCATGATTTTGTTTATTAAAAATAAAATCTATTGCATTGAATAATAATATGATTAAAAAAAAATCATACTTGACCATCTTTTTTTTTCAAATATTTCCCTTTGATTATAAATCCAAAAGAACAATGACAGTACAAAAGTATCTAAGTTACACAAAATATTGAGAACATTTTAATGTGTAGATATGAAGAGAAGAATCTAGTGGCAACTGAAATTATCTGTGCAAGGCAAGTGCACTGACTCAGGGACCCTGCTGATCGCCTGATTTCATCAGTACCAGGATATTCTCAAGGACCCTGAAATCTCAACTCTAGAAGTAAAACATACAATGAAAAAGTCAAATTTAAGTTGATTACCCAAGAAGTAAAGAAAAAAATGTAACACAAGATAATTTACCTATGATCTAATTTCCCTGCTTTCCTTTGAAGCATTATATCCTTATTTAATGGATATAAAATAAGGATACCACATACCACCCTAAAATGCAAAAGATGCTAAAATGTCGAGAAAATTCTCCAGCTGTCAGAGGTAAAGCTCATCCATGTAGTAGAAAATATTAACTTCTAATATTATAGCATATTAAAAAAATATTGCAAAGAGTGTCCTGAATCAGTGGTTCTCAGCCTGTTGGTTGTAACCACTTTGTGTGCACATGGAGGGGGGGATTGACCCTTTCACAGGGTTTGCCTAGGACTGTTAGAAGACACAGATGTTTACATTATGATCCATAACAGTAGAAAAAGTACAGTTATGAAGTAGCAACCAAAATAGTTAGATGGTTGGGGGATCACCACATCATGAGGAATTGTATTAAAGGTCACAGCATTTGCATGGTTGAGAACCACTACTCTGATTGGGAAAAAAATAAAATTAAATGTAATGAGTGTGAGGTTTTATGTGTTTGCACACAACCCAGACTCTATTTGTATCGAAGTTTCTAATCATCCTGCTCCTTCCAATGTTTAGCTTTAATTACCTTTGAAAATATACCAACTGCACACAGCAATAACTTTATGCTTATGTTGACAAGAGCCTAACTGCACTCAGAACACCACAAAATCCATCATCTCTAATCCCAGTGGCTTTGGAAAAACAACACTAAAGAAATCTCAGCTTAATTTAAATCTGTAATAAGTCAAAGAAGGAATAAAGATAACTATCCCCAGATTAGTGCACACCCTGGCAATTCTAAGCAAATAATCACCACAACTTCTTATGTGGAATTGATAATTTCACTAAACATAAATTGGGATAAAGCAAAAAGAGAAAATGAATTTCACCACATAATTATATTGTGCCTTCAAGTAACAAAATCTCTAACTGTATTTCAATGCCTTCTACCCCACCAAGTGGACTAATAGTGTTATTTTTCATTGTTGTTAACAGCTTTTTAAATGAAGAATCCAATAGGTGAGGGAAGAAGTTAAGCTTCCTGGGGAAAAAAAAAGAACAACTTGTTTCCTTCTGTTTCTGGTATGGAGGTTTGAGCTCCTAGTAGAAATCAGCCTCCGCATTTTGGGGGACATTTTGAAATTTTTGTAACTTCACAGTAAGTGCATACATGTCCCTCTTTGCAGCTCAGGGTTTAACACATACTCACACTGCAGTGCAACCCAGATTAGAGATTTTCAGAAGGGGTTAATTAAAAACAGATATGAAAATTTGTGAATACATGTAATACTAAAATGAGACACATCCTATGAAATTTAAAAGTGACTTAACTTGATAAAGGGAACAAAAAGGGGTATAAATGAGTTTGTGCATGTGTGTATGTATGTCATGTCTCTGTGTGAGCAAGCAAACATGTGTGTGAGGGTATGAATGCATGTGCATGGATATGGAGGCCAGAGGTCAACTTTGGTGTCTTTGCTCAGAAAAGCATTCACCTTAGTTTTTTTTTTTTTTTTGTGTGTGTGTGTGTGTGTGTGTGTGTGTGTGTTTGGGTTTTGTTGCTTTGTTTTTATGAGTCAGGGACTCTATGTATCACTAGTTGACTCGCAACTCAGTATGTGTAGATCATGCTGTTCTTAAATTCACAGACATCACCCTGCTTTTGTCTCCCAAGTTCTAGAATTCAAGGTTTGACAACTCATGTTATCTCAGGAGTCATAGTAGAAGAGGTGGAGGAAAGGCTGCAGGAGACAGAGGAAAGGGAAGTTTGCTGTGAGATTGTGTCTCCTAGAAATGTCAGAGGAGGTACATCTATGAAGTATCACCAAAATGACTACATAAGCATGACCTGAACAAGGGCACTAATAGGAAAACTCAGGCAGTGACAATCATAGACAAAGACCTACAGGTAACCACAGGAAGTGGAGAGAGGGAGAAATAGTTTTCCCCAGGGAAGAGTATATCTTACACACTCTTCCATATCTGATGGGAACTGCAAAATCATAAAGTCAGCACAGATGCTTGACAAAGAACCAGCAAAACTGAGCCACCTAATGGCCACTGTGCCACATTTGGTTTTGATTTCCACATGTAACACGCATATGGGTAGGGTCATTTATGCCTTCTCCCAGGAATACTGCTTCTAAGCTTCCCCAGGAAAGTCCTGAGCATACTACCCTCCCATGTTTATGGAGATACCGTTATCTACTTGAGGTATTCCATATGCCTTGGAGATTGTGACACACAGAAAGAGGCCAGAGGTCTCTCTATGAGACTCTGAGTTATTCTTGAAACATCTACCCATACACTTACTCAGGAATGAGATAGTCAAAACAAAGTAAATTTAAAAAGGTCAACATGATTTTGTGGGCTAGAGGAGTTGGCCACAGATCAGATTACAAGATTACAAGCCTCTTCCCACTATACACTCAGTAGATTATGTGGCATATACAGCAATAAAGTTAGATTAGCTTAAGAAACCTCTGCCTATAGAGAGACATATATGATGGGCAAAGAATGGTGTAGAAAGATGGTAAAAAATGAAGTGTCAGGACCTCCCTTTCTTAGAAAAGTTAGCTTGTGCAGGACTTCTATGGAGTCATATGATCAAGGCACAAAAGAATATCAGGATTAGCTGGGCAGCAGTGGCACACACCTTTAATTCTCAGCACTCAGGAGGCAGAACCAGGTGGATCTCTGTGAGTTCGAGGCCAGCATAGTCTACAAAGTGAGATCCAGGACAGGAACCAAAACTACATGGAGAAACCCTGTCTCGAAAGAAAAAAAAAAAAAAGCCAAAATTATATAAAGATATAAAATGTAAACATTGTATTATGCCATAAATTGAATTATAACTAGAACAGGTTTGGCCTGAGTATTTTTTCTTGGGCACTCTGACCATTAAGAGTTAATAATACATTGCTTGGGATATGGAAACCTGCCTGGGCTGTCTTGGAGATTTTCTTTCTGCCTAGCATCTTTGAAGCTGCAAAAGCTGGTCGTCTGAGAATGGGCTGTCATATGCTTCTAGATACTTAAAAATGGGCTTATAGGGTTGATGAGTAAAAAATGACTATAAGAGGTAACTATCAATAATGACTAAATGAGGAAAAATGATTGTAGAAAATAACTCTATTCTGTCAGGGCTTATCAATAATAACTAAATTTATGAGCCCAGATGTGCAAGAGAAAAAGTTAAACACATGTCAGGAGACAAAAATGATATGATCTATGTATTGAACAACCTGAATCTATCCCTGCTTACTGAATTCTGTACAAATAAAGAAGCACTCTGATTGCTAGTCCAACAGGCTGTAAGAGTCTCTCCACCACCATGACCTGGCTCAATACTTCCCTTGCCTATTTCTTGTCCCTTCTCAGGCACCTGTCAATCACTGGGGCTCATCCCTGGCAGTTATCCAGCAATAACTTTTCAGCCCTGAGAACACATACATACAAGTAACATTAGAGGAACTGAGTGCTTGCATTTATCAACTTAAAAGCAATTAATGAAAGAGAGGCCATGAATTTGAGCGACAATGGTGGGGGTTGATATATGTACATGGGAGACTTTGGAAGAAAGAAAGGCTAGGGGGAAATGTATTACGAGAGAGAGAGAGAGAGAGAGAGAGAGAGAGAGAGAGAGAGAGAGAGAGAGAGAGAGAGAGAGAGAGAGAGAGAGAGAGAGAGAGGGGGGGGGTAGAACTCATTTTAAAACCATGCTTGGGTTTGGATATATAAAGCTGGTGCTGAGATGCGTGTGCTTAGTAACTCTCTGCTTAGCAGAAAATCTTTGCTATGGGTCAAGTGAGAAATCTTGTTTTGAAGGTATAAAATGAAGAGTGATAGAATAAGATTCTTAATGTCCTCTGCATTTGTTGGTATACACACATGTCTCATGACACACACACACACACACACACACACACACACACACACAGAGAGAGAGAGAGAGAGAGAGAGAGAGAGAGAGAGAGAGAGAGAGAGAGAATAAAACACCAAAACGCGTTTATGTACATGAGAAACACAAGGTGAAAAGATGATTGGAACATAGCAGGGTGTCCAGATTTTGATGCCTGGGTGTTAAGGAGATGAGTGTTGACTAAAGTTGAAGCCTGGGGACTATGAACAACCCGTAGGGTTGTTCAATTCATTATAAGAAGAGAAACACACATACCATAACACAACTCAGAAAAAGAGAGAAAACAAAGCCAGCTATATACTCTTATGGTACATATTGATATAGCCTTTGTTTTGATCTTGCTTTTCTCTTGATCAAAACTGCAAATACAACCCACATATTTGCTTTCTAAATTGTCCTTCTAAACACTGAATTGCACTGCACATGATGTGAACATGAAAATATGAACATAAACTTTTTGCTTCCACAGCCGATCATCTAAAATAAAACATAAAACAGCATATATGACAATTCATGATTTTATTACAAGGAGGAAAATAATTTTTTCTTAAAGAGAACCAAAACCCAAGAAAACTCACAAAAAATAAACAAAAACATATGCTCTACAGTATGTGGATTGCTTTAGATAGTCTCTGTTTTTCACTTAAGAATTATGACCAAGAGCTAAGGCCACAGAGCCTCAGCTTCTTGAATCAATCTCCCCCAAGATCCAGCTATACCACTCTTGGGCATATACCCAAGAAATGCTCAATCATACCACAAGAGCACTTGCTCAGCTATGTTTATATCAGCATTATTTGTAATAGCCAAAACCTGGAAACAACCTAGATGCCCTTCAACTGAAGAATGGATAAATAAATTGTGGCACATATACACAATGGAATACTACTCAGCAGAGAAAAACAATGACATCATGAGGTTTGCAGGCAAATGAATGGATCTAGAAAAAATCATCCTGAGTGAGGTAACCCAGACTCAGAAAGACAAATATGGTATATACTCAATCATAGGAGGATACTAGATGTGGAACAAGGATGACTGGACTGCTACTCACATCACCAGTGAGGCTACCTGGAAAACAGGACCCCAAGAAAGACACGGGGATTACCCAATGATGGAGAAATGGATAAGATCTACATGAACAGCCTGGACATGAGTGGGAGCAATGAACGGCGAGGGTCGAGGGAAAGAGAGCGGGAGATCCCACCTGGATCAAGAAAAGAGAGGGAGAACAAGGAATAGGAGACCATGGTAAATGAAGACCACATGAGAAAAGGAAGAAACAAAGTGCTAAAGAGGCCCACAGAAATCCACAAAGATACCCCCACAAAAGACTGCAGGCAATGGCCAAGAGACAGCCGGGACTGACCTACTCTGGTGATGGGATGGCCAAACACCCTAATAGTTGTGCCATAAACCCCATCCAAGGACTGAGGAATCTGGATGCAGACATCCACAGCTAGGCCCCAGGTGGAGCGCTGGGAGTCTAATTAGCAAGAAAGAGGAGGGTTTATATGAGCGAGAATTGTTGAAACCAAGGTTGGATAAAGCACAGGGACAAATAGCCAAACGAATGGAAACACATGAACTATGAACCAAAGGCTGAGGGGCCCCCAACTGGATCAGGCCCTCTGAATAGGTGAGACAGTTGATTGGCTTGATCTGTTTGGGAGGCATCTAGGCAGTGGTACCAGGTCCTGGGCTTGCTGCATGAGATAGCTGTTTGAAACCTGGGACTTATACAGGGACGCTTGGCCCAATCTGGGAGGAGGGGACTGGACCTGCCTGGACTGAGTCTATCAGGTCGATCTCAGTCCTCGGGGGTGGCCTTGACCTGGAGGTGGTGGGAATGGGGGGTGTGCTGGCGGGAAGGGGAGGGGGCCAGGAAGTGGGAGAACAAGGGAATCTGTGGCTGTTATGTAGAACTGAATAGTACTGTAAAATAAAATAATAAAAAAGAATAAACAGTGAAATAGAAAAAAAAAAAAAAGAAAAGGTTTTGAAAATTTCCAAAGCTCCTTATTTGTAAAAAGGCCAGTATCATCAGTCAGCCAATATTCAGCATAGAGAGCAAAAATTAAAAATAATATACCAAAAAAAATCCAAAAATGCTTTCTTTTTTCTATTTTTATTTTATAATTAACTTAACTTCACATATCAGCCATGGATTCCCTAGTCCTCCCTCCTCCCAACCCCCAGCCCTCCCCTTCAACTCACCCCCCATTCCCACCTCCTCCAAGGCAAGGTCTCCCCTGGGGAGTCAGCCCAGCCTGGTAGACTCAACCAAGGTAGGTCCAGTCCCCTCCTCCCTACACCAAGGCTGAGCAGAGTGTCCCAGCATAGGCTCCAGGCTCCAAAAAGCCAACCAATGCACAGAGGACAGGTCCTGGCTCCACTGCCTGGTTACCTCACTTAAAATGCTTTCTGTAGGTCTGTGAGGCAGACAAACTCTTTTTAGCTACTTTATTTGTGTATAGGAATATAATTTACACATTAAATAACTATATTAGAACTAAATTTATAGAGTGAAACAGAAGAAAGGGAAATTTCAAGTTACAAAGCCCTTTCATCCCGAACAGTTTTTCAATGACTTATCTCCTAATGGGTCACTCAGACAAATGTATTCAGTGACTAGTCATGCATAATTTCTCTTGGACTGATGGCCAATGGGACTCAGAAGACAGTTCAAGGGTCACAATCACTATCTCCAAGGAACAGCACTTGTTGAATAGCTGCCTATCTACCCCCAGGCCCAGTGACACAGTGTGTCTCTCCTGTCAGAAAGACTGGAACTGAACACTGCCGATGCTCACATATTATTCCTTAGAGGCAGTCATTGTCCTGGGATAGGGAGGGAGAAGATTGGGGTGGAGACAGGATGAAAGTGTCAAAGAATGAACAAAATATTTTTAGTCTTTTTAATCAACTTCTGGATGGTGTTTATATTGAAATCTGAACTATAAATTGTCTTCGAAAATTTGGAAGTATACAGACATTTTATGGCATGGAATTTTTGTGCAATGAAAATTTTGAAATGCAGATATATTTTAATATGACTTATAAAACCTCCTGCATTCGCTACATGTTTATTTTTCTGATATTTTCCAGAATAATAATTTTTCGGAAAGACATTTACATATATGAACTGAAATCCCCTTTTAAAACCCATATGTATGTGGAGATTCTACAGAAAGTTTGATCAGAAACTTCCCTGACTGTAGAAAGCTAGGATGTTGCAGATTACTAGCTTTTGCCAACTCAAAGGCTAAGAATGCACTCCTCCATTAGCAGATGGTCCTGTCTGTATGCAGGATTTAGCAAAGTGTGTGCCTGAGAGTGTGAGCTAGCAAGCAGCTCCCCCATGGTTCCCAGCTGAAAGTTCCTTCTCGAATTTCCTCCTGACTTCCAGGAAGGACAGAGTATAACCTGCAAACTGAAACCAACCTTTCCTGCCTGCTGCTTGTCAGCGCGTTTTATCTACTGCAGCAACAGAAAGGAAAGGAGAACCCTAAGAAACAGCATGGAAGGACCTGCTGCTGAGAACTAAAGCATCCCAAGATGAAGGGCACAGAGGACACCTGGGTGATTCAACATGAAGGAGCATGATGGGAGCTTCAGACTGAGCAGAGAAAATGCCACACTGATGAGGAGACAGCTGGCTCCGTCAGCCCATAATGGATAATCTCAAGAATGGGAAGCATGGGGTGGGCATAAAACTGAGCTGAAAAATATTGAACGAGGAAGAACCATTGATCCCTAAATTTATCTTCTTCCGTTAGCACAGATTTGCTGTTTATTCCTTGCCAAAACATGGGCACAGAGTGGAGATGAACTATTGGATTATGTGAACACCTACAGTACTCCAGCATCCCCTCTCATTTGGTATCTATGGTTTCAATGCAAGTTGAAAGCCCCAGCAGGAAACGGGAGGAACTTCCTCAGGAGAATATGAACTACCCTAGAGTAAAGGTTTGGGGAGTTTCTACTAAGTAAAGGGAAGAGGACACTGCAATGTTGAACTCCAAACTGCACCAGGTCTCCTCCTTAATTGGATGAAACAGAAGCAGAGTGATTCAAAGTTCCACGAGAGCAATGCATGAGACAAACATCTGAAATATTCAGCTACAAACCGGAAAGCCACATAATAGATAGTCTGTAAAGCACCGTGTGAGACGTGCTTTTCATTTGACAAAGTGAATGTTACAACACAGTCCAGTGAAGAGCTCTGCAAGTCAGTGGGGTGTTTCAGATAATGTTTCAATATTTAAATAAGAGGTAAATTTCTGTCTAGGTTTTATATCCCCCCAGGGGAGAAGGCAAACACTCTTCTCAGAATGCCCATAATTACCTGCTATTAGATGTCTAAAATGGCATGGGGTGAATAAAAAGCACTAAATGAGTATATGCTTAAAATAATCTGTATTATTTTTTCACAGTCTCTTTGTAACAGATAATTTTAGAGAAATTTTACCAAAAATCTTTAATTACAGTGTGTCCATTAGATATTGCTTTTTATTACTGTTCCTTTAGATGGATCCTCACCTCTAGGTGAAGCAGTCAGTAATGTCTGACAATATTTCCTTTAAAGCACTGTTATTTAAATTTCATTAATTTGTGCAGTTAAAGAATAAACTGGTACTCTGGAGATAGCTCATGGGTAAAAAAGCTTGTCTAGAAGGCATGAGGCCCTGTATCAGCTCCTAACCACACATGAAAGTGCCAGACAAGGTAACACAAACTTATACTCCTGGTCCTGAGGCAGAGATAGGAGGATCCCTGAACATGCCGGCCAGTCAGTCTACCCTAACTGAAGAGTTTTCAGTCAAATCAAAGGTGGTGAATAGCATTTAATATACAAGGTGGTCCGCTGCCTTGAACATGTACCCCTACACACATGTGAACACCAACATGATGTAACACATACATAAGAAAAAGAATATGGATTATATTTTATGACTTTTTTAAAAATTGATTTAAAATGAATCTTTCAAGTTGGGTTTCATAAATCAAAGATACACAAGGATCAACTTTTTAAAAGCAATTAACACAAGTATAACAAAATCATTTCTGGAGACTAAATGCAACAATTGTTGCATTCAAATTAATATCCAACTAATTTATGATTATTTTAAACAATTTTATTAAAGAATATATTTAAAACAGCAACTTGTCTGTATGCTATAAATGTATGACTTTTTCATAATTAATTATAAGCACTCCCTTTATCTTCAAGAAAATCTAGTCATATAGTTGAGATCAAGAAAGACATATGTTCCCTTGTCTGTCCTTTACATCAAGCACATAATATATCACTATGGAGTAAGCATATGTATTTTCCAGGGGCTGGAAAGTTCAGTGCATGCAGCCAGATAGCTTTAGCTTTGATACTTGCTAACAGACTTTTAAACAGTACTTTAAACATAGGTGACATTTCTAGCAGTTATGCAAACACTATTTCATCCCGCATTCTTTATGATCTCATGTGACACAGAAGACCAAATAATCTGACCTTTCTCTGGAAAAAAGGTAGACAGAAAACTTATATATGCATCTACTGTGTTTTGTTTTCGTTTTGTTAAAAAGAAAAACAACTACCCCTGGATTTATGTGGTTCTTTAGTATGTAATTATTTAGGCCATAGAAATTTATTAAAGAAAAACAAGTATAACCATAAATGAAAATACCAATTAAAACTAATTACATCAGCTCCAATGTTTATGTTTTCTAAAATTTATTCAAAATATTCTTTGTTATCAAAGTAAAGAAGGAATTACTGAGTGCCTATAAAAATTCTAACATAGGTAGCTTCAATATTTTTATCTCATTTAAAGTATTCATTTTTTTATATCCAGGCTTAATCTTGTAAACAGATGAAAGTATATGCAGTGAAACAGGAAAACATAACAGAGGGACTGTGCAGATGATTCAGTCAAGCAAATACATGCTCTACACAGTGTTCATTTTATTTCTTCTTGTAAAACACTATTTTCTGCCTTTTAGTATCAGAAATATATATATATATATATGTATATATATATAAGTAATCTTTTCAATATAATCATGATGCGAACAATTTTTTTGTGTGTGTGAAAAAGTAGGTGTGTGTTCATGTGTGTATGTGTTTATGTTTGTACGACCATGTGTGTGGGAGGAGTACATGTGGAGGCCAGAGAACAGACTGAAAGTCATTTCTCCTCAAGTGTCAACCTCTTTGTTTTCCTTTTTTAAGATGGTGTCACCCACTGGACTAGCACTGAGCAAATAGTGAACCCTGGCCATTTGCCCATTGCCACATCACCATCGAGAAGATGCGTCCCTCCACGCCCAACTTTTCATTTGTATTCTGGTGTCAAACTCAGGTCCTCATGTGTGTAAGACAGACACTTTAATGACTTAGCTATCTCCCAGCACATATATTAAAAACCTATTTAGGGGACACCTGACTAAGAGAAATCAGATCGCCCCCAAAACCAAAACAAACAAACAAACAAACAAACAAATTTCTAAAATAATAGTAAAATAACATCACTTAACAATAATGATCACCATCTGTGTTTGTTGATAGACACTATAGCCACCATATGGTTAATTCTATTAAATTGGTTTTGTCTGTGTCTATTATTAGCATGTTCATTTGTGCTTTTTGTTTGAAGTCTGTTACCTAACAACCTGGCAGTCTTTGCACCAGATTGATTGTGAAGGAAGACCCAGAAAGAGGCTGAGGGACATAAACCAACACAAACTCTTGAACATTCTCTAACATTAGGTTTAGGTTTGGCTATTAACAGCTCCTTTAACAGCAACAGCAGGAGATAGCTTTGGGGAATATCATTTGTTTTACTTGTGTTAAATATTTCAGTTAAATTATATTCTAAGAAGTTGGCAATTTGTCTTCAGTTCTGAAGATTTCACAGTCTTCTGTCAATAACTAATCCAAAAAATCATTTCAAGTTAGAGCTGTACTTCTTATATGATTCCAAGATCTAACTGTCCTTACCTGCAATTGCTCCTCTGGGACCATCTTCGATGAGGAAAACATTCTTTTCAACACTTCTCTCCAGAACAATGTGACAATAATAATACATACCCCTGATGTACACTATATCTAACATATGTAAATGAATGTGCGCTTTCCTCTCAGCTAAATGCATTCTAAAATGTTATATATGATGCATCTTAAAAATGGAAGCATTATCAGAGCACACATCAATACACTATTGATGGAACTCTGTCACTGCTGAGGATAATGGTCTTATAAATCATTATTAGTTATTTTTTGAATACGCCAACAAGTAGACTCAAAAATAAATAGAATCAATAATGCAATTAATCTTATAAAAGTGTGTTTATGAGCTGATAATAAAGTAAATAAGAAATAAACAGTTTCATTAAATTTTAGGGAAAATAATTGAAATGAATTGAAAAGCTAGTTTGATGTGAGTGGTGGCAGTACATATTAGATATGAAATAATCAATTTGACTAAAGTTTTCACTTTTCCTAGAATTAAATTGAGGATATGCAGGTTTAAAAATTAATTAACAGCATTCAATCATTGGTGCTTTCTATTTGACTTGAATTGAAGGCCTCCTACCAGATTCTAAAAAAATTCATGGTTCTGCACAGATAATCTAAATTCATTAATGCTTAAGATAAGAATCGAACTATTTTAAGCCTTTGATAATATTAAGCATGTTGTGCTTGAGATAATTATTAGGTAGGACACTTGAATGACAAGCAACTGGCCTCTTAATACAGACATATTGCCTGATGAAAATCTGGCATAGAAAACATGAATGCATAGTACAGTTGTCCTGATTTGCTCCTTATGGCTGTAATAAGTAGCACAGCAGTATTAGGTAGTGTTTGTATTGCTGTGAAGAGACACCATGACCACTGCAACTTTTATAAAGGAAACCATTTAATTCAGGCTGGCTTACAGGTGCAGGGTTTTAGTTCATTATCATCATGGTGAGAAGCACAGTGACAAGCAGGCAGACATGGTGCTGGAGAAGGAGCTGGGAGCTCTACGTTTTGATGCACAGGGAGCAGAACAGACTGTGCCACACTGGGCATCGCTTGAGCATATAAGACCTCAAAGGCTGCCCCCACAGTGACACACTTCCTCCAACAAGGCCACACTTCCTAATAGTGCCACTTCCTATAGGGCAAGCTTTCAAACACATGGAGCCTTATCTTTTCAAATCACCACAATGGCCAAAAGCAGCTTAAGGAAGGGAGGGAAAAATTGGCTCACATGTCTCCAGCATAGTTGATTACTGAGAGAAATCAGGGCAAAAACTCTAGCTGGAGCAGAGGCATTAACCTGGAGGAAGGAACTGAAGCAGGCAGGCAGGAAGAACTCTGCCTACTACCTTCCTCTCCATAGCTTGCTTGCTCAGCTTGGTGTTTTAGATGAGGAGAGAGTGCCAGAGGCACCTCTCCCCCAGGTGGGCTGAAGAAAATGTCTCATGTGTCCACAGTCCAATCTGATGGAGGCAATTCTGGAATAAAGGTTCTCTCTAATTATGTGACTCGAATTTGTGTCAAGTTAAGAGAAACTAACCAGCACAATAGTAAAACAACCAGATGAAATAATTATACTTAAGTCATTCTATCTGTTATATATTAAGCATGGGAAAAGTAAATCTCATGTTATTTCAAATTATATTGTATATACTGGTTTTAAAGAGTAATAGTCATAACTAGTTGCTCATTTTTCCTAATTCAAAAGACTACCTGCCGCAGTTTTATTTAATATAACTATAATAGTTGAAAGAAATAGGTGCACTAATTACCTATTTTTATTTTATTGCAATTAGACTTTTTCTCATAAAATTCACCCTGATTACAGTGTCCCCTCCCTCTACTCTTCCCACTTTCTTCCTACCTCCCCATTCATCCAGAACCCTTCCCTTTCTGCCTCTCAATAGAAAGCAAATAGGCTTCTAGGAGATAATAATAAAATACAACAGAATAAAATATAAGAAAACCAAAAGCTATCAAATTGAAGTTGGCCAAAACAAACCAAGAGGAGGAAAGGAGATCAAGAGAAGGCACAGGCATCAGAGACCCATTCGTTTGTACACTTAGGAGTCCCACAAAAACACAAAACTGGAAGCCATAACATGACAGGTAACATACACAGAGGAGCAGGTGCAGACACACATAAGCCCTGTGTGTGCTGCTTCAGTCTGTTAGTTCATGTGAGCTTTGATCATATTGATTTAGGGGCCTTTGTTCTCCTGGTGTCCTCCATGCCCTCTGGCTCTTATACTCTTTCTGCCTCCTTTTCCAAGGGTTTCCTGAGAGCTGAGGGGAGAGATTTGATTGAGACACCACTTTTAGATCTGAGTGCTCTAAGGTATCTCATTTTCTGTATAATGTCTAGCTGTGGGCCTCTGTATTTGTTCCCATCTACTACAGGAAGAAGGTTCTCTGATAATGGCTGATCAAGGCACTGACATATGAGTACAGACTAATGTTATTAGGAGTCATTTAATTGCCATTTTTTTAAACAGGTAGTTAGTTTTACTCTAAGTGTCTGGGCTATCTAGTCTAAGGTTTTTGGTCATCCTAGCAGTTGATGGGTATAGGTTCCATCTTGTGGACTGGGTCTAAAGTCAAACCAGACATTGGTTGGCTACACTCACAAGCTTTGTGCTACCATTGCTCTGACATATCTTAAGTATTTATTCTTAGCAGCTGTAATAAATAAACAAATATGTAATATATAATATATATATATATCAAGATTAGAGTATTCATCATAGACAGTATAAAGATCCAAGTGCAATGAGTAGCTAGCTTCATTATGATACAGAGATGAAGCTGAGGATTCTCATTCTTAAAACTCTACAAGTAAAACACCATACCTATCTTTATTACGCACCAGGCAGTGCCATTTTTATCGTGGCCTCAATGCATAGTCATAAGCTGAGGATAGCAAATCTCTATCCTACAGTCCAGATGTTTTTCATGAACCATCTATTCTAATTGGCTATTAAACAGACTATATAAACAACCCGTGCAAATATGAACTTCTGTTCTTGCTCCTTGAATCTCAATATATATTCAGTCTTGAATTTCTCTTTTGGCAGTACCACTACTCAAAGCAGAAGACAAAAGGAAATGACAAGAGCCATCTCTGAAGACTTATTTAATGATTTCAATGAAGAAAAAAATCATATCTCTACACTTAATATCCTTTGAAGTGTTGTTTGGTAGTGTCACCTCCTAAAGTATCTACCTATCAAATAACACTAAGACACTTCCACACAGCCATGGAGTTCATATGAGTGAGATGAGTGTTTACATAGAATAGCTGAGAGGAGATCTAACTAGATCTCCTTTCCTCTCAACATCTGCACACTCAGCCAAAAGAGTCATGTCAGATGCAGCCAGCCAGCAAGCATTAACCACACTGCTTCTCTGGGAATCTGGTTTGACTTTTTGATTCCAAAACTGTGAAAAGTTCATTTCTATTATGTGTAAATCACTCCTCTAAGTGTATGTTGCCATAACCTGTGTGAAATAAGATACTTCGCACTTCCTTAACTTCTCAAATTATGCATATTTGAATGTCTTCAGTGTCTCTCAAGCCAGTTTCTGGTTTGGGCCTGCATTGTTTCAGATCTGGTGTACTAGTCATTATGTTCTTTTTCTTTCCACCTCTTTAAAGTCCCCATGACTGCTATGAAGTTTATGGAAACTGAAAACCAGAACCAGTTGTTGAGGTACTAGCTTAGATTCTCCTGCAGCTCCCTACTGTATGGAACTCAGTTTCTGCAGCACAAGGAAAGAGTTCTGCACGTCCTCCATGCTGGCCCTTTGGCTCATTCTGCTTATCCTGCTACAAATGTCGTCATCCCCAGGGGTAGGCTGTGCTCACCTGCTGACTCTTCACTCTGGGCTCATGTTCCTTCTGGTGTGTGTCTTCTTTTCTACTTACTGCATTATTTCTCCCCTGAACCTTTGTTAATATACCCATCTAAGCTACCAAATCTACTGCAGGGGACATTTTTACAACTTCCAAACTTGTCTAACTTTTCTTCCCTTGCTTCTACTTATAGTACATTATCTTTCATTTTAAACTTATTATATACATATAATATATATCTTCTATTAAAAATAATCTAAGATGGTCAGGCAGTGGTGGCGCATGCCTTTAATCCCAGCACTCAGGAGGCAGAGGCAGGTGGATCTCTGTGAGTTCGAGGCCAGCCTGGTCTACAGAGTGAGTTCCAGGAAAGGCACAAAGCTACACAGAGAAACCCTGTCTCAAAAAAAAAAAAAAAAAAAAAAAAAAAAAAAAAAAAAAAAAAAAAAAAAAAACCCCAAAAAAACCTAAGATATTTAAGGCTGAGGAATAAATTCTAGCTATTTTTTTTTTGAACACATAGTACTACACTAAATAATACTCAGTAAAGTTTGTCAGACGGTGGAAAGATGGTTGAGGAGAAGTCCTGACGTGGTCTGCTCACTATGTGAAGAATTGTCAAGCTCCATAGCACATCTGGATGGGATTGACATCACCCCTAGGGAGGTCAAATATAATGAATTGGGTCTATTAATTCCTTTCCAATTTAGATTGTTCAAGACATCTAATTTTTCCCAATTTAACTCTCAAATCTGTGCCACTCTGTGCTAAGAACTTCCAGAAGCTGGTGTAACACTGGACCCACTTCAAAAAACTTTTCCCTTAGTCATAGTTTATACTAACCAGACAGAATCAGTGAACAGAACAATGGAACTGATAATACAGATAACTTTGTTTTTGCAATTAAATGATATCTGGCTACTCATTTAAGAACAATTATTTCCGTGGTTAATCAATCATTCATTGTTCATTATTGTTGTTGAGAAATTTTCAGTAACTCATACCCTATGAAATGTAACATTACTTGCTTCATACTTTCATATGTATAAGGAAAGAAAGTATACATCCTCATTCATCATGAGGCTATCTACACAAGAGAAAGCTTTAATTGATGAGCAAAATTAAGTGCTTAGGATGAATAAGTCCATAACCATTCAATAGCCCTAGAGTCTTTTTGCATGTCTAAGTGTCAAAAAGGCTTTGATTTACATAATTAAATTTACCAAATCATTAGCCCACACTATAATGACTCTTCATATTATTCAAAGGGAATACAACCGCCAAGCACTTACTGTTTGGAAATCGACTACACTACTGGAAACAATTTCCACACAGTCACTAGCAAGAGGTAAATAAAAATGATGTATTGGCAATACGTTTGAGTGGGTCACAGCTTCTATAGGTCTTGCTTTACAATCTCCAATCAATGCTTTTATCTGGCATAACAAGTTTAAGAATGCCCTTGAAAATCCTGCAGCTCAGTTTGGGGGGTTTGGGGACACTCAGTTCTTAGTTCTGTGTCCAAGGTAATTATTCTATATGCCTGGAGATCCAGATGGGTAGTATTGATTTCCAGTATTCTCTTCTGAGAAGTCCAAACACTTATTTGGGAGTTAAATTCTGATTCTAGCTTACCAGTTTCCTGTAAAATATACATACTCCTATGTGGGTTGGTTTTAGTGCTTCAAACTATTGATGGCTAAGGATTAGTTTCTACCGTATTTAATATGTCAGACCTTTAGTAGATGCTGTTTTAATAAAAGACATGGAAAATAAGCTGATAGGTAACAAAATAACCCAAAGGCAAAACATGCAACCAGTTTGAAGCTGCCATTATTTTAGGCAGGAAGACCAACTCCTGCTATCAAATTGCTGACGTCATTCCTGTGCTCATCTCAATATCATTGGCCTTTCACCCTGTCCAGGAGCAAGGTGCTCCCACTGTAAAGGTTCACAGATGCATAGGCAGAACTCTATGTTTATGTAACAAACAAAAAAAAGTGGGGGGACATACTTCTCAGATATCTGTAGGTTTTGCAAAGCATGGATAGGAAATTGTTCCTATTGCTATGTATTAGCAATGGCTCCTACATATCAATTGACTTCCAATGGCAACACACATTTCCAGCTAGTTTTTCTGAGGTTCCCATTTCTGCAGTTGTTGAACTGGCCTCAGTGGTCGTGAAATTGCTTATTTATTTAGTTAGATTCCTTCATGTCAATGTACTTCCAGTAATCCAGACAAGCCTTTTGCATTCTTAGAAAAAAATCTTTAAATTTTATTGTAATATGTATTTCAACATCTAAGTA
This sequence comes from Peromyscus leucopus, assembly GCF_004664715.2. Taxonomy (NCBI): domain Eukaryota; kingdom Metazoa; phylum Chordata; class Mammalia; order Rodentia; family Cricetidae; genus Peromyscus; species Peromyscus leucopus. The sequence continues at coordinate 23,370,485 of NC_051073.1, read as the reverse complement.
TTATACTTTACTTTAAAATATCTATTAAGTTCTTTTCCAGGATATGGCCATGCCAGTTAATATTATGTTGGAAAACTAGGTACCAGGATACAAAGGAAATGATAAAAAAAAATGAGAAGGCAGAGTCACAGATCTCTGTCTCTGTCTGTCTCTGTCTCTGTCTCTCTCTTTCTGTCTCTCTCTCTCTCACACACACACACACAAAGAGAGCGATTGTGTGTGTGTGTGTGTGTGTGTGTGAGAGAGAGAGAGAGAGAGAGAGGAAGAGAGAGAGAGAATTCAATCAGAACAATGCTACCAAGTATTCTTTAACTAAAAGTAATTATAGTACCAAGTGAAGGAGTTCTCATTGGCTGACAGAAAAATGCTGCTTTAACTCAGGTAATGGATGGATTGGGGATGGATGGATGGATGGATGGATGGATGGATGGATGGATGGATAAGCATAGAGTTTGCCCATCATGCAAATAGCTTCTACATCCCCAGAATCAGCCAAGCCCAGATAGAAAAGAAACTACTTCTAACACTAAAAATGAACATATATTTTCCCTTGGAATAATCTCTTAACAGTACAGTATAACAATTTGTACAGCAGTTACATTATATTAGGTAATTCAAATAATTCAGACCTGATTTTGTTGTAGAATATTATTTTAAGATGGGTTACTTTTGTTTGTTGCATTTGTTTAGCTATGTGAATTTGTTACTTTTCTGGTCTAAAACACCTGATGGTCTAATAAAGAACTGGCTGATAGCAAGGCAGGAGAAAGGACAGTCAGGGCTGGCAAGCAGACAGAATATGTAGGAGAAATCTTGGAGGGAAAAAAGAGAGCTAGGATCCAGAGAAGGAGGAGAACTCCAGGGGCCAGCCACTCAGCTACACAGCAAGCCAGGGAGTATGAGTAAGATTTACAGTAGTAAGAGAATGGGAAAAGCCCAGAGGCAAAAATGTAGGTGGAATTAGTTAAGGAAAGCTGGCAAGAAACAAGCTAAGCTAAGGCTGGGCACTCATAATTAAGAATTAGCCTCCATGTGTGATTTATTTGGAGGCTGGGTGGCGGGCCCCTCAAAAGAGCAAAAGAGTAAAACAAACAACAACACAGTTCAAAGTGTATTGGAAGGTGAAATAAATTGAATGCAAATACTGAAAAATTTCATATGTTAACCTTGACCATTAAGGCATTTTGCTATTTGTGAGAGATTCCACAGATTAATATTCAAAACTTTGTACTGTAGCATAGGCATTATAATATATATGTGTATAAATAAATAACATGTATAATATACATACATTATCCATATATACATATGCACATGCATGTTCATATATACATATAGTTTCATATATACTTCACACATATTGTAGCATATATATATATATATACACACACATATATATTCACACACACTTCACACACATTCCTTGTATCCCTCTCACCACCTCCAGAAAATATATAAGATACAAATAGAATTAGATAAGAAACAAATTTGTCATTGATTATCTAAAATGAACATGTCTAATATATATCTTTATTCTGCATTTGAGGAAATTGCCTAGTTGATATGATGCATTTATTAATGTTTGTAAGAGGGTCATGAAGTGAGTTTGTTCAAAGTTTAACTTCCCTGGCACATCTGAATTATCTGTAAAGTCAGGGGCCCTAATTTTATCTTCAAGTTTTTATGTTTTTAAATTTTTTTGTATGAGTGTCTTCCTTGCATTTATGTGATCCATTCACTACCTAAGTGCCCAGGGACTACAGAGGTTGTTAAAGTGTGGAGGATCTCCTAGAAGAACAGTTTCATACTTGTGAGTCACCATGCGGTAATTGAACCGAAGTCCTCTGTAAGGATAGCAAGTCCTCTGTGCCAGTGGTGGCACAGGCCTGTAATCCTAGCCACTCATGAGGCTAGGGCAGAAGATCCATAGGATTAAGGGCTGTCTTGACTATATAGTGAGTTCACAGCCATCCTGAACAACTTAGTGAGAACCTATCTTGACATTAAACCTAGAGTTCTGGGGAAACATCTCATTAGTGATGTGCTGGCCCTCTATTCACACCCCCAAAAAAGGAAAAACAGGCTTAGAAGAGATGGGCCCTGGTAGCTTCACATAAAAAGATATGATTCAAGATACAATATTATGTTTAAAAGTCATGTTTCAGCAGAGGAAGTAACATGGGAACAACTATCTTATACTAATCGTCCAGTCCCCTAGCAGATGCATAATCACTTAGAAAATCATTAGAAAAACTTCAGGACACAGAATGGCTGTGCAAAGGAACCAAGGCTGTGAGAAATGAACCCCTTGAAACTAATTCTAATGCAAGAGTGTCACCAAATGTTCACGCCATACTGGGAGTCACAGGGAAAGGGCTTGTAGCTGAGGCTCCAAGGGCTTTCTCTTCCATAGTGCTCAGTCCAGCCCATTGATTTGTCAGGCACAGAAAAGGAACAGCCCACAGAAGCAGCACAAGGAACTTGCTAGGATGAGAAGCCCAAAGATATAGCTCATTAGAGTACTTGCTTAGCATGTGGAAACTCTGGACATAAAAAAAAAAAAAAAAAAAACCTTAATTAAAAAATAATATATAATAAATGCCAATAAGAAAGTAATTCTGTAAGGTAACTTGTTAAGAGTATTTTCACTATTTAAAATAATAATGAGTTGAAAATCAAGGTCATAAATAAGTACCCAGGTGACAGTGAAAAACAGGGGCATCTCCAGTGGGAGTCAGGAAGAAGAAAGGGAAGCAAAGAAGCGCTTAGAAACTTGATCAGCATTCAAATCTTGCTTCTCCCAAGGAAACAGTCAAAGACTTCACAGTGCAAGCACAATGTGACTTTTATTTTACATAAAATGGGAGTCCAGCCTTGAGTTAAGAGGGTGAGGGAAAAGGATTTCAAGTGATAATCCTTTTCTGCTGTAGACTTCAGTGATTCCCTGATGCCCTCAAGGCACAGAGCTGTGCCAACAAGTTCAAGGCTGCCAACATGTCTCAACAGTCTCAAATTTGGGGCCAGAGAAATGATAGATGGTACACCTTCAATCAGTGGCCACAAATCACTGAAAATTTCTTCTTAAGAAAAAAAAGAAGACAAAGTAAAAAGCCTTACAATTGCACTTCATAGGCAATACCCACTTTATGTAGGAATCTGGTTACTTTCTCTTCCTAAGGGCAACTATGACAGGCTCACTGTTTTCCAGACAGTTTTATCTAGTTTTCATAGGTAACCCTTCAAATTAGTGACAGCATTGTCCTTGGAAAAAGAAGTGATTAATAATGCTGTGGTGTTTTTTTCATGGATGATGATCAAGATGATGAAAGTTATGGTTTTTAGAGGCAGGTTTCACTACATAGTATTGGTTGGCCTGGAACTCACTACTTCTATGAGGCTGGTCTTGAACTCATGGAAGTCTGCCTGCTCCTCCAGACTTTTGACTTAAAGTCATAAATGCCATGTCCTATATACATAATTTTTTAGACAATGTAAAATTTAATGGTACTGATTGCATTTTAAGGTAGAAACAATGTAATGGCATTTCTGATGGGAACACAAAACATTGAATGCTTTTATCTCAGTTTTAAGTAAATTTCATATTTTTTAAAGAAGATGTTCGGTGACTGACAGCTGTTCTAGCTAACCTCTGATGGGACTAGGAGAGGACAAAACGCACAGCTCAAGATTTAATGCTTAGTTCAGTTCTTTGTAACTGCCATAACCCACTCATTATAGCCATTTTTCCAGTTTTTATTGTTCTTTGTTGCTTTTACTAAGCATCCTTATATGAGTCTAGCACAGGGAAATTGTTTCATAATTAAATCATCATGAATAATTAGATGCATAAAATTCGTATGTCCAACATAAAAAGATAGGCTACCATGAAATAAGAAATGCCAATGAATTATTTGCTTTATTCTCAGAGCAAGACCTTTGTATAAATACAATAGTATTACAGATCATAATCATGTTATTGTTAGTTTCTTAAAAAGTTCTGTCTAAATAATGTGACCAGCATTTTCTCTAATTTCTCTAATATGTTTCATCATTGGTGTAGAAGCTTCCCTCCTTTTCTCCACCCCCCACCGCCCCCCCCATGTTCTCTCCTCACTCTCCCTTTCTGTTTTTTATTCATCAATTTTAATAACATAATAAGTAGCAATACGATCATAACTTAACTCCAAACTACATAACTCAGAGCTGCCATGGATCTCTGTCCTTTAACCCCAAGAAATCTTGTTTCCTTCTTCCAATCAAGATATCCAAGACACTGAATGTTCTCATGTCTTTTGCTTTTCCTTGTGGTAAGAAAAGGTTCACATATATTACAGGTATAAGTATTCCCAAACAAACTATTATTTTAATGATTTTTTGTTAATATTATCAAATAGTTTTACTTACAAGTTTTTAATTTTTTATTCAAACTAGTTTTAAAATTAATGCATGACTCTTTCTGGTTAGCTATAATTCACATTTTCCTTTCTGTGTAATACTTCATTTTAAGTAGGCTACAGTTTATTAATGTAAAGTTGATAGACTTTTGACAATTCTATTATGAGAAAACCCTGAAAGTCCACTCCTGGCAATATTAATAAGCAAAGCTCTTCCAGATATATACCAGAAATTTCACAGCTATATTATTCATAATAGGAATGCAATCTGTGATATTCATTTTCAAGTTCAACCAAATGAACTTATTTATCAAAGCTATCTAACACGCACCTTTGTGCATAATAAATAACCCAATAGTAAGATATCTTTACCATAAATTGAACTTTCAGTCATATATGTAATGCATACACACACACACACACACACACACACACACACACACACACACACACGCACATATTTGCTTATGTGTTTGTAACAGGATTAGTAGTAAACATTTTCCTTTGTTTTTTTTCCTCAGTGTAGCACTTTTTCTGAACTTGCACTTTCTGTTTATTTAGTTATTCTTCTCTTGTTTTTTCCAGTCAGCATAGATCTTGCCATCCACTGATAACCCTGTGTCACAAGCAGGCTGAGGAGGGCTTCATAAACCCAGACTGTAAGCAAATAACTAAATAGGAAGGCATACATTCATGTAGTGTTGGAATATTACGACGGTCAATTATTACTTCTGGATGTTTGAAAGTACATGTTATTTTAGATTATGGCCACACTATTAAAGCACACTCTGTAACAACACTGTGCATAAGATTCTTATCTTAGAATCTGGAATAAAATGCAAAGGATGTGTTTCCATCATTCACGGAGTACTTCTGTAATTAACTCACCATTTCTTTTGTTCTCTGCCAAGAAAATAATAACTTCTCCACCGGAAAATGTACAGCTCAACCCAAAACGGGACATCTATCTATTTCAGAGGCCTCTTTGTGATTACTGTGGTACTAATTAATGATGGCTTTCTAAAGTGAGAGGTAATTGCTGACACGTGTAATGTGGAGGGTTCAATGAGGAAAATGAACAGTAATGAACATTCACTTTGAAGCTTGCCTGACAGAGTGCTTACATTTCAGAAAGTTGAAGAACTCCCCTGAAGATGGCTGATAAATGAAACTCCTTTCCCGACCCTCACTTCCATCAGTGCTTAAGCAATATCACTTTTAACACTTCAGTTTGGGAGCCTTTCCTCTAAAAGTCAAAGATTGATGTAGAGTGGAAAATGTCCATATTAAAAAGGTAAGGGGAAATCAGATGATATCCACTTCTGACCACTATAATTAATAGCTGAATCTTCAGTGGTAACTAATTGAATGGAGGTCAGTATGTTGCCATGGTAATGCCCTAGCCAAGCAATTTTACCCATTTTCCAGTCTACTGCCCCTTTGCATAACTGAAGTTATAAAATGCTTTAATTGCAAGATTTGCAAGCGATGCAACATCTGGGCACAGATTTACATATAAAGGGAGGAGTTTAATAGAGTTATTAGCATATTGGTACAAACTTCTCAATATTTATACTTAATTATGAATTCTACATTTTCATTGATGAGCTCTGTATATAAGGGAGAAGAAAAGCATGATATAATGTGAAAATCAGTGCAAAAGATTCCATTGCTTATTTTTCAGGAAGTTCCAGTCTTGAAACACCAGTCATTGCTTTTATCTTGAGTGTTTAGCGAAAACTTGTCCAAAGACATAAACCTGCACCATTTGCATGATACTAAAGATGTTTAAAACTATGTGCAGATGACAGATTAGAAAGTTCAACAAGGACAAATTACAAATGTGAAATCGCCTGGTTATACAGTTTCTTCAGCCTTCTAATGAGAATGCAGTTGTATTTTTATTTCATTATAGGCATATGAGAATCCTTAAGGCAATACTATCCCAAGAGAAGAGAAAATGTGGGTTTTATAAATTAGCTAATTCATATATAATGCAGACAGCAATAGCTCTATAATATTCCCCAAGGAAAATAGTGAAAATAAGTTTATGCTAGATATAATTTGGTGTGCATAAGACAAAACAAAGCAACAATAAATGGTTGGTTTTATTTTTATACACAAAGAAACCACAATCCAAAAGAAATAAAATCCATAAACACTGTTATGAGATCTGAGATGACATTTGCTACGGATTCTGAAATGAACTTTCTCAAGAAAACAACAACATTTGTAACACAGATATGAGCATCCTGCATACATTTGAATCAATGTGGCCCTCACAAAGATGGAACAATTTACATGCTCTCTATATAGACAAACATTGAAAACTCAACAGAACAGTGACCAAATTAAAAAGGCAACAACAGCCATAACCATTTGCTATTTTTGTAATATACTAGTCTTTATTTTGCAAACATCATTGAGTTTTCGAGTATAATTTTATGCCTAGGGCCTCTTTTCCCACTCATATCATAGCTTACCATTCTGTGTTTCAGGAGTCTGACACAGCTAATTATCTGCTATCTGACTTCTAAATTTCAAAGTTCACAAAACAACAAAAAATTAAGTTAATTAAGCAAAAGCTAACTAAAAGTACTGAAAATATTTCTGTTTCAACATAAAGGCTAAAATTTTGTCATATATATTTTATACTATAAATAAATATATTTCACTAAATATATTCTTTTGTATATACTAAATCTCTTATTTAAAAGTATATCAACACAAAATTGTTTAAATGTACACACAGAACATGCACATAGAGCATGGTAACAGATAGTTGTACTCAAGTCTCAGCTTTCTCAATGGAAGCAGTAAGCCCGGCCAGTGCACTGTAGCAGCAGCAGCTTCTGCAGTGACAGGGTGAGATGGTTAGTGTCCATAACCATCGTTTCACGGCATCTTTAGCAATGCACATGATGTCCTTAGCAAGATGCCTTATATAATATCCACTACATAATGATACCTAATAGAATTGTAATTACCCACCTCATTTGTGGGCACAGCCACTACCTCAGGGAGAAGTGACTGAAATTTGTCAGAGCAGGGTACAATCATGGCTGCCTCATAATTCTGAATTAGCCTTTGGCCTCCTAATGAGAGCTTAGTCTTTTACTAATAGCCAATTTGTTGGAAATGAAGTTTCTCTGAAGTCTCATCTATGGCCATATTTTTTTTTTTCTCACTGAAGTAGTGAATGTCTTCCTGCTGGGCTGTGTGAAATCTTGCAAGGAGAAATATCTTCCACTTGGTGAAGAAGACTTAGGATATTCCCCCAGTGTACACTATGAGCAGAGCTCAGAAGCTGCTTGGGGGAGATCAGACAATAGCTCTAGAGAATCATAAAAAAATCAAGTGAGTGGAAAAGTGAAAAACTAAACAACGACTCTTATTATAGGTGGCCCAACAAGTGTAGCTGTATCCACCGAAAAGCAAAGGTCCACCATTATTGAACTGAACATAATACAACTTTTAAAGGTCCACCATTATTTAGCTGAACATAATGCAACTGCTAAAGGGTATGTCTGTGAAAAAAACTAAGAGTTGTGATGAAAAGCATTATGAAGGCTTGCATTTTTAAGAATGTTTTATATTTTGCCTTTTATTATTTTATTTTTCATGTCTACTCAGTTTGCATTTTTATGTAACTCAAACCAAATAGATTATTAGGGCTGGAAGGCCACTCTCCCAATACGTGCTTAGCTGCAATTCATGTATGCCATTTAATACACATTGAAGCTACGAGTTAGTGAAATTCACACAATTCATTCATCAAATATAATTTTAGTATCTTTCTTTTTCCTTTGTTGAGTAGGCAAAAGAAAATATGCCTGTCTCCCTGCTTCAGTGATGTGCACAGGCCCCTAGGAGGTAGGCTTCATCTTGGCCCACATTAGCCTAACGCCTCTTTACCATAGTAGTAGTAAAGCAACGTCTGATTTTCTAGATTACATTATGGAATTAAAATGCTTCGGGAGTCTATCACCAAACTTTTGGAACTCTGGGGGATATTCTTTCCATGCTGTAGACATATTCTTCCCAAAGATTGCAGAGAAGTTAAGCTGAGTCACGTGGAGCTACAGATGCATGCATATGGTGTTGAACAGTAGTTCTTAACCCTCCTAATGCTGCTGTCCTTTAAAACAGTTCCTCATGTTGTAGTGACCCTCAACAAGAAAACTGTGTTGTTGCCACTTCAGGACTGTAATTTTACTACTGTTCTGAATCATAATGTAAATATCAGACATGTAGGATATCTGATGTGCAATCCCCCAAAGGGGTCGTGACCCACAGGTTGAGAACCACTGGTGTTGAGAGCCTTAGACAACTACACATGAAACCATCCTATTATCAACTTTCAATTATGTGTACCTTCAACCTTTTACTTCCCATAATCTACTAGGTTGCTTGATATGAGAATCTTATTCTCCCCAGTGAAGTAAGGCTTACAACTAATAAAAACAATTTAGAATTTATGAGAGTAGAAATATACAGTCACCCACAAAGTAACTGTTTAACAGAGGCCTTTTAACAACTCTACTTATGATCTAGCTAATGTTCCTATTTTTACTGTATGTTGGCCCTGATTAGAGTCTAACAGCTCACCCTTGCTCAGTACTCTCCTGAATTCCTAAACAATCTAAGTGTTCTAGAAACAATATTGCTTCACTCAATCATGCAACGCTATTTCTTAGGTGACACCTGAGCATCTTCAGGTCTTGAGAAATGCTTGCAATTTTGGTGGCTATTTCTGTCCCAGAATTATCTTAGACACAGTTTGAAGTCACCACTCTAAACTCCATGCCTTGGTTGCTGCCGGTAAAAATAGAATTTTTGTGAGCAAAGTGCTATGGCTTGGAAAAAAAAAAACAGCTACCTGCTTGTTCCTTGTAGGGCAAAACTGTCACATACTTCATCCTCTTAATTACCAGCAAGTGGAGCTTAGAATTGCTTCCTAGTAATAGAAACACTTTCTCTAAGGAAAAAGAGAGACAAGAAGAGAGATGGGTGAAAGAAGAGAAAGGAGATAGGGTGGAGAGAGGGAAGAAGGGAGGGAGGGAAGGGAAAGGAGGAGGAAAGAAAGAATTTATTTGCTATATGAGTGTTACTAAAAAATAATCAGTCAAAAATGTCGTGATATTTTATTTGTGCTGAAAGATGGTGATATATTATTTGTGCTGAAATGTGGTGATATTTTATTTGTATGTTAATAAATAAAGCTTGCCTGGAGATCAGAGGAAATAGCAAGCCATTTTAAGTAAACACAAAAGTCAGGCAGCAGTAGCACATACCCTTAATCCTGATCACTTGGCAGGCAGGGTCTCTATGTGTTCAAGGCCACACTAGGAAACAGAGCCAAGTGTGGTGACTTCAATCCCAGTACCAACCATAGAGACCTGGAGGTCTATACAGACAGGCAGTGACAAGGAAGTGAGGTAGCTGGGCTAAGATAGCCAAGGAGAGGGCAGAACAGCAAGGCAATTAAAGCCTGGGTACACAGGAAGTCATGGCATTTGGAAGCTACAGAGCTGGTGAGTTAAGGTTGGCTGGTGGCTATTCCTATTTCCCTGATCTCTAAGGCTTTCACTCCTATATTTGGCTTCGTGTTTTTTATTTAATAAGACCGCTTTGAAATTCATCTACACAAAATGACAGCACATATGGGAGAATTATGAAGCTAACTTTGAGAAGCTATGCAGCAAATAGTTAAGTGATTCACTCTGAAAAGAGAGAAAGAAATAGGGTCTGGGCATGACCAGACAGTCCTCTTCTAAGGTGATGCAATTTTCTGTCCTTAAACAGCATGAGATACAAGCAGGTACTCATTATAGGATATTCCTAATAACCCATTAAACTCTATCTTCTATGACTACCATTTCAGAAACTTACATTGCTTCATAGTACTGGTAGCATAAGTAATAAATAAATAAATCATCACCCATAATCCTAATTTTGAAATATTTGTGAAAAGGAGTTATGTCACATAGTTCAAAGTGCACAGAAATAGCTTTAAAATATTTTACCTGGCCCTTTTTTGGGTAAATTTCTGTCTAATAAAAATAAATATAGCTTTTCTCTTTATAAATCTACTTCAATTTAATTTTTCATAGATTTTGATGACATTCTTTCACATCCTCCAACTCCTCCCAGATCCTCCCCATCCTACCACCCACCCAACTTCATGTTCTTCCTCACTTAAAAATCAAACAAAACCCCAAATCAACATAAGGAAACAAAATCAGGAAACCGCAAAATTCTAAACCCAAGTAAAAACAAACCAAAATCGAACAAAATCATCTAGTCATTTTAATTTAACCAGCTACTCCTGGGCCTGGGTCCTGCCCTGGAATGTAGTTGATATGACCAGAGACATTCCATTTGAGAAAACTCATTTTTTTCCCCCTAACATGTAGGATCTAAATAGCTGGAGGATTTCTCTCCTTTCTTCAGGCACATTTGATTCCCCAAGACCTGTCTACTCTTGTAACGGTCTTATTAAATAAGAAACACAGAGCCAAATGCAGAGCTAAAAGCCCAAGAAGTCAGAGCAGTAGTTCAGAGCTAAAGACTAAAACCGTTTTCTTAACCCTCGCTGCTGCTGCCATCCTTCCTCTCAGAAAGAGACCTACTTCCTGTGTATTTCTTTTTATTGACTTTCTGTTATGCTTTCTCATTGGTTGTAAACCCAACCACATGACCTCCTCGTCACTGCCTGTCTATACAGACCTCCAGGTCTTCTATGCTTGGTATTGAGATTAAAGGCATGTGTCTTCAAACTGGCTATGTCCTTGAACACAAAGACTCTACCTGCCATGTGATCAGATTAAAAGCATGCACCACCACTGCTGGCTTCTGCTATGGCTTGCTATTAGCTCTGACCCCCAGGCAACTTTATTAATTAACATACAAATAAAATCACATTTCAGCACAAATGAAATATCACCATATACTCTCATATCCCAGAAAGAAAAACAACCATGAATAAGACAATCATACATAACTCCATCCATGCTAAACCTCTTCCTGACTTACATATTTAGTGGAGAATGTGTTCTACATTTTTTAAAAAATTAAAATGTGGTTTTTTTTTTTGTGTGTGTGTGTGTGTTTTGTTTTTTTTTTTTGTTCCAGTTGCATTTTAGCTCTTGGTCATCTTTGAATATTCTACTGTCTGGGGTTTGCCCTTAGCCTTATTTTGTTCTTTTCCAGTTGTTGACTGCGAGGTTCTTCCCATCAGAGAGGGAAACATATAGAAGATGGAAGAGCTGGAGGAGGAGGAAGAGCTCTGGACTTGCAATTCTTGGGATGTTCTACATTTAGTAATGGCAACATCTTAGCCAAGAATTTGCCACATGCAGTTTCTATTCCTCCAACACTTAAAATGGTCTGCACTGAGACTGCCCTAGAGATTTTAGCATGAGCCTTCTAGCATTTTCTCTGAGACCTGGATATGGCTATGAGACTCCTAACTTTGTCCCTACTGGATCCTTGCTTCATCTGCACTTTTCAGTTTTTCAAACTCGAGGACCCATACACTACATTAGTAGTATCATACCAACCTGTGATTCGGAGTTTCACTTCCACCATTTTTGTTTCTGCAATCTTTTATTTTGGTTTTTCGAGACAGGGTTTCTCTGTGTAGCTTTGCGCCTTTCCTGGAACTCGCTTTGTAGACCAGGCTGGCCTTGAACTCACAGAGATCCGCCTGGCTCTGCCTCCCGAGTGCTGGGATTAAAGGCGTGTGCCACCACCGCTTGGCCTTGTTACTGCAATCTTAAAGGCCATAGGAATATGTCAAATTGCTAACTTAGAAGGATTTTTAAATTGTTTCATTGTTTCCAGTAAAATTTTTCTCCCTAGTTATTTTTTTATATTAAAGTTTGTCTGTTCAAATAATAGCTGTGATTATTGTGTACTAATTGGTATGATGCATGCAACCATCTTAATGGCCAATATACACATTTCAAATTGGCACCTTGTTAGGAAATGAGTCACCAAAGCAGCTGAGCTGAAACCCCTGTGCGCTTATCTGAATCACAGAAACTTTCAATATTGATTCAGCATTTACTGGGTACAGGAATTTGGGGAAACACCTTACTTAAATACTTGTATTTTATCTCTGCACTCTTACTAAGAGCCAGAAAGCATTATCTTTCTCACATATTATGAATTAGATAAGTTACATTTAAAGACTTTAGTAGCTGATTAGTCTATCTGATAAGAAATGGCAGGATGTTAGTTTCAGAGCTTGTGTTTTTATTCCCAAGTCATAATAACCTAGACCTACCTTCACCACAGAAAATAATTTTCCAAACATCCAATATCCCCTTCAATATCTTCTCTCCCTATTAGCATTAGTGACTTATAACTATTCCCCAGACCCCTATCCAAACAGTCTTTCTGTCTCAACAATTTAGACTTCTAGGACTACAAAGAGACCACCATATCCATGGAAACTGTCCCTTTAACAGCTACTCCCTAAGCTGATAGGCAGTCCACACCAGTTATCTCCAAGCTAATCACATCACTGCCTTTCTTATAGTGATCAAAAGAATCATGTTTGATTTTTGAACCTGTTTGAAGTTCCATGCCTAGCATCTCAGCCTCTTTGTAACATACGCCTGGTTTACTCTTCCTACTGCCAACACTGAGCATCCTTCTAGTCAAACTGGTGCCGTAGACTCCTCTACTGTGTGTACCTGGTATGATATGTGAAGATATAAATGAATGAATGAAGACTAACACTCTAGTGATCACCAAATGCCATTCTAAATTATTGTTTTTAGGTTTACATGATTCTCTCTAAGTTCCCTTCCCTGGATCGTTCTCCTTCCTTACTCATGAATCCAAGCCTCTTCTTTCATTCATTAGTGTGATCTACAGCTGCTCTGAAAATTTTTAAATGATCTCATTCTTCAATTTCTGTCTCTAATCCTCTAATGCTACCTCTTCCATGAAGTTGATACTGAAATCTCCAGCTCACAGTCTGCTCTATTCCTCTCTACTGAAAGCGCATTATGTTACTTTCTTTGTAGCACTTACATCCATTTCTGTGGTGACTAGAAAGATTCTTCAAGTTATGGATTGTGTGTCTCACTCATGTTTAATTTTCTAAAGTGCCCTGTGTGTCACAGTATTCTTTCCAGCTCTCCGAAAAACTCTGCTTGAGAGAGAGAGAGAGAGAGAGAGAGAGAGAGAGAGAGAGAGAGAGAGAGAGAGAGAGAGAGAGAGATGAAAGTTCAGCTGGAACTAAGAAATGCAGGTCCATTTAATCTTGGCCTTCAGGAGATAATGGCCTTTCTTCCTACTACCAATTCATCTTTATTAAAAAGGCTTCTCCCAGTTGTGCTTGCTTTTTTTTTTTTTTTTTTTTAAGAAAATATTTCCATGTGTTTCAGGCTAGCATCAAACCCATTGCACAGACAAGGTGAATGTAAACATCTGATCATCTGATCTTTCTGCATCTACTACCGTCTAAGTGCTATGTTTACAGGCATGCTCATCATCTCTGGTTTATGTCCTGCTGGTAGTGGGAGCCTGAGCTTCATGCATGCTAGACAAACACCATATTAACCAAGTTACAAGCACCATGCTCCATTGCTTTAATTAAGAGAATAGGAATATTCTAGATTTTCAGATAGCCTGTGTAGCTTATGACCACAGAAACATATATATGGATTATCAACCCATTATAGATATTCTAGAATTGGTATTTTCTGTGGTCCTCTATGCCTTTTCCTGTTCACAGAGAAACACTGAAATACAAATATAAAAATAGATTCTGAAATAAGACATACTTGTTTTCTAAATTCTACTGTCATTTCCTGGCACTGTGACATTGAAATATCACTGAGCACCTTTAATCTACAGCTTCCCCACAAATGAAAAAAGAAAATTGTGAGAACCCATTTCATAAGGTTGCCAAGATGATAGACTAAGAATAAGAAGTTTAGCCAATGTGCCTATCTACCACCAAAAAGAAAAAAAAAAAAATTGACAAAATGATGACCAGAAAATGCTTATAAGGAAGCTATAACCTCTTTCTTTTGGTGGTGGACAAAAGCATAAAATATACTTGGTAATAAAAGTGTAAAATTTAATGTAAAGACTTTGTCCCAATTGACTATTCTAACTGTATAGAAGTTTATTGAACTGAACATGCTTTGGATCTTGTTATTTTGTTGTGTGATGTCTATCTTTGTTTGAATTTTTAAATAATAAAGTTTATAAAAGTAAGGAATGAACTCAATAAAAATTTAAATAATACTAAAGTTTAGCCTAATATCTGAGACGTAGCAAGCATTCAATTAATGTAAGCCTTTATTACTATTAACTGCCTGAGCATCTCTCCTCCACATGAAACTGACACGTACAGCTGTGGCTATCATTAACGGGATACATGAATTCACATCCAAAACAATGTCAGCTCGTGAATGTCAAGTGGAGAGAAACAAGACTCTATTGCACTTGTGGGGTAGGATGCGTGGAAATGGATTATGTGGCTACCCAAAGTATTAATTATGGTGAGACTTCAGCTACTCCTGGGGGAAAGGTCAGCACAAGTGGGAGTATGGGTTAGCGATCATGGTAAGATGGAAACACATTTATGCAGCTGGTGACACTTTGTGGGTGGCTGTAGTTATAATATATGGAGGGTCAGGCTAGCTGATGGGGGCGTTCAGGGTGTGAGCCAGAGCATTGCAGCCTGTAAGCAAATGTTCCAAGAAAAATCAGAAATGATTGAGGGGAGAGGTGTCTGATATGTGGAAATCTAGTTTTAATGTCTAACTTTTTGTTTATGTTGATTTTACAACTTGTCTTGAATTCAATGGAATGTTTGCCATGTGCGGACTTGTTTTCCAAGGGTGGATAATTCCAGCTACTTAGGGGTTTTCCTGCTTAAGCTAAAGGAATGCGTGCTTGTGGTTTCTGCAGCCCTGGGAAGCAGAGGTTACAACGTCAATAATGTGGATGGCAGCTGCCATTATTGACCTTAATGGAAAAGAACAGAGGAAAAGCGTTGTTAGCCAAAGATAAGGTGAGTGGTGTCACATGTAGTTTTTAATATTTAATGAATCTATATGGGGACAATCCATTATGTGACAATTTAATTATATGACAAAAATGTTTGATAAATAATATTGTGGTAGGACATCTAATTCATTATTTAACAAAGAAATCAATACTTTATAAATCATAGCTCTCCACAGATGTTTGTTCCCCACCCCCCAAGTGTGTAAAAACCGTATTCAGAATCCATATGTAATTTATTTTCCAGTCAGGACAAGTTTGAATGGAAGTTTAATTGGGCCCAGGACAGCCATAAATTCTATTTACCTTGTTTTTAACCATTAAATGGAAAAGCTTTCATTACAAGTACTTTTCAGGAGGCCTGAGCTGAATGCAGGAGGTTTTTCTAAGGTGTGTTTTAAAAGCTGGAAGTAGGAGCGCCATAAATTATGTATCACGGATTCTGAAAGCATAAACCAGTTACACAAAGCATGTTGGTATATGTTCCTTTTTCTTGGTTCAACTTCAGTAGGTGAAGATGACACTTTTGTATTTTACCACTTCTCTCCCCTGTTAGATCTGTAACTGAAGATTGTACACTGCTTTAATGCAGGCCCCTATGCCACAGCATCATAGGGGAAAATGATTTCTTTCTAATTAAAACATTTGAAATCTTGGTGATATTCTTCTAGTCTGCAACTTAAATCCAAGCAAATGTCATAGCATAATGTATTTTCATATCATATGCTCTGTTTTTTGTTTTGTTTTTTGTGCTCTAATAAGGAGGCCTATTTCTTTGGGTTGAATTGCTACATTTTTACTTACAATTCTAATTGCAAGTATTTACCAAATAGAATCCAATGATCATGTATACATTTTATTCAAAGGCCTTGATTACTGATACAGTTAAACAAAAAGCTTAAGTTTCCTGCATTACGTAAAAGGAGTAAGTTTCAAAGAACTATTTTCCAATAACAAAATTGACCCTTTTCAATACAGAGATCTAAACCAATAATTGTCTAAAGCAAATTCTGAGCAAGAGCACAGCCACCTAAAGCCTTCTTTGAATGTAATAAAATACATTATTAGCAATTTTTCACTTTCATTTAAGCAACTGTATGGCATTAGTAACTGTCTGTCATTATAATTTCATTTCATTATTAATGAATGAATTTTTTTAGTAGTGAAGCATAAAAGCCCTATGGGTGAAATTATATTTTTGAATCCAAATACTTCCATTTTGAGTTGAGTAAGGTCCAATTAGTGTTTCCTGGTTGGACACTGGGCTGTAGCAAATGAATGTTTGTTTTTTTTAAACCTCACTTAGCTCTGAACACTGTAAAATATGAATTTTATTTTCCCCAGGTTTTGTTTGACATAATGTAGTCTTTCCCTAGCATTTCAAAGCAGAATTAAGAGAAAGGAGAATTATTTCTGAATGACAGTAGCCTCTGATCGTTATAAAATCATCACATTTAAGGTTGTGAACCAAAGACAATGTGGTCTTTTGAATGCTAGATTTGCAATTTTCCAACTCCATGGTCTTGGGTGAGTTTATGGATCTCTTTGTTCTTCATGTTCACCCTTTGTAAAATGAGAATAATTATACTTACTTTATAATTATATATAATATTATATTAACCCTAACCCTGATAATAATTACATTAATCCTAACCTATAAGGGGGTCAGAGGACTATTTTATTGCTCCTTTATTTTGAAAATAATTTTAATGTAAAATTGTGCAAAAAAATAGTGAGTCAACAAAGTCTACATAGTTCTTTGAAAATGTTACATAGTCACAAGAGAATTATCAAAATTAAGAAGTAAAAATTACCATATTTTTGTAAAATGAATAGATACACTATTAGAAATCCCTATCCCTAAATGTCTTTATTCTTCTCCAGGATAGAATCTTGTAGCTCATGTGGAATTTATGGCCCTCTTCCATGTCTATCCAACCTAAGGAAGTTCCAAGGTTCTCCATCGTCCATTATGACCTTGAAACTTTTGAGAAAACCTGATCAACTCTTTCAATTCTTAAATCTTATTTTGGGCTTATTCATCCTTTTCTAATGAGTAATTTAATTTTATATATTTTAGTACATATTTCCCTGAGGTCACATTTTGTCATCTGTGCCTTACATCAAGTACTTGTGATACTACACTTCATTATTGACATAGTGACCCAAATCGTGAGCACATAGTGAAGAAGGGTTTTCTTTCTGGAATGTTACTGTTACTTACTTTGTACTGGATTTCTAACTTTGCGTGATAATTTGAATCTAGATGTATATTCTGTTTCTTTACAAATGTTCACACAAGTATAAATATAAATCTTCCTGATTGTGTTATCAAACTGCAATTGTTAATAGTGTGGTTTTATCTAGTGTTGTTTCTACTTTCATTCTACTATATTTATTAATTTTGAATTGTTTTTATAAGGAGTAATTGGTTATTTTGCATCTATTTGTTATTCACTCAAGCATTAATTTTAATATTTAATAATTAATAGTAAGTTGATAATAATTGAACATTAATACACTTATGTATATTAACTTTTTTATTACTTAGAAACTCAGAACATTACTATTTATTTTGCTTTGGAAACTATTTTTACTTTGGTAATAGGGAGTCCCTCCTGGTTAGATATTCTCTGTGATTTATACATCTTGACTCACTTTTCAATAACTTATTTCTTGCTTCGTAAGATGTTTTGGGCTTATATTTTCTATCATAATAATAAATAAATAATAATAATCTAGCAGCTTATCAAATGAAGCCAAGATATTTTAATTCTCTAATTCTAATTGAACCCTTATATCAGGTGTTGGGTTTATTTACTCTACAGGATTATGATTGTTTTTGTCTCTTCTCCTTCAACGTAGTTCTGCACACTTACACATTTACATTCATTTGTTTCATTTTTTAAGATCAAGCTAACAGCTTCGAGTCTAATCTAATATCATAATGGTCATTTTAATTTCTTTTCTCTTCTTTGTATTGTTTTTTCATTTGAAACAGGGTTTGGATTTATGGTCCAGATTGGTCAGTATCTCGTGATCCTCTTGCCTCTCCCTCATACATGTGAAGTGACATATATGTGCTAACATCCTTGCTTTCCTTATATGTAATTCTTATGATAGTGAAAAAAAATTCATCTTATTACATGTAATGTAGTCATTTACTTGTTCAATCCTAGATGCAAGAGAGTAAAATATACCCAGACATTTTTAAACACAAAGCAGGTGTAGTCTTGCAAACTTATAACTCTGCTAGGAACAGATTTCTTTTCCAGAGCATAGTATTTCTGCATAGCACTTCTAAGTCTTCAGGACAGCAATACATAAACAATATGCTATTATTGAAATTGCTTTTTAAAGTTCAGATGTATATATGTGAAGTTTACTTAAAATATCTTATTTTCATGAATCTAATCTAAGAGAAATGAGTGGTGTTGAATTTTGCCTTCCTGGACATTCAAAAGAGTTACGTGGGTAGCCAAAATCTTCCTTCTAATAAAGTCATGAAAGTAAAATAAATAATAAAACAAACCCACAGACAATCAAGGACAATGTCCTGCAAGACTTGATGAGATTGGCAATGAAGAAGAGAAAGAATTAATAATTACAGTCTATTTTCGTATCTAAGGAAGGAAATATAGTTCTTTGTCATATTTGAAGCTTTAAGACAGATGTGAGCAGAACTAGTGGCAATCAATTCTTTATATAAAATGAAGCCTTATAAATATCAAAAGATTAAAATAGAAAGGGCTGAGATTGAGATACAGAAGAATTCAGCTCTATCATTTTGAATCTCTTTTATTTCTGGCAAGATATATTGCAAAACAGTTTATTCAGTGATTGAAATTTTCAGCAAATAAACAGCCTATATTCAGACACAAAAACTGACAACTGGAGGGGAAATTGACACAAATCTGATCTGTTTATTCCAAAGTAAATATTTCCCATTACTTTCCTTATTGTGTTAGTTTGAAGAGAGCCTATTTTAGTATTCCAGTGCTGGAGCTAACAGGAATTGTAGAGGAACTATTTTTTTGAAATATTGACCAATTCTTTCTTTGAATTATTTTGCCCTTCAAATATTTTAAATATTCATGTTCAAAAATGGAATGAGCAACAAGACCATCAGATAATCAAATTACCATCTTATCAAGGCTAATGATAGGCCTGTCTCTCTCACGAATTATCAGTGATTCATTTCACACAGTCTCAAAAACATTCAAATGCATTTCTGTGGGAGCCTTCCATAATTGAATAAGAATGTCAGAAGGTCACTCAGGCAGGATTCTTCTGAACCAAGTTGAAAGTTTTAGAATGGGAAGTGTCTGTGTGACAATATATCCAGTCTTCGAAACACTATAACATTTTTAAGCTTTCCAGTACATTTTTAGTTCCCTACAGAGACAACCAAACCAAACTAATGGGAAATCATGTAAGTTAGACCAACAGCTTTTGAGCCTCCATGAGACTGCACTAATCTCTGCATAAGCCAGACAGTTGTGTAGCTTGATCTGCTTAAGGGACCCCCTGGCAGTTGGCTCAGGATCCACCCTCGGTGCATGAGCTGGCTTTTTGGAGCCCACTACCTATGGTGGGACACCTTGCACAGCCTTTGTAGCCGGAAGTTTTCCTGTGTCCCGGCCTGCCAGCAGTTGGGACAAATCTCTCCCACTAGCGTAAACACACTCACACACACACACACACACACACACACACACACACACACACACACATATATATATTATATTTCTTATAAACTGTATGGCGTGGCAGGCTTTTTACTATCTGTTCTTGTATCTTAAATTAACCCATTTCTATAAATCTATACCTTGCCATGTGGCTCGTGGTTTGCTGGTTTCATGCTTCTCCTCACAGTGGCTGGCCATGTCTTCCTCAGTCTGCCTTCCTGTTCCCCCAGTTCTCCGCTCTGCTAGTCCCACCTATACTTCCTGCCTGGCTACTGGCAAATCAGCATTTTATTTATCAATCAATCATAGCAATACATTCGCAGCATAGAGAACATCCCACAGCAAGTCTTGATGCAGGGGAAGGGGCTTGGACCTGCCTCTACTGAATGTACCAGGTTCTGCTGACTCCCCATGGGAGGCCTTACCTTGTTGGAAGAGGAATGCAGGGTAGGTTGGGGGAGGAAGGCTGGAGGGGCAAGAGGAGGGAAGAGAGGGAGATCTGTGGTTGATATGCAAAATGAATAAAAATTTCCTTAATATAAACATTAAATAAATACATTTTTATACTTATTTATTTAGTGTGTGTGCATGCGTGTGCATGCGCAGGTGTGTTTACACCAAGATGTACCTGTGGGAGTGAGAGGTACTTTTGTGGTAATCTATTCATTCCTTCTACTATGAGGGTAGGTCCTAGGAATCAAAATTTGTTCTTCAGGCTAGGTGGTGGGAGGCTTTAATTCCTGAAATATCTTACTAGACTACCTGGCATGTTTTTCTTTTATAAAAGTAATATGGTATTTTTAATGTCATCTAATAGTATAAGCAGAGGAATGTCTTCCTAATTTAGTAAGATCATTCACAATTAACACATATATCTCCATAGTTTTATACAAATACACAATAACATGTCCAAAAACATGTTATAGGTTTGACAAGAATCTACTCAATCACAAATCACATATGCTGGGATTCTTCTCAGCACTCAATTTAGTGAAGACATAAACTTTGCTTCCCTACATTAGTCTCAAGCTAGAAGACAATACTAACAGCTTCCTGAGGAACTTGCTCGGGAAACAATGCCCTTTATGTAGTAACCAAGTGAGTCCTGAGTATGTGAAAACCTCATCTTTCTGAGAATTGTAGGAGATAGCATGCAAGTACATGTGGAATATCACACCACAGTTTAAAAATTAATAACAGCATGAATGCTGGAAAAAAAACGTCTGCTAGAAATGTAAACTAAAAGGCACTGAGCCCTGCCCTCTCCTCAATACTCAAAGTATACTATGGTTTTGGACCAGTTCCTATGCTGGATAAAAATATTTCTTCCTCGTAAGTAGACTCCATCCCGACCCATGTTTAATTTTTAGGAGCATATCAAGGGAAGACAAAAGGAAGCCCTGTTTCACAAATTCCGTGCTAAGTTTCTGTTTCTAGAGAAGGCATCTGTCCTTGCTGTTGCCTGTCCTTCTCTAAGGCCAGGCCAGTGTGGCTCAAATGCTAAGCAAATGATGTGCGGCAAAGTCCCCAGGGTTTATCTCTTGCTTCCTCCTGCTGGCCGTCTCTGAAGTTGCAGCTGGCGGTCTCCTGAGCCTCTGTTGCTGCCACAACAGCCTGGGACATAGGATGCTTCTCTTCACAGCTTGATTGTATTGTTGGTCTGGAGAGAATGGCACAGCACTGCTCTTAGAGGCCCGCCTTGGCTGCACACTCCCATGAAGCACCTGTGTGCTTCTGTACTCGTCGTCTTAGATTTCTATAGCTGTCATAAAACACCATGACCGAAAGTAACCCAGGGAGAAAGGGTTTATTTTAACTTCCACACCACAGATCACAGTTCCACATCACAGATCATCAGTGAAGGAAGTCAGGACAGGAACCTGTAGGCAGTAACTGAAGCATAAACTGTAAAGATGTTGTGCTTACTGGCTTGCTCAGCCTGCTCTTTTAATACACCTTAAGATTATCAGCCCAGAGATGGTACTGCCCACAATGAGCTGGGTCCTTCCACATCAAGAGTCAATCAAGGAAATGCTCTACAGGCTATCCCATAGATCAATCTGGTAGAAGCATTTTCTCAATTGAGGCTCCCTGTTTCAAAATAATTTTAGATGTATGAAGTTGACAAAAAAGCAAACAAACAGCAACAAAAAGCCAATAAAAACTAAACAACACACTCACTAAATGCCAAAGCTTCCCAGAACACCACTCAGCCTCTCTCCCTGAAGCTTTCCTATCCCATTGACCCTCTTGCTGGTCATAACTCTGTCCTTCCTGCCTTGACCTTCTCCAAACATGTTAACATCAATATCACTTTTCTATAGATTCCTCTGAAGATTTTAAATTATCTATTATCAACATACTTGGAATGAACTGAAGTCCCCTGTTTTTGTATATTCTATGACTAGCATCATGACTAGCATCGAAACTCCTATGCCACTGTGGCATTTTGAAAGCTTCAGTTGGGACTGCTTGTAAGACACCTTTAGGAGTTTACTCTGTCTTTTGCCAAGGAAGAATATGAAACCTGGCTCAACAATGCTGCCTGGATCAGGCCATTTAATAATATCATAATATAAGGATGGGTATTTACAACCCCCAGTGACACTGTTCCTGGCTGTCAGTGGAAGTCCTATTCCTTGAAAAAACTTGTTTCTGGCTCTGGTTCTACACAATTCTTCTTTATAAGTCTCATTCAATGTGTGTGTGTGTGTGTGTGTGTGTGTGTGTGTGTGTGTGTGTGTGTACTTGTATATAGTGTGGCAGACTGTCCTGGCTCCTTGACACTACTCTATCACTTTCTTTAAATTTGGAAATGAACAATAAGAGCAAGACATATGAATAAAGAACACCAGCCTGTGTTATAAATAGCACAGTTGTATCACTTTGCTTTTAAACAAAATAAATTAAAACTACCTTCCCTCCCCTCCATTTGGGAAGAATACCTAATAAATTTTCCTTCTATTTCAGCATCATTACTCTTTGGGGACTTTTACAATATTTCTAACTTTTAGTAGGAAATGTAAGGATAAATGATTCAATAAATGCATGGATTTATGTGCAATATTTATTTTATGATTAAAAAGTGTGGGGCCATAATATACTCTGATGACTAAGAGGATACTTAAGTCTCCAATGTATCACTCAAAATCATCAGCATAAAAACAAAACGCTGCCATCTCCTGCTGGCTGTGAGCAGCGTCAATATCAGCATGGCTTAGCTGCCATCAAACCCTTTGTTCATCTTGCTGTGCCTTCAATCACCCGGTGGCCTTACCTCTCCAACGTTCAGTTCTGGAGAACATCTCCAGCCACTGTCACTGCTCTCGTCAAAATCAGAGTCAGAATACAACACACCAACATGCTAGTTTTAAAACGGGGACATTTCAGAAGCCATCCTCTTGTGTGTGATCTTGTGAGGAGGAGTCTGCACTGCTATGTGAGGTTGGTTTTTGCTTTTAATTCTTAATCAAATACAAAAGCCACAGAGCCAAAGTATATACATCCTATGATGATGAGTTGATATTAAATGAAGGAGACGCTGGAAATAAAATATGGTAGTCTGAAGGGAAAGGGCATATCAATATGAATCTGGTAGAGTTGGGGAATTAATGGGAAGACTTCGTGGACATTGTTCATAGCACTTTTGATACAATGGGACTTCAGGGTCACAGCAGCCCTGTAATAAAGGTATTGTTAGCCTGATTTCACTGACTGATTTCATCTCAAAGGCCCAACAAAGGTATGAACAACAGTGAAAAAATTCATTTTAGAAGTCTTGATTTATATGGAATAAAAGTTCTAGGTAACTTACACCCAAAGCTCTGGTGACTATCTGAATTGAGATATCTGGGTGTTTGCAGAATGAGGGAACAGGCTGCAAACTCAGAGCATCCAGTTCAGGACAGCATCATCCTCAGTCAGCACACACTCTGTGTAAATGCAATAAATGGGGCTGATGTGATGACGGCTCAGGGGGTAGAGTCCTTGCTATACAAACAGGAGGTCTTCGGTTTGCATCCCAAGCTCACTTAAAAGAGGTTCTGGATGCACAGACCTGTGATCTCAGTGCTTCTATGAAAAGATTGGGGGTAGAAACAGGAGAATCCTCAGAAATCTGAGGCCCACCTAGCCTTCCTTATGCAGCCATAAACAGTAACAAGAGCCTGTCTCAAACACCAGGCCAGGGGAAAAGGTGAGGATTGGCACTAAAGGTTTTCCTTGGAACTTCCACACTTCCATGGCAAGCATGCCACAATTACACAAACACCCATATACGCATGCATCATATGCATATGTGCTCACCATACACATCTATTATCACAGGGACACACACATGCACAAGGACATGACTTACTTAAAGTTGCACAGTGGCAAAACCAATATAAGAACTCCTGATAGAAGCCTGATTTAGTGTTTCTTACATAATGGGTTGAGAGCATTGTAGATTCTTTCTTTAGAATCCTAAACTCTGATTTGTTTAAGAGTGAACCTTTAAAAAACTATGTTAAAATTAGAGCATTAGAGTGGACCTGTAACCCAACAAAACTCGTGTTTTTAAAAACATAAGAAATCTAGAAGCAAAGAATAGGGACCAAGAATACAGAAATATAGAAAAAGTGATATGTGAAGGAATTGTGAAGACTATCAGTGAAGGTGGCTGTATTCAGACCAAGCAGGGAGCTCAGGAAAGCCAAACTTTAGTTTATTGGATTTCAGTTTCCAAAGATTTCTGCAGTTTAAACCACCTATTCTGTGATTTTTGATATTTGGTAGTGGCAAACTAATACAGCCCTTTCCCCATAACACCATTGTTTTAATTTATGACCCTATTTACAAATAATTTAATAGGTCACATTGTGTACAATATGTCTGATCATAGATTTGGAATGAAGCCATAGTTGGCTCTACTAACCAATGCTCACTGGCTTAGAGTATGGTGCAATGGTTAAGAGCAAAGCTGTTGGCATGGAAGTTATTAATACTAGGCTTGTTATTTAACACCTGCTTCTTTGGTTAAATTTTTAAAACCATTTCCAGTCTACATTCCTTGCATATCAAACAAGGTATGAATATTGCCTCACTCACTCTTAAGGTTGTTCTATTCAATTAAACAATTTAATTCATGGAAAGCACTGTGTACATGACTGGCCATGCTTTTTATTTGTTTCATGGGCAAGGGAATAGAGATTTAAAACAATAAACAATGCCAAAACAAACAAGCAAACAGAAAACATTTTTCAGGGGGATAGCATTTCACCAGCCCTGTTCCTTTGTCCTACCAGGTCATGGTCACTACAAGTTTCCTTTAACTCTCTAATGTAATATCTCCCACATTCTTTCTCCTGGCTTTTCCTTTTGAGGAATGAAGACATATTCTGTCTCTTTATGCAGGCCATTTTTTGTTGTCGTATTTTCTGAGTGTCTGTATCTGCAAACCAGCGAATGTCACTGCAAGCTTGTTGGAGTGTCACGAAAGAACATTATTTGCATACGTCAGATTGTATCTAGAATGACCGAGTGGGCTTCGTGTGGTTAGGTTCTCTGCGTGAACCAGGGTAATCTGAAACATTTCTGTTTAATTAATTGTGGTCTATGTGAAGAGCAGACTATGTTTTGCAAAGCCAGTCCAGTTTGAATTTCTACATAAGTATATTATTAAAAGAGGAGGCATGGTGATGAGTTGAGCAGCGTGGTTGCTTAATTAGGTTAAACTGCCATTAATAAATTTTGACTTTGCAGAATGGTGAGTTGGTAAGTTAAAATTATTGTGAGTTAATGCTGGGAAACATGTGGGTTGTGAAGATCATGCCCAAATGGGCAAACAAAGATAAACAATCTATCTCACAGGCGTTGGGATGCTATGGGGTAAATTTGTTCTCTTTGCATTTGCAGGAAGGCTGAGTTAAGAAATGGGGTTTTCAAAGCCTGGTTTATCGTGGGGCCTGTTTATTACATATTTGTTATTGGAAGGGTTCTATGACAGAATGTTCCTTTTTGCAGCAATTTAGCAGTAAGTATATTTAAGGATGGGTTCATTCTCAGAAGTTGTTAGTTGCTTTTATTATGACTTACTGAGCACATTTTAAAATATCTGATCCATATTTTTAACCTTTTAAGAGTTATTTTCTTGATTGATATTTCTGATTACGTACTGTACAAGCAATGCTATTAAGTCCCTTTGGATAGTTATACTTAATGTGATATAGATGTATTTGTGAACATCTTCAGCTTTGTAGTTTTATTTATTTTTTTATTTGTTTACAAATTTATAGTATTGATTTCTACCACTTTGGTAAGGGATAACTGTTTAAGTATCTCACAGTGATGCTGCCTTTCTGATAGGGTAACCACTATTAATCAGGTAAGGTCACTCTATTAGGAAATCAGAAAGAGCTACCAGGCACTTCCTAGCTGTGTTTCAAACAGGGTAATGAACCAAGAAGCAGGGGACTTGTACAGTCATATTGACAAAGGAACTCTGCTGTCACTTCTCTTCAAGGTCTATTCTGCCAAGTGTCAACCGGGACTCATGGTACTCTATGTTAAAGATGAGAATTTATAAAGGGGTTTTACGTATGGTTAAATACCTTTCTCAAAGAGTTAGTGACACTGGTAAACAAATTCATGTTTATAGTTCAATGTCCCAATTCACTATTCTTCTATGAGTGTGTCATATGAAAAACCAGAACAAATCCTTTTAGTTTTATAAAACCTCCAGTTTCTAGGGCAGATGCATAACTGCGTGTGTGCCTCAGTGAGACCACAGATTTTACTTTCTCATTAATGCGTTGGTCCCTAGGAAAGAAAGCAACACCTTAACATGTAAAAAGAAATACTCAGTCTTTACATCTTATAAGAAAATCAACTGATTTGAAAAATATTGAATTTCCATGCTAATAAAAGAAACAGGCATAATACATGTCTCCCAGCTCAATAAGAAATGTGTAACAACATCGTTTGCACTAACGAAACTACACGTTATAAGAGGTAGACATAGATTAGTGGACTGCATCTTCAGTTATGAATGTGGTAATGAACACGCGTCATCTCATAATCCTTATAAATAGCGCACATAGTGGGAAAGAAGTTCTTTTTTGCATTGATTTTATATAGAATATAGATCGAGTTTAGTAGTAAGTTGGAAGATAAACGTAAAGTGTTTCAATAATAGTTAGCATAGTTCACTTGAATGTCACATGAGAATATATTTTATAATCAATGTCGATTACACAGGTATCTAATGTAGCAATCCCTGAGACTCTTTCTTTTAGTTGTGATAAGAGTCGCTTATTTTTACAAGTTAATGTTGAATGTTATAATGAGTTCTAACTCTAACTGTCTTGCCACACATTCCCGGCAGATCTAACAGCAGATATGTTTCCCT